>NC_084478.1:19350203-19671071 GCF_027409185.1 Cynocephalus volans
ACAGGGGTGCTACCAAATTCAGGACAGCTTTGTCTCTCTTTATAAATATGTCAGAACCAAATCCTTAATGAGTCTCAGACACTACACCAATAATGGCCACAAAACAAGGTCTATAAAACCACTTCCTTCTGAACCTCAACTACCTTCATCTCATGTCCTTCAAAGTCTTCCCATATACCCTGGCTTTTGGTATGAGACCCTTGTCAAGCTGGCTTCCTTCCTCTGCTTTTACTGATAAATGTAATTTTAATTAGGAGGCAAAATCACTTTCACATGGAAGCCATGTGGCTTAAAAACATCTTCCCAAGAAACGCGTGTGCTACATTGCTATGCACGAGTGTTCTACATTGCTGTGCACAAGTGTGCTACATTGCTATGCACGAGTGTGCTGCATAGTGCACGAGTGTGCTACATTGCTATACACGAGTGTGCTACATTGCTATGCACAAGCTACATTGCTATGCACGAGTGTGCTGCATAGTGCACGAGTGTGCTACATTGCTATATACGAGTGTGCTACATTGCTATGCACAAGTGTGCTACATTGCTATGCGTGAGTGTGCTACATTGCTATGCACGAGTGTGCTACATTGCTATGCATGAGTGTGGCCAAGGAAATATTGACAGTTGCCACTGCTCCTTTCACAGGTAGCTGCTTTATTCCTGAGTGCTGCTGCTTTTACCACCATGCTGGCCTTCCCTAAAAGCAAGTGGCAGCAATTTAGTGTCACACATCAGAGCTGTAATAAATGCTTTCACATTTCTTTTGGAGAACTATTTCAAAAACTCTTTATGATTTAGTAATTTTTCAGGAAATGCACTCAAATTCTCAATCTTATTATATGTTGCTTAAGCAAATTACTCTAAGTAACTGCACTAACGAGTGCCAGTCCCTAATATCCTATAAGAGAAAGAAACAGTGTTTCTACCTGTTTCTAGACACTCACCCTCATGTTGGACCATCTCCTTAGTGTTGGACATTATCTTTTACGGTGTTTGTGTGTGCGTGTGTGTCATTGCTAACTTTGATGAATATCTTCACATGTAAACCTTTCACTATATTTCTAATTCTCCCTTCACAGTGAAATTATGGGTCTAGCTGTCTAGACAATATGGCCAAAGGTAAATTGGTCAACATGATCATTTGGTTAAACAGCAATTTTGCTGAAAATGTCTACTGCAACTTCTGGTCAAGATGGCAGAATAGACAGTTGCCAGCGTCAATCTCTCCCACAAATCAACCAGTTTACAACTATAAAGAAGCAACGACGGCCAAGTTGGGGCAACTAGGGCTCAGGGGAAGATGAGGAGAGACCTATGGAGTGCATGAAGGCAGGAAAAGCCACAATGAGAGAAAGAAAAAACTGCTCCGACTGTTTTGAGCTCCAGCTGCTTCCAGGCTGGAGCTGGCAAAAACTGCAGATGTGTCCTTGGATGAAGTTGCTTGGATGCAGCAGGGGAGAAGAGGGTCTTTGTGATCCCCAGGCCAGGAAGACCACTAAAAGGGCTCCCATGGACCCACATAGTAGCAAGGAGCCACAACAACTGAAAAAAGGAGCAACTCAGAGACTGGTGAATCATTGCAAGGGACCAGCTCATGGCCCATCCCGGGGGAAGTGTTTGGAGCATGGGCAGTGGGGGAGAGAGGCCCACAGGGAGAACACTGAGGCATAGCATGGACAAGTGATCTGCCCCTCAGTCAGCACAGGACCACTCAGAGGAGACTGGTCAGGAATATAGAATTGCAGGGGGTGCAGTTTGATGAAAAGACTCAGGCCTAGACCAGAGTTTCTATACAATCCAGATGCACCAGATTTCTCTAGACCCAGCAGTACCTATAAAGTCAACCATTAAAATCCGAGCTGCACAAAAAGCCTTCCCCAAGGAATCAGCAGCAAAGCAGCAATTTAGCTCAACCACAGGACTCCAGTGCTGGTCCCCACAGGAAGTTTCCCCATTTTAGAAGTAAGAAAAGGACAGCAAATCAGTTTCAGTGCAGAGTTTAAGTGGTGGGAACAGCAAATAATCCAACACAAAACTGGAAGAAAAAACAAAGTACCTAAAACCAGAGACAAAGTTTGATTTTAATTAATAAAGGTCTCATTTCACCAAAGAACACCTAGAACACCTAGAAGGACTGGAAATCTCCTGGGCTACCAAGTAAGAAAGGGGGGAGGGCCGAGGGCCTCAGCCATGCCCCCTGACACCTGCAATCAGTCCCGAGGGTGGGGGCCAAGGGCCTTGGCCACAAACCCCCAACACACACAACCACTGCAGTGATGACCACTGAGATGCCGCAGGAAGTGCCCTGGGCTCTCCCGAGCTGGGGCAGTGCAGGGCTGAAGGCCTCAGCCACACCACCCCCGACACACTCAACCAGCCCAGTGACAACCACCAAGCCACAGCAAGAAGGATCCCGGGTTCCCAAGCTGGGGTAGTGGGGCACAAGGGCTTTTGCCACACCCCCCTGACATCTGCACCCAGCCCGGCAATGACCAAGCGACTGCTGGAAGCCCCCTGGTCTCCCCTGTGGGAATGTGGGGGGTGCCACAGGACGCAATCCCACCCCTCCTCCTTCCTCCTTCTTCCATCCCATTTCCTTCTCCTTTCCCCTCTCCCCCCCCAACCCAACTGCTCTGCAATATCACAGAATGTAAAAATATATATATAAGTAAAAAAATAAAAAAATAAAAATAAATGTCTACTGCTAGTCACTGCTTTTTCTAGTCTTGGCAATTTTACTACACCACAGGGCAGTTTTTCATCTCTTTATGTGCTCTAAATATTGGTGGTTTTTTTCTATCTAATCCCCTATTGTTAGAAAGTTAATGCATTCCAACAAATCCCCTGTGTTGCACATTTAGATTTTTTTCTTTGTCACAAATATAGAAGGGAAGAATTAATTGCTGAAAAGAAAAAAAAAAGTAAAAGAAAAAATTCCTGAACACCTTTGGAAAACGGACAGAAAGCGAAAGTAAGGTAAAAAGCTTAACCTGAAAAACAAATTTAAAGGCATTGCCTCCATAGTATAATACCAATATCTCGACAACCAGTATTCCAGCAGCACATATTTGTTTTTGAAGAAATCATTTTGATCACTTGTTATATTAACTACCTTACATCCTTTCACCCAGATTGTTTTTGGTCAAATCAGTTGATAACTACCTGAAAAAGTGCCTGTCCCATCAAAATGTTTATCTTCTTACTTTTTAAAGCTTAGTTAATTTAAAAAGCAAAAATTGGTATCTCCTTACTCTTTAAATTTAACTATTAGTTTGGGTGACATTATTAATATTATTAACAAATAATATTAAATATTATTAATATAAGAACAATAATATCTAAATATATTGAGGGCTTAGTATGTAGCAGGCACTATTCTAGGTGCCTCATGTGTATTAATTAGGCCACTTGTATTTAGCTTTTCCCTTTAATAAACTATCTGCTGATTAATGTATTTAACTTTTTATTTGTTTATTAATTAATTCTCTCATTCAAAAATACTGATTGAGAACCTATAATGTGCTAGTCATTGGATATGTAAATAGGTAAATAACAGATCTGCTCAGTCTTTGTGGAGTCGACTTTCTAGTTAAGAAGACAATTTAGCAAATTAAATACAAAATTACAAAATGTGGTACTTGCTATAAAATAAAAAATAGGGTGCAGTGGGAGAACATAAAATGGGAGGAGAAATGGAAGCCCTCTCTAAGGAGATTACGTTGAAGTGGAGACTTGAATGAAAAGAGTTGGGGGTAAGAGGTTTCCGGGCAGAGAAAGCAGCGTGGCATGTGCAAAGGCCATGAGGCAGTAAAGAGCTCAAAGTATTCAGAAACTGAGAGAAAAGCAACATAATAGACACAAAGTAGTGGCTGGAGAGAATGACATGAGATGAGTTTAGAAAGTCAGGAAAGATATTATCAAGTGTAGACCATAGTAAAGCATTTGGGATTTCTTTAAAGTACAATGGGAACACATTGCAGAACAACCAGATCCAATTTTTATCTTAAAGAGATGTCTTGAGTGACTATGTAGAGAAGTGGAAGGGAGTAAGAATAGAAGAGAGAAGACTCCTGAAGAGGCTGTCAGAGTGGGCCAGCTGGGGATGTGAGAGTAGATAGACCTGAAATCTATTTTGGAGATAAAAGCTTTTGCTGATGGACTGGATTGGGGGCAGAGGGGGCAGAAGGTGGAGTATGAATGACCACCATGTTTTTACTTTGGGCAGTAAGTGATGGTGCCATTCATTAAGATGGAAAAGACTAGACGAGAAACAAGTTTTTTGTTTGTTTGTTGTCAAGACAGGTAGGGGTAGGGGAACAAGACTTCAACTTTTGCTATTTTAAATTTGACATGCCTGGGACCGATGTAAATGAAGATGTCAAGTAAGGCAACTGAATATATGAATCTGCATAGAGCTCAGAGGTGAGGCTGGTACTATGACTGTAAATCTGGGAGTTGTTAGACTATACATAGTATCTACATACATGGGATGGATAAGATCGCCTAGAGAAGTGTTCAGTGAAAGAGAAGAGAACTGAGGACTGAGATCCAAGGAACTAGGTGTTTAGCGGTCTGGTCAAAGAAAAGGTACCTGTCTGAGAAAGGTATCTCAGAAGAAGCAAAGAACACCCAGGGATACACAAATGTATTATCCCAGAGGCCAAAGAAAAAAGAGGGTGTAGAGAAAGAGGAAGAAGTCAAGCCGAAGAGAGGAAGAGTTGACCTGGAGAAGAGTTTTAAAAAATACCTCTTGTTTGGCCACATGGAAGTCAGTGGTAACTGGTTTCAATGGACCAATGGGGTATGTCATGTTGAGAGTATCAGGGAGGTAGGGAAGTAGAAATAAAACATGTGGAGATGAATCTTCTGTGAAGTATGACTCTGAGAGGGAGCAGAGAATTGGGGGATATGGGGTTGAGGGAGTTTGGTGCTTCTCTTATCAATTTATATGAGAGGTTTTTTTAAAAAAATAAATTAAGGCTATTAGCCCTTTAAAAAACTTGAAAAAAATCTCCCAATTTGTTTTAGGCATTTAATTTCATCTATGGGATTTCTGACATGGGTCAGACCTATCAATCTTTTCTTTCCAATGCTTTTAAACTTAGAACATTGGTATTTTGACGGGGATTGCATTGAATCTGTAGATTGCTTTGGTTAGAACGGACATTTAACAATGTTAATTCTTCTCATTCAAGAGCATGGAATGTCTTTCCATCTTTCTGTGTCCTCTTTAATTTCTTTCAGTAGTGATTTGTAGTTCTTGTAGCAATCTTTCAACTTCTCAGTTAAATTGATTCAAATAATAATAAAATAAAATAAAATAAATAAACTTAGAATATCTTTCCCCATTCAAAGATCATATAAATGTTTGCTATATTTTTCTAGTTCAAAATTCTCAACATTAAATTCTTTAATCTATGTTAAATTCATTTTATTTATGGTGTGAGCTCATGAGATAAACTGGTTTCTTTTTATTAAATGGTTGCCCAATTGTCCCAGCTGACTTACTCTTCTTTTCCACAATTGATGATGATCTTTATCACTATTAAGTCTGCACATATATTTGGGTCTATTTCAAGTAGGTTCTATTTCTGCCAGTTACAAGGAAACTCAGTGGGGAAAACCAGATGTCAACTTCACTAACTAGTTCAGGAGCCCCAACTAATCGAGGAAGATCTACTCCATAAAGAGTTCACGTCATCATCTGGCACAACTCCCATGGCTTTCCAGTCTGATCTTCTTTCCACCACTGGCTGGCTCTCATGGTCTGTTGGGCTTTGCAATTGAGGAGAAAAACGCATCAGCACAGACATATTCTCTCCACCACCAAACACCCTTAAGAAACTCACTGCCAGACCCCCTTACCCCTGCTTGGAAAACCATACCTTCCCCTTTCTCCTGTAGATCTTAAGACTTCGAGGAAATGAAAAGTAGGTTTACACTATTTAAAGCAAACTTCCAACTCTCGTTGTTTAGAATAGGCTGACGTTCTTCAATGAAATGATGTCTTATGTCCCCCATCCAAAGCACTCTGATTTCTGAATTCTTGATTGTTTTAAACATTTCTGATAAGGAGTGGGAGAGATTAGTTTCCATCCTCACTGCCAAAGGTATCGTGGGAAGGATTAAAAGCCTGTAATCATATTTTGACATATACATGAAGTGCTACACAAAGCAAAGACAAGGAACTCTTAGGCAAAATGCCAATGAATCTGTGTAGGGTGGGAGCTAGAGAGCGCCAGAAAACATTTTTAACTTCTGTCAACCATAAAGGATTGTGGACAGCCTTGAGCATCAAGCTGTCCAGCTGATCAAGAATTTTGGATATAGCTAAATTATCCTACGGTCTAGTCTCTATAGTATCCTTTTTTTTTTTTTTTTTTTTTTAGCAGCATCCCTTTAATCAATAGGAATGTTCTCCCCTCTCCTTTTCACCTTTTATTTATGGTAATGGTAGTGAGAAGAGAAGGGCTAAGGGGGAAGGCAATAAAGATGCCGACAGGACTCACAGTCCTGAAATTTAACCAGAGACATGTTAATCATAAAACTGGACTTTGATTTCTTCCCCCTTTGAGTCAGCATTCTTGACCAAAGTTGGGTTACAAATGTTCGACTTTCTTAGAAAATTAAAACCAGAGAAAGAACAAAAACCCATTTCTTGTATAAGTAATTCATCCATAACCCTATAAAGGCAAAAGTACAATAAAACCACAAATGGTTCCCAAATATGCCAACAGGGAGCCTTCCTATCTCTTATCTCCCATCCATGGGTAATGTGTCCCAAGACTGAGCCAGCAAATCTGTTAGCCAATACTAGAATATTCCTCACATGGCTTTGTAATATTTTTAATCTCTATTAGTTACATTTGGTATTTACTAAGATATTTTTAAGGGTTCTTGCAAGAAAGTGCATCAAGATGTAATGTGGAAAACTATTTGGCAAGGATAAGATTTCATAGAGCTCTGGAGACTGATATCTTCATGTAGATATGATTCTTCAATTTTATGATTAAGGGGAAATTTATTATGGTCCAGGGCTTCTCCTATTTGATCGTATGCAGAATATTCTGACAGGGAGGGATGTCTGTCTGTACAGACATGTGCCTAAAGGTACCCTTTTGGTGTAGAAAGAGAGAGATGTTCGTTATGAAGCTTCCTTCCATGAAAATGAGCTAAAGTATTCCCAAACTAGTGAGAGCCACACCCAGGAAATTTATGCACAAGGGCTGAATGTTGTGACAAGTGATGGGTATTGTTCAAATAAAATGGGGCAAAATTCAGGAAATCTGAGTTTGGTTCTAGTCTCCTTCTGCAATGAGCTATGTAACCTTGGGAAAGGATTTTTGCCTAATTGGGTTGCAGCTTTCTCAACAACAAAGCGGTGGAGTTGGAGAGCTGATCTCTCAGGTCTACAGCTGCCTGACATTCTGATTCAAACGGAAGTGCCAGAAGAAAATGGAAAACTAGGTCTTGGTTGGCTTTGAAAAGCATCTCACACTTTCAGGAATTCTAGACTCTTGCTACCCTAAGAACTTCATTTATATCCCAGTACCCCGTCACAGCAGTGGAAGAGCTGAACGAATGGAAAGTTTCCTGTCCAACTATTAAGTAAATGGGCCATGGCAGCCCCTGTGTATTAGGTGAAAATGCCCCCCATGTTGTTTACTGCTTCACAGCAAGCTAGGACTGTTAGCCCAGAGCCTGCTGGTGCCAAACTCAAATTCTCACATTTTGAGTTGCTTGAAATATATTCCAAAGAAACATATTTTTTAGGCATTTAGAGCCTAACAACTTCACATACCCTGTGAAACTATACCCAACATCTGCTAGCCAAACTGCACCCAACACCTGCTAGCCAGAAATGAAACAAACCTTGTAGCTATGAAAGACCACCAACTGCTGCTGCCCTTCGGAGCTCTCTGATCCAGAGACAACTCACCTGGCTGCTGAGTGACAGCACCTAGACATGCAAGCCTCCTATCTGATTTCTCCTACTCCCTCGAGAGGTCCGTTGCCCTGTTCCTCTTCTAGGAGGTGGCTTCATGCCACTGTCTCTGGAAGGTTTCCAGTTGTGAGGGACTTCCCCTCTCATGCAACCCTGTCAAGCACCATCTAAATAAAGTTTGTGTGTTACTGCCTCTCATCAACCTGTCTCTTCCTTGATCAACTCCCAAATCCCCAAACTAACCACACCAACACATCTAAATAAAGTATACATTCAAATAGGTTCCAAAAGTATCAAGTATGGCCTCTTGTGTACCCACAAACAGGAAAAGAAGTTCCCTGCTATTCAACAATGGCTCAGAGAAACCTGAGGAGCTGACCAAATCTGCTGAAGGGCTGGAGACTTATGGAAAGGGTCAGTATTTATCCCTGACTCGGGGCAGGGGATCCTTCCTGATTTGTTGGGCAAGTAGGAAGTGGTCAGCTCCTTAACAAAGTGACAGGGGATCAAGATTTTCCTCTGAACCCTTCAACACGCATGTCTCCTCTTAGGCCCCCTCCGCCTTTACAGTTTCCACAGATGAAACCTGCTCTCAGTAGAAAATCTGATTTATATCGGGCTGTGCTGAGCTGCTAAGGACCTCTGTGGGCTTGTAGTTAAGAGCACGAACTCTGCAGCCAGACCACCTCGTGAGACTCTCAGCTCTGTCACTACTGCCATAACCCTGGGCAAGTTGCTAATCTCACTATGCTTCAGTTCCCCACTTCAGTAGGTTGTTGTGAGAATTCAACTGGACACATTTTATAAGCCTTGTCAGAGCCTCTTGGCCTCACCAGCTCCTGAGTCCTTGGTCTCTTACGAAGACCCCTAGGTGCTACCATTGTTGTCACTGTTGTCATCCCCAGCTCAGAAAACTTGGTTGATCGTCAAGTTCTGACATGGCTTCGACTGTCCCCACAGCAGTGGGAGCTCCAGCAGCTCCAGAGCCTGGGCTTGACCCAACTGAGCTACAGAGGCTCTGGATGCTCCCTCTGTGCCAAGTCTCTTCAGAAGCTGCCTGAATGGGCCAGGTGACACAAACCAGAAGGGCAGGGAATTCATCTCCCATGGGGCAAACCTTGACTAAAGAGGGATGGAAGATGTGAGATGACAGAAAAATCCGTCATCTTTCTTCCTCCCTTAGAAAGGTCTGAGGTACAGTTTTCTAAACAGGCAGCCTGCAAGACTAAGCATCTGTCTCACTTCCCTTCTCCCTACCTGTGGGGATTGCACCTAAGCCTTGCCTCAGGCTCTGTTTTCCAGACAATCCAAGTTAAATCAGGATCAAAAGACGTGATATTTATGGGGTACCGTGTGATGTTTTGACACATGCATATGATGTGTAATGGTCAAATTAGGTAATTAGCAAATCCATCATCTCAAACATTTATCATTTCTTTGTGGTGAAACATTCGAAAGCTGTACCCCATAAGTATCGACAATTATTATGTCAATTAAAAATAAAATAAACTTTAGAAAAAGAATTGAAGTACTTTAGAAAAAGAATACGTGTGAAGTACTCAGAATTTTTCTGTCCAATATGGGTGCCACTCACTATGTGGCAACTGAGCACATGAAATGTGGCTGGTCTGAATTGAAATGTGCTATAAGGGTAAAAACTCACCTGGCTTCAAAGGCTTCGTACAAAAAATGTAAAATATCTCAAAATTCTATATTGACTACATGTTGAAATGATAATCTTTTGGATATATTGAATTAAACAAAATATATTATTAAATTCAATTTCACCTGTTTCTTTTTACTTTTTTGATGTTTACTAGGAAATTTTAAGTTACGTGTTGCTTTCATTATGTTTTT
This sequence comes from Cynocephalus volans, assembly GCF_027409185.1. NCBI lineage: Eukaryota > Metazoa > Chordata > Mammalia > Dermoptera > Cynocephalidae > Cynocephalus > Cynocephalus volans. The sequence continues at coordinate 19,360,009 of NC_084478.1, forward strand.
ATTGGACAACTCTGACTTAGTACTTAACACCTCGTAAACCCATAAAAGACGTTAGCCCTTTTCATTTCCCTTCCCAAGAAGTTCTCGAGATTTGCTGTCAGTAAAATCTGTTAGTAAAGCCTAATGGTAAAAAGGAATGTGGGAGCAGAAAGGGAGATAGATATGGGAGCAAATACTTATAAAGTATGTTGCTAGGCACATTAAATACCGTACAAATAACTCTAGGACTATCTATCATCATCCCCATTTGGCAGGTGAGGAAATAAAGGCTCAGAAATAATTCTCCCAAGGTCACAGAGGTATTAAACAACAGAACTGAGATTTGAACCCAGGTCTGCTTGATTCCACAGTACATGCTCCTTTCAGTTTACCATACTGTCAAAGGATTGACTCTCTAATGGTAAAGTTTCAATAACATGACAGTGAGATTCTTTGGCAAGTGTTAGAGCTTCTTAGAATCCCTTAAATATCACTCACACAGGAGGCCACCTATGCCAACCAAGTTAAAAGCTGGTGCTGCTGGACACAGGTATCTCTCTCCCTCCTTCTCTCTTTCCCTCTGACCTCAAGTATGTAGAATTGAATTGGTCATACACCATGGCCCATGGTACATGGTCATCATATGTCCCTGAGAGCCCCTCTTGTTTTGTATTATTTCCCCCCATCATCCCTAGTCTCAATTCCATTGCCCATCAGCTCTCAGTCAAACGTATGAAATGTACATCCTTCCAATCTATCCTCAGTATATTTATTTAGATATTTGGGTGTCCCTGAAAAGTAAGTGCTATTGTACAATAAATTGCTTTCTTGTACTCATTTATTCCACATTATTTCCTGAGTGTTAATTATATAGATATAAGCAAATATAGCCCATTGCTTCTGGCAGCTACACAATAATCTATTAAATGTAATCACCATATTTTACTTATCCATTCCCTGAATGATGAACACCTACATTACCACTGACTCTTTTCTGCCACCCATGATGCTGGGAAGACCACTGTCATAGGTCTGCTTGGTGAAGTTTTAATGGAATAAATACCCAGGAGTGAAATTTTCAGAGCACGCACTATATGCGGTGTTAGCTTCGTTGAGTAATGCCAGTTTACTCTCCACAATGAATACAGTTACGCCTGCCTGGCATGAAGTCTCCCTTTCTTCCCATCCTTGCCAGCACTTGACGGTACCCAGCTTTTCAATTTTTGCCAACCTGAAGGCTATCAATGCTGGCATCTTATTTAAATTTTTATTTCTCTGCGTATTGGGAGGAAGAACATCTCTTCATATTCTTATCAGCCTTCTCTAGTTGGGTAGAGGATTTTCTTAAGACCTGGTGCATGGAGCTGCCACCAACACAAGCATCTCACTTTTCAATGAAGCAGGAATGTTTCACCTCAGAGGGTGGAGATAAATGTAGATACATGGTTTTCTTCTCCCAACTACGTTAATGCTTTGGACTGACCAAGTACATCAATTTTTTGCAGATACAGGAAGTATAACTGCTCTAGGGCTTGGAGATTTCCTTATCCAATGAAATTTCATGGAACCAAGACTGGTATTATGATAAATATGTCTCTTATTACCTTTTGAGACTATTTTTTAAAGTGAAACAAATAAGAATTGAGGTTGAATGAATTCAAGTTTGGCAGTCCCAATGGGGCCACATCCAGTCCAGGGTAGGCAACCCAGGCTACAGTGCTTATAAGAAAAAAGAAAATCCTTATTCTACCTTAGCAAAGCAGGATCAAATTGAGTAAAGAAGCTTTGGTACTTTATTTATAATGTCCAGTAATTTTTAATTCTAATTTTTTTTGACTTGACTTATAAGGGCAAGAGGTTTTAGATCAGAACTTTACTTTTGTCTTTGAAATCTGATGATGAGAGAGGTTTATGTTCAAATCTGGGATATTTTCATATTTAGAAATTATTAATGATGCTACATGGGCTTTTTACACACCTCTCCAGTGGTTGAGAACAATTTGACAGGGAAATAGAATAGGGACTGAACGTGCAGCCTAGAATACAGATGGGCATTGGCATTAATTTAATGAAAATACTCTCTGTATTCATTTCAGATCCTTCTGGGTATAAAATTAATCCAAAAGAGCAGAAGTTAGTTTTGGTGGGAGGAGGTCCACACTGATAAACTTCTCATTTCCTTATCTGAGGGGGCAGTCACTGCTAAGTGTCAATAATAGAACAAAACACTGGGGAAAGTTCGGGGGGCGGCCTCAAGACCCTTTCCTAGTGTCCTCATGAGGCAACACTGTCAGCTGCTCTCTGCCTTCCTCACTAATCCCTGAGGGGTAGGAGGGGGAGGTGGGATCCACCTGGTAAGTGTAGTTCAAGGAACTGAGCGTGCTCGGCTCAGGCCCTTCTGGGCTTTTGTCTTTCTCTCTCTTTTGCCCGGACATGGTTAACGAAGTGGGGGAGGTATTGAGAATCCCAAAAGGTCTCAGGTACAAGTCATGTGCTCCTATCTAGATTTTACTGGTAACAAAGATGATATTTGGATCCCCATCTGGCCAGCTCCTCAGTCTACCTCTTGATTCATTCTAAACATGGGAAGAGAAGAAAGAAGTATTATCTTTAGTTCTTCTCCTCAACCTCAACTCCCTACACTTGACTTTGACCAAATTCTAGGCCAAATTCAATGTATTGACCCGCTTTTGTCTGGCTGATAGACTTGTCAGTTAAAACCTATGAAAACATTTGATGACAGTCACCAGGAACTCTTGCTCAAAACTTCTTTTGGAGGAATATGTAACAGATGGTCTCAAATGAGTATCTGATGCTGGGAAATCCACCAGCCAAGTCTTGGTAGTTACTCAGGGAAACTCAGAGTCTCCCAAGGCAGATAAAGACGTAGGTGGGTACTGACTCCTGACAAGCAGAGCTGCTGCAGCCTGGCATAGAGGCTGCTGGGGAAAAAAAGCCAGCCAAGAAGACCCAGCTGGCAGAAACTCTAATCGCTGGTGGTGGTGGTGGGAAATCTACAAGAAAACGCTTTGGTGGAGGAAGGGTGGAAAGGCTCAAAGATCAATGCTAAAGGAACCAAGATGCGGTAGAAAAGGTGTTGGGTTATTTTTCTTCTCCCTTTTCATAGCCCAGCTCTCCCCTCTCTCTTGTGGATCACCTCTTTGCAATTAAAGAATAACAGAAGGGGGAGCAGCCTTGTTCTTAGAGCCTAGAGATGCGTGGAAAACTATCCAGTGGTGGGTGTTTGAAGGTGATGGGAAAGAAGAGCCTTGTTCTGGACTTCAAAATGGCTTCCTTTAAAAGGAAACATTTAAATTTCTCCAATTGCTATTTATAGTTAACCCAGGAAAGAAAAAACTTGGCAATCATGGTTTCCTTCCATAATGTTAAGAATGACCAACTATATAGAAGCAAAAAGAGCAAGGAGGCCTGAAGTTTTCATGAAAAAGAGGCAAAATTATCACTGTTTTATTCCTCAACAAACCTAAACAAGCCAGACCTTAATCAATTTATGTTGCATTCCCAATGTAACAACTATATTCTCCACCGAAAGACTCCAACAGAGAGTGACATGAGAGCACTGTATCTTTGGAATTTTGCACTGTTTTAGCTTTGATGACTCAGGGAGGGAGGTAAAGGTCGAGAATGCAGAAAAGAAATTACCCCACGTGAAACACCATCAGTATAATCAAGATATTTCTAAAGACGCGAGAGAATGAAATAGAAAAGTTAGAGAAAAAAGAAAAAGAGAAATAGATGTAAATTATTAGAAAATTTCTATATGGGAAAGATGATAACTTTTCCAATTTTCATGCTGAAGAAAATGAACGTGTGTCTTGAAGGTTACCTTAAGACGTTGGTTCATACCACGGGACACTGTTTCACCCCTCTGTGCAGAGAGACCTCTACTCATGCTGTCTCTTTCTGCACTCTCTGACTTTCCATCCTTTGTTACCAGATCGGTTCCCTCCTTTAGACTTAGTCCTGATTTTCTTGAACCTCCAGACTGGGCTGAGTCTCTTCCTCCTTCCTGCTAACCCGCTGTGCTTACATGTCTGCTGACACCACAGAGTCCTCACGTTATCAGTCGATGGTGCCCATCCAGCCCCATGATCTTTTCATCTTCTCCCCTCAGACCTTCACAGGGTCTTGCACGCAGCTGGCCCTCAGTACACGTTTGCTGAGCTCAACTGAACTGTAATGTTGCACTTTCCCAGCACACCTTCCTGGGAAATCCTTCCAATTCCCCTACGGAAATCTTTCTAGGAATGGTATCTTCTGATACTTTCTTTGTCTCGTTTTACTAGGCCGACGGAATACTAAACAGCCCCTGGATCTGCAATGGATGGTGAAAAGGATTCCTGTGGTTTTAAGACCACAACATACTCCTCCTTTAATAGAGTAGTTACTATCAATGATTTAGAGCCCATTGGAGTTAAAATTTTGAAATATTTGGCTATCTTGGAGTACCTATACCTGTCAAGAGAAGTACAATTCTTTTCTTTAAGCAGATTTATTGAGATATAATTTATATAGCATAAACTTCTAATGCTTCAGGCAATCAGAATTATATCTGACATCAAACCTCCTCATCACATTTAGCGTGAGTTTGGTCAAATTATTCAAAAGCTACATGATCCCAAGAATTTGTGCTTTGGTCAAAATAAAGTACCGTGTTTGCAGCTATCAAAAGCATAGCTTTCTATATAAAAGCATAGCTGATACCAGTTTTTAAAATACTGACATCCACCTCATTTATACCTGCAGGACTGAGCAGGACTGTAGCCATGTTGGTACCTAAAGCCATATGGGCTTTACAGAAAGAAAGAGGGAGAGGGAGAGAGGGAGAGAGGGAGAGAGGTAGAGAGGGAGAGAGGGAGAGAGAGAGAGAGAGAGGGAGAGAGAGGGAGAGAGAGGGAGAGAGAGAGAGGGAGAGAGAGGGAGAGAGAGGGAGAGAGAGAGAGGGGGAGAGAGAGAGAGAGAGGGAGAGAGAGGGAGAGAGAGGGAGAGAGGGAGAGAGAGGGAGAGAGGGGGGGAGAGAGAGAGGGAGAGAGAGGGGGAGAGAGAGAGGGAGAGAGGGAGAGAGAGGGAGAGAGAGAGAGGGAGAGAGAGGGGGAGAGAGAGAGAGAGAGGGAGAGAGAGGGAGAGAGAGGGAGAGAGGGAGAGAGAGGGAGAGAGGGGGGAGAGAGAGAGGGAGAGAGAGGGGGAGAGAGAGAGGGAGAGAGAGGGGGAGAGAGAGGGGGAGAGAGAGAGGGAGAGAGAGGGGGAGGGAGAGAGAGAGAGAGAGAGGAGAGAGAGAGAGAGAGAGATGAGTCTTTTTTTTTTTTTTTTTCTTAGCATGCATTTCTCTGAGTTCCTTTTTTGCCCACGGTTGTTTGATATTTTGAACTTTGGTTATGGGGCAGGATGACACTATTTACATAAATGTAAAGTTGTTTTCCAGCCAGACTGGAGCTGCAGACTTGCAATGAGACATGTACTATCCAGACCCTGACAAACCAAGGAAGACATCAATAAAGCTCTGCTGACCTCACCCCTCCAGCAGGATCCTCAGATAACAGCAAGGTGGGGGGAACAGAAACCACGTGGAGCTTTGGCGAGACCTTGCACCTGGTTCCTTGCATGGATCCCCCACATCCCCCTCCCTCCTGCTTTTCATTTCCACGTTCCATTCCCTCAATCTCCTCTTTAAAAACCCCTCAGTAAATCTGAGTAGGGAAGATGGCTTTAGTCTGGCCACTCTCCTTCAGGTTTACCTGAGAGATGGGTTAGCCCAGCATCTCTCCTCAGGCCATCGGCATTCCTAAATAAAGCTGACTTCCATTTTCACCAACATTTGACTTTTGGGTTGTTTGTTTTTGTTTGGGGCAGGCAGCTGAACTTGGGTTCAGTTATAAGTTTTTGACAAGCCTAAGCCTGGAGCTGAATGCCCTGGGGTAAAAGATTTTGGCAAGCCAAGCCAGGGTTTTTGTTTGGGGCGGGCAGCCAGACTTGGGCCCAATAACATATCCACAAGAGCTCGGCTTTTAATGCAACATGCAAGAACCGAAAGACAGCTCTTTGAAGCTGTCCTGTATTTTTTGCTGAGGTTAGAAAAAAATATGTAATGTTTTCCTGGGGAAAGACTTATATCCTAAAAGTAAAAGTCTTGACAGCCACAGAAGTGATTACAATGATATACTAAAGTGTCCACTCACCTTTTATTGAAGGTGACACTTTGGTTTTTTGATAGCTTTCATTACACTCTTAGTCTAAATTTCCCTGCTAATTTATAATCCTGATCACTAGGGCCAATGATGTATGAATGGCAGGAGATGTAACTTCTGGTTTAAAAGTGCACCTCCCCATTCTCATTTACTGGCCAAAGAGGGCTTGTCGACACCACTGGAATGTGCTTCCTAGGTGATGAGGTCAGCAGGACATCTTGAAGGAATAAGAACATCTGGCACCCTTTGTGCACACCAAGAATGGTATTTCTGGGGTGAGTGGGGCTGCCCTGGGCCAGAGCAACCTTTTGTACAGCTGATTTGAGCAGATCCTGACCACTGTTTATTCAAACATTCCTAACTGCGAATGAAGTGCCAACTATGGCTGCCTACCACAGGACAAGTCCTTTGAAGTTTCTGGGTGCATTGCTTTGGTGTCCTCCTATTTACTAAATAAGACTAACAGACCTAATTGTGCCCATTCTCGACACCGAATCCGAGCCAAGTTTTGCACTTGTCTGTGGAATGATGCTCAGGCTACATGGTCTGTGTCGGGCAGATCCATAGAATGAACTGCTTCATGAAATTTGAGATGAGATAGGACTGCACACAGCATGCTGGGGGCCACTTTTGCCTTAACCCCAGGCCCTGATGTTTAAAACCCTTGAAGAGAGAGATGCAGGAATATACCAATGTCAGCCTTAGGCATAATCAGGAGTAGACAAACTTGGTCTTGGATTTCTCTCTATCCCATTTTGCATGATTTCCTTCCTTTTGCCCTGTCGCAACTCCACCAGTATCTGGTTACCTCTGCAGCCCCTCATCATGATCCACAAGTAGTGACAGCACTCTTACTATCTAAGCCTTTTACACAAGCCATTAGAAGACATGATCCCTGCACCCTCTTCTTTCCCTCCCTCCATCCACACAGCAGAATGATTCTCCCTCCTTCGGACAACAATGGAATTTTTACGTGCTGCTGTTTAGTGTTTCCCGTGTCACATTATACTTCTGATGCTTGCTGGTTTTCTCCCCAGCTAGACTGTGAGCTTTTTTGAGTACGGCAATTGTATCTCATTCACATCGTATCTCCAGGGCACTGCATGATGTGCACACAGCAGGTGCCTAATGAGTGAATGAATAGCGATCATAGAGAAATGGGACAAGTAAATTAAATAATTATCAGTCCCCAAATCTCCTGGGTTATGAAGATAGGATGGCTGCTTGGATCTGGACAGGAATCAAGATGCTTGTGGGCTAGGGCAGCTGAGAAACCTGCACTGAAGAGGGCACCTGGGTTGGACCTTGGTGACAAAGATGGTGAAATCCTCAACTCCATTTTTCTAGAGTACTTTGCAATATTCTTTCCCCAAAATGCCTGTTTCTCCCCTCGCCCTGTGCCAAAGGGAGACAGGAAGCTCTCTGCTTCATGCTGGCGTTTCCTTTCCACTCTCACTTCCTCTACTTACCCATTAAAATACAGTTAATTAAGGTCTCAAAATGGAAATTCAGCCCAAATTCATTAGGGCTATTGTGAATTTCTTAGGTGGAAATTTAAAAATTTTTTTAGCTTTTCTCATGGCATCTAATTAAACATGTACCATAAAAGAAAACTCAATGGAAATAAAAACTAGTAGAAAATGGAATTGTTATCAGAGAGAAACATAAAATTGCATCATTAAAAATCTTAGATTCCTAAAATGATCTAATCATATTAGGTTTCCAAAAACTGCCTCAGAAAGATAAGGGCCACCATTTTTTTAAATGTCCATTTAATGTTTAATTTAACTTTGAATATTACAGTATTTTCTTAGCTCTGTTCTTTTATATTTGTTATCTATTTTTCTTATACTGAAAATATTTATTCTCAAAGACATTAACAAATTTACTCATTTGTTCTATTTCATAATGTACATAAAATTGTTATAAAATTATAATACCAACACTAACAATAAAACTACAGAGTAAAGTTGAACATTTTTGTGCCGTTCTTTTTGTCTTCAGAATATATTTCACTAAAAATGTACAGTCAGAGAACTATGTTGAAAAGCTCTTAAAATAAATGTTTTCTTGTGTGGTTATGTTGCTGGTATCCTTACACCAAGTTTAGGTTCTCCATTTGTTTCTGTTTGTTTTTGATTTTAAGAATTTTTTTCCTTTTCTCATTTAACTTAATGTTTTAAATATGTAAGCGTTTGTATCTTTCATAAGTAAAAATAAAAAGACATACTGAGAACAGCCTGAGGCCCATCCTTACCCCCAACCCTTACCGCAGAGGGAACATTAAATATCCCATTTTTTACATCTATCACAGAGCTCTCTGATTTACAAATACATTAAAAGACAGCCCTTTGGCAAGTGTTGTGTTCCCTTTGCTTGTCCATTACCTCGAGCTCCCTTTGTCAGAAACCTACTGCCTCACGCATAACTTCTGCCATTACAAGAATATCTGTCAATTTCTTCAAGCTGTATCCATGAACTTGTTGGAATACTTCAAAGGCAAAAAAAAGGGGGGAGGGTGCATATGCTACCTGTTTTCATAATTTAATAATTTTTCTTAAATGCTATTTGGAGAAGTTGTTCTTCTGAGCTTGGGAAGGACACAAGGAAATGGGAGCTTCCCATGGGAGGGCCCAGCTCTGCCCATGTTACAGAGTGAACAGAACCGAGCTCAGGAAGGCAGGGGAGGGGAGGGGCTCCACTGAAAATGTGCCTAATGGAATCCAAGAAGTCAGGTTTCCCCTGAAATAGAGACATACGTAGAATGCAAAAATGTCCTAGTCTACTGTCCAGTATTATGACTGCCAAAAACCCACTGCTGTTTGGATGTGCTAGGAAAGGAACCCTGCGAAAACCTCATAAATTATATTTTTTATCAAATTAAGGTAGAAGGGATACTGACAAAATTGTATTTTTGTGATAAAGTGTTTCAAAGGACATTCTGCCCCTAAAGTTTCTGGGTGAAAATGTCGTGGGCAGCTGTTTCTCTCTAGTCCTGGTATAGGAAAAAGTGTGGGTGTGCATCAGGGGCCTGTTGTGCCCTGGGGGCTCCATTGGCTCTCCGAATTGGGGGTGATCAGCACAGGCTTGATTATAAATCATGTGTCAACGCACAACCAATACAGGCTGATTAGAGGGCAGGTTGCATTTTGACTGGGAGAGAACTGCCCAAGGGACACGGGGTCTTCCAATGTGAGGGAGCAGAGGTATCTGATATAAACACCTAGAAAGCTGGTAAGTATGTCCAATATTCTGGAGATCAAGCCATATTCTGAAAAACCACAAGAATGAGAACCACAGTCCTCCAAACCTCTGCTTGTGGCTGTCACCACTTGAATGAAAGAAAACTGCAGGGAACAATTTGGGTCTTGCAAAACAAGCCTAGCATCCACATTTAAAGAAAAAAATTAATCTGGTTTTTATTTCCCTACTTCCTAATCCTTTAAATAGTGTATTTTACTTAAAAATATAAAATTTTACTAATTTTATTGTTCTCTTATCTTCTTAGTAAGCTCATTTTAAGCCTATTTCAATTATTCTTAACCCCTCTATTATCTATTTTCTTACTTCTTTCCCCTAGTTTCTCTTATTCCAGCATTCATTTACATTTTGATGATTTCATTTACACATCTGAAGATATTTATTGATCATTTTTTATGTGTCAGGCACTATTTCAGGTGCTGGGGGCACAGTGGTAAGCAAGATCTGAGTGAATTATATGAGATGTTTAGCAAACTCCCTTGGAAATTGAATTTTTTAAAATTTGGTTATCATCCAATACACGAATATGCAGTCTGCTCATCAAAAGGACGATTCTTTTTTTGTTATGTCTATAAGCCACATGAACACTGCCCAAAGCTTTTGCAAGGAAGTGAAAATAGCAACCACTTTTAGGGGGCTTACGCTTGTACCAGTTCTAAGTACATTACATATATTAACCAATTTAATCTTCCCAATGACCCTCTGAGCTAGGTCATTATAATCATCTCCATTTTATAGATGAGAAAATAGAGGCTCATTTTAGGTGACTTCTCCAAAGTGAATCAGTGGTGGAGCTGGCCTCGAACCCAGGCCATCTGGCTCCAGACTGCCTTTCTCCAACCCCGGAGGGACTGAGCCTTAAGGTTTGCTTCTGACATAACAGAATTTAGAGCAGCAGGAGGCAAGTAGAGGCATTTCTTGGAAAAAGAATTGTGTTCCACAGATAGCTGGCAATAAATATTGCTGATTGGTTGACTGATAAGGATGGAATGGGGTTTGGGGAATTTCATACTCTCATGAAATAAACATGGGATTTTGACCTTCCCGAAGTGACAGAAACTATTCAAACTATTCCTTTTTTGTCTTTTCTCCCATTTCAGCCATCACTTTAAGGCTGTGCTGTCCTGGCAGAATCTTGCTCAAAATTGGCTATGGCTTTCCAAGGGCTAAATAAATGCTCGGACACGTACAACCTGGGACACAGGAATACGTCTACCTTTGGGACTATCAAAAAGACTGTTTGCTCATAAAGGATATAGCATTTTACCCAAAACCCCCTAACCTTTTTTTTTTTTTTTGTGGATGTAGATACTGAAGTCCAGAGAGGTTAAATAAGATTTGCCCAAAGCCACAGAGCTGATTAACATCTTCTATAGGAGCCTAATCAAACTATTCCTCAAGATGGGAAAACTCCCGTGTCTTGAATCCCCTGCCCATTATGCATCTTAGAAAGAGTAGTCCCCGGACCACAGCATCGGCAACAGCTGGCAGCCTGTCAGAAATGCAGCATCTTAGGTCCCATCCCAGACATCAACTTGCAATTTATCAAGACCCTCAGGTAATCCACATGAATATTAAAGTTGGAGAAGCACTGGAATGATCACTCATTCCATTTTCTAGATATTTCAATTACAGAGAGGAGTGTTGCTGACACTATATTAGTTACAAATACATCAGTCTCTTGAAAGGTATATTCTCAGCCTCATCTCATAATCTAACTCAAAATTATCTTCCTGATGCAAAAAATCTTCAGATTGTTTTTATGGTAGATTTACACCTTTTAAGACCCAGGTATTCCTTGGTGAGCAGATATGAAGGCTACTGATGTACAGAACTATGTTTCTCATGAGATCCACAAAGAAAGGGCTAATAGCCCCCCATCTTTACAATGACTCACACTAGTGTCCTTTCTTTAGAGCAGGTTAATTACCTTTCCTAATTGCAGCAAATCCATTTAGCATAGATAGCAAACAAATCTCAACCAAGCTTCTGCCAAAGTTCACACAAAATAATCAAAATAATAACACCTACCACTTATGTGGTGCTTACAATGCGTCTGGTGTTATTTTGAGAGCTTAATGTATAAAAACTCACTTAATCCTCACAGGAACAATATTTGGTGGATGAGAAAACCGAGGCACAGAGAGGTTAAGTAGCTTGCTCAAGGTCACACAGCTAGTTCATGGTAGGGATTCTAACCCAGGCAGTCTGTCTCCAGAGTCCATGCTGGTATCCTCTGCACCACACTGCCTCTTGAAATCCAAACTAATGCTTTCCAGTGTGCAAAGAGGCCCTTATTATTAAAATGCTCTCATAATAAATACTGATAACTTACTTAGGAGAATATAATTCTCTTGAGAGATTTTACTCAACAACAACAAGAAATAATAGAGGCCAGAAGCTCCTAAGACACAATTTTACAAAGTTAAAACATTACCTCTTGTCTCTAGTTCTTGGTTGCAATTGCAAGAGCACATGGTCTGCTGCTTAGAAGTGCTTTAAAATGTCCTTCTGCCTGTAATTTGAAATGGCTCCAACCTCAGAATTGCACTGTGTTTTCTATAAATGAGAAGCAGTTGTAAACTCTAAAGATCCGTGATATTGCTGGCTTTGCTTATCTATTAAATCACCGGTTGGATTTCTCCTGTTAGCTGCAGACAGCTCAACTCTTTTACTAAATGAAATCTTATGGACAGTTCCAATATACGCGACCAGCACAGTCTTGTGCTCTGGTTGAAGTGGAGCGAGGGAACCTGACCCCCACCATCCACCTCGCTATTCCCTGAAGGCATGTCCCTAGAAACCTAGAGTCCTGGGAACACGGAATGAAAAACACCATATGAAACCGAGTGAGCTGCTTCTCATCTGCATCAATTCAGCTCCCTCTAGACCTCTCTGCCTGATGCTACACCCGACGATGTCCTCTGGCCTTACACCAGGAAGACCCCACAGGATCTCAACTCTCCTCCACAGAGCTGAAGGGAAGGAAAATTTTCACAAACAGTTGAAAAGAACACTGCCCAGTACTTAGTGAACCAGAAACACGTCACAGAAGGGTCATTTCCAAGTGCAAAGTAAGCAATAGGCCTGCCAGGGGTGTGGACAGCAGGCAGATATGCTTAACAGGCCGCGAGCTTTGATATTTTCTTTTCTTGAATCACTTCTGTTGGCACTGGAAACACAAAGCAAAATAGTCCATACACCTAGACATGTACAGGTGAAGAACTGTGGTTGTCTCACCTCAGTTAGAATGGCTATTATCAACAAGACAGAAAATAAATGCTGGCGAGGATGCAGAGAAAGCGGAACTCTCCTACTCTGCTGGTGGGAATGTGAGTTGGTTCAGTCATTGTGGAAAACAGTATGGAGGTGCCCCAGAGAACTAAAAATAGATCTACCTTATACTCTCCCCCTGCTGGGTATATACCCAAAAGAAATGAAATCAATATATCAAAAAGACACCCACACTCCCATGTTCATGGCAGCACTACTCACAATAGCCAAGAGATGGACTCAACCTAAATGCACGTCAGTGGGTGAATGGATTAAAAATCTGTGGTATATCTACACAATGGAATACTACTCAGCTATAATTAGAAAATGATATCCCATCATTTGCAGCAACATGGATGGAAATGGAAACCACCATGTTAACTGAAGTAAGTCAGGCACCAGAAAGACAAATTCTGCATAGTCTTTCAAATGTGGAATCTAAAAATAATTTTTAAAAAGTGGTTCTCATAGAAGTAGAGAGTAGAATAATGGTTACCAGAGGCTGGGAGGGGAAGGAGGTAGGGAAGAGGAGAGGTGGTGGACTAACGGATACACAGCTCTGCTGTCCACCCTAAGTGAATCATTGTGCAGTATATGCATGTATTGAAACAACACACTGGACCCCACAAATATGTGCAAGTAAATGTTAAAATAAGAAGGAAGGAAGGAAGGAAGGAAGGAAGGAAGGAAGGAAGGAAGGAAGGAAGGAAGGAAGGAAGGAAGGAAGGAAGGAAGGAAGGAAGGAAGGAAGGAAACAAACAAACTATGGTTATAGTGCAGGAAATGCAAAAATGGGTAAGTCGCAATCAACAATTATGACCATGTAACGCATCCCATGGAGTGGTTGGTTATTAGTCACTGCCAAGCCATTATCCTTGTAGGTGCACATAAAGAAAATAAAATTTACATAAGTTAGTACTCAAAATAGTTTTAAGTGCCAGTTGCCCGCTGGGAGAATGGCAGAGTAGCTCCCAATATCTTGATGCTCTCAACGCCAGGTGCCGTGTGTAGTAACCAATGTCGGGCCCCTCCCAGATCCTCTCAGATCTCTCTTAGCCATGTCAGTGCCACCCCCACCACAAAGTTAACGGCCATAACCAAGGACTGTTGGGTAGGGGAGCATGAAAGCCCAGCTCCCTTGCCTGGAGTGGGTCAGGACAAGTCTGAGGCTTACTGATTCTCCAGAGTCCCCTGTGGGATCAGGCTAAAGCCACCCGCTTCAGGACTTTGCCTGATGTGGCACCCTTGCTTGGCTTCCTCCCATTCCCTGTCCTGGTTCCTTTTACTGTTCCCTAGGAGCACTTCCTTGAAAATCCTCATTTCAGGATCTGCTTCCAGAAGCCCCACCTAAGACAGCATGCCACCCAGGTTGCCATTACCTCAAATTGGTTGGTACAAGGCATCTTAGCCTTCCCGGGAACAGTTCTAGTGTGCAATGAACACAGTACTTGCCACCCCCTTTCCTCCCACAAATATGTTCATAATTTTTAGCCTAAATTGAACTTGTTTGATCAAATAGGTGGGACCCTAAACCTAAATAGTATAAAGTCTCAGTTGAGAAGAATGGACAGAGAATGTTGTGTATGAGTTAAATAAATAGTCGAGTTAACTACAAAAAATAACCTGTCTATAATGTAGTAGTGTGCTTTCCTTACTTAATAGGTTGGGCATAAACAATTTACATAAATTTTTGCAGAGTCGAGTTGGTCTTGCTTTTGGATTATTTGTTTCTTAAAAGCAGCGATCATGCAGTACCGAGGATCTATCATTCAAAGCATAAAATTGCACTGAGTGAAAGGAATTAGGCTAAATCTGCACACATATTAAGACATACCTTGAAAAGTGCTTTTTGACCTGATTCTTTACATGAGCTTGCTTTCTTGTAATTCTTCAAACTCTATGGGTTTGTGTGCAGCAAAAAATTTCTGGGTTCTTTTAGGTTGCACTTTTTCTGGCACATGTGAGGCAAGTCCACCCCATGGGACATGAACTATAATAAACCCAGTGAGTGGTGATGAGCCAGAAGGGGCCACCCTTATGTCACTGCATAGCTCAGGTTGCACAGACACACAAAAGCATGACCTACCTTTATTCCCAGGGCTTCTCCAGAAATAACAGCAATTGTCACACCATCCTTACTGGGTTTGGGGATTTCTTCACTTTTCAGCTCCTGGTACTGGGGCTCTACCATCTTCTCTGAGCTCCTCAAATTAACCCACAGTTGCAGGCCATGGGCTGGCTCCTCTGAGCAAGGCATCTCGGCGTGCAGAATGCCCCGGCCTGCGGTCATCCACTGCAAACACCAAACCAACAAGAAGGGAAATGTAATGCAGCCCTTCACAAGTCTGCAGGTGGCACAATTACAACACTGTCGCTAAGTGAGGGATCTTATAGATACTGCTGTCAGAGCCCCGGCGTCCTGAGGAATAACAAACATCAAAGCCAGTTGCTGGAGCCCTTGCCAGTTTTCCAAAGGCTTCCTAAGATTCCTCATTTGAAATCAACGCATCAGAACTGGAATTCCTTCAAGTGGAAGAACCCTCTCTTTGATATCCCTGAATCACAGATTGAGCTTTAAGATGGGGCAGATAGTATATTGGAGTGTGCTCTCAGGAGATATAACTTAAGAAATTAAAAAAGCAGGATTGGACAGAGTGAGAAGCCAACCAGCAATGCAGTTACAACAGAGAACTCTGGATTTGGGATAAAACTTCAGAATTGTCTCAACTTCAGGCAAGGTGGTCAAGCTTTATAGTCCCACATCATCAAACCGTTGACTGTGGGCCACACCCAGGTGGGAAGCACCGCCTTGAGAGAGGCGTTTCCTGCTGCAGGGGGTGGCTCCTGGGGAAGGATGCAGATGGACACATGTGTGGGTCCACATATAACCTGCCAAGGCCCCCAGGATCCGCTACACAGTAGATGGCTGACTTGCATCTCTGCTTGCTCAGTTCCAGCAATGGAGCCCTCAGTACTTGGAGAAATAGTTTACCACCTCCACGGTTGTGCAGATTCTTCAAGCATTTGTTTATTTCTTTATTAAGAGTGGATTAGAAGCCCACCCCAGACACTAATCTTGGAATCTGGGGATGAAGAAGTAGAACATAATAGATACGTTTCCTGCCTGTCTTAGCTCAGATTCTCCCGCAGAAGATACTGAGACAAGGACTCAAGTGCTGGTAGTTTATTTGGCAAGTGATGCAGAAAACATAAGTGAGGGAGTAGGGAAGGGTGAGACAGGCAAGGGAGAAAGCCCAAGAGGCATGCTAATGAGCAGGTTCTATCTGTGGACATATGGGGCTCCATCCTCCTGGGGCTCCATCCTCCTGGGAACCTGCAGATGTACTTTAGAACCGTCGCACAGAGGACAGAGAAAGTGAGGGTATTTGACTCCAACTCCCATCCCGCACTGACCATAGGGGTGTTAAATCCCCAACATACCCGGGCTGCCCAGTAGCTGGGCTGGAGAAAGCCCTCAGGCCGAGTAGCAGCACCTGAGACAGGGGGCTGTGTACACAGATGGGGACTGTCACCACCTGAACTCAGAGGTGGCCAAGGGGCTTTGAGGCAGGCCATCAACAGCATCTTCCTCATGGCCCTCATGCGGCAAAAAAATCCTTTAAAAAAATGCACAAATAATGATTGCCATCACAATTGTGCTTGGCACTGTGAAGAATGGCAGGTTTCTGTAAGGGCACATGAGGTGGCCTGCTTAGGTCAATACAGCTCACCTGAGGGTGCGACCTTTAGGCTGAGATCCCAATGAGGAGTAAGAATGGGCCAGCGAAGGGGAACAGGAAGAGGATTCCATAGAAAGGGAGCACCACATGAAAAGGAGCCCAAGGCAAGGCTGAGCATCGTCAGTTTAAGGATCTGAAAAAAGGCCAGTAGATATTTTAGAGATTTCTTTCTTCCACTAAGTCTAAATAGATTTCCCTCTATTTTCCGCTGGATAAGGCTGATTAAAACTTTTACTGTAGGAGTCGGCAAACTACAGCCCAAGGGCCAAAACTAGCCTACCACCTGTTTTTGTGAAGGTTTATTGGCACACAGACATGCCCATTCATTGACACACTGTCTTTCGTGCTACACTGGAAGAGCTGAGTAGCTGTGACAGAGACCAGACCATATGGGCTGCAAAGCCTATCTGGCCGTGATAGAAAAAATATGCCGACCCCCACTTTAATGCAACATAAAGTAGCTCTCAACACCCTCCCATGCTGCATTTCTTCTGTCTGACAATAGTTACTGGTGTTCCTCAAAGACATCCTCCCATTTTTAAGCATTTTCCTGTTCTGTTAACAGTTCATCTCTCCATATTTTCAATACCTTGGTTATCCTTTTTAGATATAACCTAGTTTAGCAATACCTTTGTTAAAATGGCCTGCCCATTAGATTGGGTGGGGGGGAACAGGGTTTTCTTTCCATCCTCACCATTTACTACCTCTGAGGCCAGGGGCATCTTTTTATCTTCTTCCTTTTATATTTTTATTTATTTATTTTCTTGACATCTTTAAATCCCCACTTCCTCATTTTTTAAATGAGATAAAAATAATAATTATCTCAAAGTGATCATGTCTATGAGAACGCTGAATAAACTGGAAGACACACCATCCTGAGTAAATGTGAAATGACAATGGTAGGAGCAGCACTGGCCAGCCCCTCACAGGTACAGCTGCAGAGGTGGCATGATGGTGCAGATGGCAGAAGTCACCATGTCCGTGATCATGACACACCCAGTCATCACATCTAGCTTTCTAGGTAGTCACCATTTCATTTGTGCTCCAGTGAGAGGTTACTGCTGGCTTTTCACCATGACTCCTTTTGCTTTTCTGTCTTTAAATTTCATGTTCACTGAAACACCATGATTCATATTTGTGCATTTATCATTCCACAAAATATATAAATGATCCCAAAAAGTACCTTACAAAACTGGCAAAGATGACTCAAGCACTTCCTGCGCATTTTAATTGTAACATATCTCAGACAAGATAGGATGGTGAAGGAGTTTTAGTCACTGTCTTATGTGATAACACCTAACCCTGCAAATGAGTTGGAAGATAAGTAGTAAATTGTCTCAAATGCAGCAGAGAGCTCTAGAAAGATGAGGACTGAAACAGTCACTGAATTTGGCAATTGGGACGTCAAAAGTGATCATTACCTGAACGGCTTCAGTAAAGGTTTAGAACGGGGGTGCTGAGAGGCCAACCCTGATTTCAGTGAGTGGAGGACAAAGTGGAAGATAAGGAAGTTGAAACAGTCACTCTTGATTATTCTTTTGAGAAATATAAAAAAAAGACTAAGTGGGAGCTAGAAAGTGATTGAGGGGTCAAGGAAAGTATGAGAGGAAAACAGAGACCTGTGCAGGTTTCCAGGCTGACTGGAAGGATCCATAGAAAGGGAAAGGTCAAAGGTATAATGGAGAGAGAGTGGAAAGGGTGAATGTACTGAAAGTGGACAGAATCCAGCATGCACACCCAAAGACTACTAAACTATCAGCAAGTCCCTGTCCTCGGCCATACCTGCAGGTCTCCCGGATTCATTTTACCAACGTGTCCACAGAAGTCTTCATGCGCCATGCTGCCCCCTTCCAGGAGGTAAGATACCTTTAAAAACACAAACAAAACCAAAAGTTGGTTCTTTGCCCATTATTTAATTGGATTATCTGGGTTTTGTTTGTTTACTTTTTGCTATTGACTTGTATGAGTTCCTTATATATTTTGGATATTAACCCTTTATTGAATAATATGATTTGCAAACATTTTCTCCCATTTCTTGGGTTGCCTTTTCATTTAAAAAAAGGGGCAAGTGACCTGAATAGACATTTTCCCAAGGAAGACATACAAATGGCCAAAAAGTATATGAAAAGGTGCTCGATATCACTAATCATCAGGGAAATGCAAATCAAAACAAGAATGAGATATCACCTCACACCTGTTAAAATGGCTATTATCAAAAAGTCAAAAGATAAGTGTTAGTGAGAACATGGAGAAAAGGGAACCCTTATACAGTGTTGGTGGGAATGTGAATTGGTATGGCCATTATGGAAAAGAGTATGGAGGTTCCTCAAAAGATGAAAAAATAGAACTACCATATGATCTAGCAATCCCACTTCTGGGTATATATCCAAAGGAAATAAAATCATTATCTTGAAGAAATATCTGCACTCCCATTTCCATTGCAGCATATTCACAATAGCCAAGATATGGAAACAACCTAAGTGTCTGTTGAATGGATGAATGGAATATTCTTCAGCCTTAAAAAAGGAGATCTTGTTATTTGCAACAACATGGATGAAACTGGAAGACATTATGCTAAGTTAAGTAAGCCAGAAACAGAGGGACAAATACTGTATTGTCTCACTTACAGAAACAGAGAGTAGAAGTGTAGTTACCACAGGTTATCAGGAGGTGGGGGAAATGGGGAGATGTTGGTAAAAGGGTACAAAATTGCAGTTATAAGATGAATAAGTTCTGGAAACCCAATGTATAGCCTAGTGACTAGAGTTAATGATAATGTATTGTATACTTGAAATTTGCTAAGAGAGTAGATCTTCAGTATTCTCACCACACACATAAAAAGGCAACTATATGATGTAATGGATATGTTAACCAGCTTGACTGTGGTGATCATTCCATAGTGTATATATATATATCAAAATGTCATGGTGTACACCTTAAATATATACAATTTTTATTTTTCAGTTATACGTCAATAAAACTTTAAAAAAAGAAAAAGAAAAAATAGGAGTCAAGTAGCTGTGAGGAGGACAGGCAGGTACTTAACTCACACCTGTGTGCAAGGTAAAGCGTCTCGGAGGAAGTGAGACCTACAGAAGGGGTGGAAGTAAGCCAGAAAAAAAAAAAAAGATGGTAGTGACGGTGTATTCCAGGCATACGTGGAGGCCGAGAAGTGAGAAAGAACAGGACTTGTTCAAGGAATGAGAATGGCAACAGATGAGCCTAGAAGAGATAAAACCAATCATAGTGTTGTACTGGATTTATCCGTGACCTTGGTCTCCCACAGCCGTATCCTGACCTATACCGTGTGACCAATGCTCCATCAACTGCAGCGGAACCTTCCACAAAGTGTTATGGAGAACCTGTGCTCCCCTTTTGGATATTTCCTTCTACGTGGATGGTACTCCATTAACGTTAACATGCCTCTTGCTGTATCTCACCCACCCCTCTGTAGTGGGAAAAGAACAACTTAACCTGACTGGGGGCGTTGAAAGAAGAAACTGGGCTTGCAGAGCTGAACCCTCTTCTCTCCCCTTCCTCTTGGGATTCAGCCTGCCCACGGAAAACAAGTGTCCTCTTTCACTCTTTGCCTCTGTGGCAGGGGCCAGCCCTCATGGCCATGGCCTGCAGGGGTCCAGCACAGCTAGTGAGATCTGAGTAAGTCTGCCTAATTTTCAGGTGCAGTATTCAGAAGCCCACCTGCCTGAAGATTTAAGCTACCTTCTCCAATATCAGCTGTATCAGAAATAAAGGTATTTTTTTGTTTGCCATCTTTCTTAACTCTTTCATCTTATCAATTGGTCGAGAATTCTGGCTGGAAGCACAGATCATTATTTATTATGCTTCCTCATACTTCAGACTAAGGGCAGTTGAAGAGGTGGTACTGATATCAGAGGAGAGGGTCTGGGGAGGCCTCATAGCCAGCCTCAACCCACCCCATCCTCTAGCAGGTTGTTGACTCTTTCACAGGAAAGAATTCAAGAGCAGAGTCACGGTACAAACTGAAAACAGGTTTAATGTAACAGATAAGTACAGGCTTCACATAGAAAGTGCAGCTTAGCTCCAGAGACTGCGCAGGCCCTGCACCAAGTTTAACACAAAAGTAAGAGATGCACCCTTAACATTTAGTACAAAGTATACGCTGGCTCAAGAGCGTGAGCAACTGCCCATTAGCAATGAGTTTAACAAAGAAGTAAAGCTTACACACCTCTGCCGGCAAGGTGAAAGTTGGCCCCAGGAAAGTGAGCAACCAACTGCAGCAAGTTCAATGCAAAAGTAAGAAATACACATTTACAGACAAGGAGCAGGCTGGCTCTAGAGTGAACAGCAGCCTGCCAAAGGCAAGTTTGATACAAAAATAAATGCGCATCTCAGGCAAAGTGTGGACTGGCTCTAGAGAGAGTGAGCAGCAGCCCCGCCTTCTACTGGGATTTGACTTTTATAGTTTTGATATCTAATACTTATTCATGCTGTCTAATGAATATTTAACTAAGGGGGTGGTTTCCAGTTATTTAACATAGTCTTGCACATGCTCAGTTGGTCTCTTTTAAAGCATGCTCACTGATTAAATTCCATCACATGCATGGAACACACTTAGAATATTCTCAGTGTTCTCTATCGCTTCCAGTGGAAGGTCATTCAAAGGATAAACTCCCCTCTACTGAGCATGCTCAGTCATGGGTTATATCATTCCTTTTTACTGAGCATGCTCAGCCATTGGAGTGATACAAATCCACCCCTTCTGGTCTCAATTTCCCCATGTTGGTGCTGAAAATAGGTACAATTGGCAACAGTAATTCTCTTATAGCGGAAGGCCCAGAGGAGGGGCCTGAGACCCTGGAATGGCTTGAATCTTATCAGAGTGTCCTGAAACCCAAACCCAGGGAAACTGAGCACCTCCTGTCTCAGTACTATCATGCCGTTGAAGTCTTACACTGTGCATTGCTTCTCGAGCTACCTTTATGGAGTGCCAGTTCTTGAAATCAAATAATCACAGTGCACTTACTACAATGCACATCAGGGCTGGCTGACGTGAGGACTCCCCAGGTTTCATCCTGCAGAGTAATGCCATTGAGTTACACCATGCACAGAGTGGCCTAGGTAGAACCTTTACCCCAGCAGATGACAGGCAGATGGCTACAGAAATTGGAGCCTCTAGGTTTCCAGGCTAAAACCTCTGCCTGGGAACTTGCTATGGTAATGACAACAGTGCAACATTGGCACAGGAATAGAAGGGACCCGTTTTTACAGGAAATTAATATTTGATAATGGCAATTTCAAATCAGTGGGGCAAGGATGCATTTTCCAATAAATGGTATTGAAACAATTGACCGACCATAGGAGAAAAGAAAGTAAGCCCCTGCTATACATAAAAACGTGTTCCGAATGGATGAAGGATTTAAATGTGAATAATACACTTCTAAGATTTAAATATAAGGAGACAAAAAGAATACAAAATGTCTACACAAAACTATTCTTTGCAATATTTATTATAATAGCAAAAAGACAGGGACAATCTAGATAATGGGTAAATAGAAAACACTTAACTAAATTATGGTATAGCCGTAAGAGAGAAGTCTATGCAACTGTTAAAAAGTGATATACATCTCTACTTATTGACACAGAAAAATGAAATATTATTTAATCAAAAAAGCAGGTTACAGAAAAGCAATTCTATTTAAAGGGTTCAAATGCAACAATGCTCTTAAATGAGTTTATTTAAATAAAATCACATCCCACCGTGTTAGCATGCACAGAGGTGCCCAGATGAACACCCCAAAATGTGAACAGCTGTCATCTCCAGATGGTGGAATTGCAGCTATGTTTTAAAAATTTCTTTCCACTTTTCAGGTAGTTTGGATTCTCTGTGATGAGTAATTTTCTTTTTTACAACGGAAATAACTTTTCTGTTTTGGAAAAAAAATAAGATGCTGCCACCAACCAGTAGATAAAAATAAGTAGTATGCTTTATTCTGTATAGCTGTTGGTGAATATTCCCCGCTTAGGTGAACTGGGGCTGGATAGGAAAGCAGTGAGACATAAGGTGAAACACTAAGAATCAGAAGAATAACTGCATATTACTGTGAGGACAATGTAGCTCCGACTTGAACACGTGTTACTAGGTGGAAAAGACCTACAATTTTTATAGACGGCGCTCATGTTTAAATAGGAATAAAACACTTAGGATTTAACACAAAGCTTAAAAATTTAAGAGGCAAATAAAAGGCTTCCAAATTTCAAACAACCGGCCAAACTATAAAGAGCTGGTGTCTAGAATAGCTTTCTATTTCCTGCTACACATGCATTTTTAATTAAAATAATTGCATGAGAAAGGCAATTTTCATTCTGTTTGGGCTGAAGCTCCTCTTTAGGTTCTCAAAACAGTTCCTTTCAAATCATATTCTTTTCCATCCCCGAATATTTTTCAATTATCCAAGCCTAAGGGCTTTCGAGTTGCTGACCTTCTCACAATATGTCAGGCAACTTTAAAAAGTAAATTGTGGTGAGCATGATTCATTTAAAGATGAAAATTAAAGTGGACATCAAGAGGTTTCGAATTTGATTTTAGGGAGCAACTTCCACACTGTTTCTAAGAGACTGAGAGACAGTTATCCCCCCTTTTCCTCTACTTTAGCTGTGTGGACATCCTTCTTTCCCTAGTAATAGGTAAATAGACATTATTTCTCCTGAAATCTGAATTAGAGAAGTCCAGTCAATGAAGCCTTACGGAATACGTAATATCTACCTTTTACAACTCAAAGCAAAAATCGTACTTTTAGCCTTTTGGGGGAAAAATAAAAAATTAAGGAAACCACTGACCTTTTATTTATTATAATTTTTTATCTTATTTATTTATTGTTGCTAAGTGCTGTAAATGCTACACTGAGAACTTACATATAAATTAATGTCTGTAGAGAATTTTTTTTTTTTTTAACTCAAACAGTATTTCTGCGAGTTGACACAATCCAGATGATTTTTTAGGACATTACATAATGGCAAACACCTGGAGAATTGCTGTTGGCGGCTGATGAACTGAGTGTTATGTTTAAACTCAACAGTTGCATGTACCTAATTAAGGAAGAAATCTGTAATCTAAAGCAGGTGTTTTCTTAAATCACTGGATGTCCTTGGTTCTGCTTCCTCCTCTCCTTCTTCTAGTCCTTTTCACAGGTCTTCACTAAATATTGTTGCTTCCTTGTCAGTTCTTATTTCTTTGTGTGTTTGTGTTTTGGGGGAGAAGAACATAAACCCACAAGAGTGATGAAAGTGTCACTTGCCAAGCGAAATTTAGAAAAGGTGCACCTCAAGGAGTTATAAATTAATTCTGAAGAATTGTAACACCAGATCTAATATAGTTGGTATCTTTCTGGCTGGCATTTAGAAGGAAGAATGTGAGTACCTCATTCAGTGCTATAGGTGCAAGACATTCTTTAAAGTAACAAGTTTATATTACAAAGAAAACTGTCTTTTCCTTTAATTTTCATTTGCCCTAAAATGGTGGCTTTTTTCCCCCTATTGGGAGGAAAACGAGAAAAACAAAACAAAAACACAAGTGAGGTCATGACTAATGAGAGATGCATATTGCATAATAGAAACTGCCAACTGGTCTTCAGGGGTAGAAGCGTGACATTTGAATTCATACAATTAAGGACACAAGTTATTTTACAAAAATATTTTAATGACTTGAGCAATCCCTCAGAAACCCGGAAAATCACCCCACTAAATTGACTCGTCCAGTCCTGACTCCACATCCGTACCTTCACAAGTACCAAAAGGTGGTTTTTAACAAAAAAAAGAGATAACACAGTTCAGGTATTTGGCTAACAGGCATATCCAAGGACAGTATGTTAAAGCTCTACCAGGTCTGCCTTGACATTTCCCGCCACCACCCTGCGAAGGCGCCAGGACTTGGGGGACTCCCGCCAGAGTGCCCCCTGCTGGCGTGGCCCTGCCGCCGGGAACGATTCAGGCTTCGGGGCCCTGGTTGGAATCTCGGGTCTGCCACTTCCCAGGTGTGAGATGCCGGGTGAAGTCCTTTAACTTCTCGGTGGCTCAGTTTCTCCGTGTGCAAAATGGACCTAGGAGGTGAGCTCAGCAAGGGTGGCGAGGACTAACTGAGGTTCCGCGTGCAAAGCGCCTGGCACATGGCACGTGGGCAGTGAGTTCCAGAGTTAGCAGCCACCACACCTCTGCGGGCAGACATCCCGCTCTTGAGTTCTCCCTCGGGTCCTCACTCGTACTTCCTGCAATATGTTTCCCCCGATGTTCTCAGGGTTTGCTTCCTCACTTCATTCAGGCCTCTGTTCAAATGTCACTGCCTAAGAGACGCTGCTTCCAACCAGCTCATCTCATCTAATTTATCGATCAATTCTTCATCTCCTACCCTGATTTGTTTCTTCTTCCTAGCTTGTTCATTATAGGACACTATATTACATAGTTATTTGGTTATTCATTTATTGTCTGTCTTTGCTAAGAGAATGTAACCTCCCTAAGGTGGGGACTTTTTTTTTTTTTTTTTTTTTTATCTCATCTACAACAGTACCTAGCATACAGCTGGAACTGAAGATTTTCTGAATGAATAAATGGTATCTTGTACCTGCAGAGCATTTCAGCATTTACAAAGCATCTGATCCTATATACTATGGATGAGAACACTGTGGCTCAGTGGGATAAAGGATACACAATTAACAATAGCAGAGCAAGGATCTAGATCAACATTTTCTGTCTCTGAGAATAAAACTATTTTTACCCTCCATGCTGCCTGGCAAATGCTGGTGCCATATTGGTGGCAATGCCAGTGCTGGGAGCACAGTGCTTGCCTCTGAGGAGGATCTGGCTGGAGTTGCGACAGCAGCCAGGACTGCAGGGGTTTCGCACAGGTAACAAGAGGACTTGGGCGACTTCGATGGCTTCAGGCAAACTGGCTATCTCAGGCAAAGAAAGGGTCCTAGCACTATTGTACCGGAAGCTGAAAACAGGCCTCCTTGGTGAAGGAAAGAGGTTGATGGAGGGGCCAGAGCCACAGGATCCTGAGATGAGGCGATCATGGGATCCATCTTTGATGTAAACATTGAAGAGTTCTACCCAACGTCTAACTACAAAGAAAAGAACGACTGACTTATTTTCCTCTCATATATTTATGTTGCTTGCATTTTCAAAAGTTTCTCCAACCTACTCATTTTTCTTTCACTGTGATTAAAATTTCTGACATGCACATCAAGATTCTTTAACAATCCTGTCTTCGAACCTATCTACTACTCAGGCAAGCTGAATTGCAGACTCCCTCAGAACCTTCCAGCTGCTTGTAGAACCCCAGGGCCAGGAATACCCCTTCCTCTTCAAATCTGGATCAGGATTCAACCTTCCAGGGAATCTGTTCACAAACTACGCCCCACCCCCGCCGGCTTCCCATGTAATCAGCAGCCTGGCTTCTTAATGGGCACCACCTCCATCCTGTAAAACATGGTCAAGGTGTTCACTTCCACTGTTTATGTGTCACGTTATATTGAAGGAGCCTCAAGGGAATGTTTTACCAACTTCTATTATTACCCATGTTTCCCACATACAAAGTGTTCTGTCTGCATCCAGTGGGGAAAGCAGGTAGTGAGAACTATTGTTGCTTAAGAGAGCCCTCTGCTGACCCAAATGATGTGTGCTCACTGTTTTTCTACAATTGGACCTCACCAAACCAGCTGTCTTGCTGATAGATCCACTGATAAATTAATATGTCTTCTAGCACGTGCTTGGTGTCCCTGCTTAAAGACGAGTGTCAATGTTGCAGGTTTCCATCTAGCCATCAGAGGACCAGCCATGTCGGGGTATAGAGGGACATCATTCTGCTTAGCTCGGTCTCCAGTTAAAAGCTGTCAAGGCAGACACCTGAGAATGAAGTGCCTGAATGTGTTTGCTCGCACACATGGTCCTGGGCAGGTCTGGGGCTCACAGGGCTCTTCCAGAGGGAGAGGCTGGAGGGGTTTGTGTCAATTTGCCTTTTGCTTTAATATTTTGTCAAAATCTCATAATAATATTTAATTTAATTAAGCAGCTGACGACCCAGCTATCCCACTGTTGGGTATATACCCAGAGGAATGGAAATCATCAAGTCGAAGGTATACCTGTTTCCCAATGTTTATCGCAGCACTCTTTACAATAGCCAAGAGTTGGAACCAGCCCAAATGTCCATCATCAGATGAGTGGATACGGAAAATGTGGTACATCTACACAATGGAATACTACTCAGCTATAAAAACGAATGAAATACTGCCATTTGCAACAACATGGATGGACCTCGAGAGAATTATATTAAGTGAAACGAGTCAGGCACAGAAAGAGAAATACCACATGTTCTCACTTATTGGTGGGAGCTAAAAATTAATATATAAATTCACACACACACACACACAAACCGGGGGCGGGGGGGAGAAGAAATAACAACCACAATTATTTGAAGTTGATACGACAAGCAAACAGAAAGGACATTGTTGGGGGGGAGGGGGGGAGGGAGGAGGGAGGGAGGTTTTGGTGATGGGGAGCAATAATCAGCCACAATGTATATCGACAAAATAAAATTTAAAAAAAAAAAAAAAAAGAATAAAGGTAATAAAAATGTCAAAAAAAAAAATTAAGCAGCTAACACTTTTTATATGGGTGCGTTATTATTATGATTCCCAGATTCAATTCACTGTACAGATTTAATTCCTCAGACTTTTAGTGATTGTGTTCATTGCTCTTGTTAATGAGCCGCACTTCCTAAGATTTTGGACTTCAAGGAGCAATAAAACAAGGACGTCTGTGAGAGGGATGTCAATTTTTTGTCTTCATTTTGTCTTTTTTAAATAAACTTTTAGTTTTGTTATAATTTCAGATTTCTAGAAAAGTTGTAAAGGTAGTAGAGACTTCATGTATACTCTTCACCAGCTTCTCCTCCTGTTAACATATTACATAACCTGTGTACATGTGTCAACACTAAGAAACCAACGTTGCTACATTACTATTAGCTAAAGTATGTGACTTATGTGAGTTTCATGAGTTTTTTTCGTTCATGTTCTTTTGCTGCTCCAAGATTCATGTCATCATGTCTCCATAGTTTCTTCCATCTGTGACAGTTTCTCACTCTTTCTCTGCTTTTCATGAGCCTGATCATTTTGAAGAGCACGGGTGAGCTATTTTATAGAATGCCCTTCAAATGGGGGTTGGGGGTGACAACTTTTAACTTTAGATTGTGGAAGTGAAAAAATAATCTATTATGATCATCATTTCATAAGAGAAATGCCATTTTTACAACCAAAGAAGGAAGAATAGCAATACCTAAATAAAAAACCATCTTTTTTGTTATAAAGTTTTTTGTTTGTGTGTTTTTTTGTCTGGTTTTGTTTTGGTTTAGGTGGCTGGCCAGTACAGGGATCAAACCCTGGACCTTGGTGTTGTCAGTACCATGCTGTATCCAACTGAGCTGACCAGCCAGCGCCCCAAAAACAATCTTGAAAAAAAATTATCTCTAGGAAAGACCCACTATTTTCTTAATCATCCCTCTCTCTCCCTTTCTTTCATTTTGGCCCACACAGGAAAAAATGTCATCCCAAACTCACTAACAGGAAGTTAGGAATCACCCAGAAGGAACACAGTGATTGCTCCTCCCCTACCTTCAGAGAGCTACCATTCTACTGGGGATAAACTACTAACATACATACACAAGAGAAGTGAAACTAAAGAGAAGTATGGGCAACCCCAGCGGAAACAAACAAGAAAGATTGATTCTAATTAAGAAGAACCCAGAGGAATGGAGGTAGTAATTCATTCTTGGACGAGGTATCCTCTCAGATGGGCCTTAAAAGATTGAAATATTTGGGAAAAGCTGGGGTGGGGTGGGGTGGGGTGAGGCAAAGGGTATCTAGAAGGAGGGAAAGAATTTTTAGGTGGTAATAAAAAGTTATAAACAATTAAAGCACGAATTTGTTAATCATCGTGTTGTTACTAGATCATAAACGGTCTCCTTGTGGCTGTAAGAAGTGAAATGAGTGTCCTGAAACAGCCAGCTACATCCAACCTAATCCATTTCCTCATTATAGTGGGAGTTCAGAGAAGAAGTGAGAGCATTACCTTGTGCGCTTACAGGTAGGAAAATTCAGATTCCTGAACCATGAAAGAATCAGATCCCACAGTGAGTAGCAGAACTGTGAACTGAACAGTTCTCTGATCTATGTCACTTGTGCAGTCTCATCTCTAACAGTATTAAAAATCCTTTAATCATCTGCATGAGTCAATGTATTGAGAAAATATCAGCTGTATAGAAAGGGAACTTTGTTCCAGAAGAAGTGGTAGCATGGAAGAGTGGACAAGTGTGGGCCTAGGATCAGATGGGTCCACCAAATCGTGCTCTGCATGGGCTGTGTGGACTTGGCAGGTCACCACTTCTCTGAACCTTAGTTTCCTCATCTGTAAAATGGGGGGATAACAATTCTTACTTTTCAAGATTGTTGTGAGGCTTAGAGGTGATGTATAAACACACAAAGATTCTCTAAAATAGTAGTTAACATTATTGCATGGCAAATGTTCTTTGGGTTTAATCCTGTGTGGTCAGCCCTTTCATTTTGAAGGAGACTTTTGATTAGATAACTCTGATGCAGCTTTGCTAAAAGTGTTGAAGACTGGCATGAAGTTTTTTGTCATGTAATGATCTATGTTATTTTATTTGGAGCTTATTTTTAGTCTCACTTAAGAAATAGTATCTTATACTTGGTGACATAAAATACTGCTTTGATGACTGGTTTATTACATCCCCTCTGCCCCAATTTTTCTACTTAAGAACTCTAGGTATGTAGTCTCTTAGATATGAATAGTTTCTGTTTGTAATCATAATGTGCTGTAGGTGGGGTAAATGAGGAAAGTTTTTGGAAATTTATTTGTGCTACTTTTGAAGAATATTTCAGTTAAACTGCCACTTTCCCTCAAGTGACCTAGGCTTGTTGACATATACCAGAGTTTAATCCTTTGCTGTGGCAACTGTCCCGCACACTGTAGCATGTTTAGCAGCATCGCTGGCCTCTACCCACTAGGTGGCAGTAGCACACCCCACTTCCCCCTCCTTGTGACAGCAGGCAATCACTACAGAAATTGCCAAATGACCTGGGCGGGCAAAATCACCTCCAGTTCAGAACCACTGACAAAGTACTGTACAAAAAGCTTTTAGGCTAAAGATGGCTCTCATTTCACACAATCATGTCAACTTGGGAGTTTCAGCATGTAAAACATTGGCCACTCATTCATAACTAGAGACCAAGCTTGGCTTTGAAGGCCTTCCCTATAATGTCCCCACCTTCGGCTTAGGTCCCTTTACACACACACATAAACACACACACACACACACCCTTACACATCCAATGTTAAAGCCTGACTAGACTACTCACTGCTTCCACTATATCTACATACCATGCCCCCACCTTCACTTCCCCTGTCCAGAGAGTCAAATCTCATTTTCTACTTAAGGCCTTACTAAATGACCAAATTTTCCCCCAAATCCTCCCAGGCCCTTCTGTTAGAAGTGATAGTTTTTCTCTCAGAACATGACACTTCTTCAACTGGCCCTCTCTGTTCCTCCCTAATCATTTTCTAACTTTCATGCAAACTGTGCACCCTATTTTAATTTCCTTTTGGCCAGGGAACATGTTGAGGAGATTATGCTTTCAGGTTGAGGCACTCTTTTAAATTTTGTGGAACCCTCTAACGGTGCACAAATATCTCCTAAAGGAAGCTGCCCTCAGTCATCCTCCCATTACAATATATTGGCATATATTATTAGCTTATCAGATTGACTGAAATAGAACACAAACCAAGTCCATTTTATCTGGAGAGGGCAGATCCAAGTAGGAGGTCTCAGCAAAGATAGACCTGAAGGAAATCAATGTTAGGTGAAATAAGCCAGACACAGAAAGACAAATACTGCACGATCTCATTCAACTCATTTGGAATCTAAAAAAGAAGAAAAAGCTGGCATCATAGAAGATCATAGAAGCAGAAAGTAGAACAGTGGTTACCACAGTCTGGGGAGAGGAGTTGGGTGGAGAGGATGGTGAGAAGTTGGTCAATGGATACAAAATTACAATTAGATAGGAGGAATAAGTTCTGGTGTTCTATTGCGCTGTAGGGTAACTATGGTGAACAGTAAGGTATTGTACATTACAAAAAATCTAGAAGAGAGGCTTTTGAATGTTCTTGCCCCAAAGAAATGATAAATGCATTAGGTGATCCTGGACACCCGAAATACCCTTATTTGATCGTTTTACAACATATGTATGTATACACACATATCGAAACATCAAATTGTACCTGATAAATACGTACAATTACAATGTGTCAATCAAAAAATTGATTAAATAAAACAATTGTTTACGATATTTGTACTTATAAATAATGCTGCATAATATTCCATCTTCCACATATATAATAATTTCCTTGTATATAATTTCAAGGTATATAATCATCCCTCTATTATTTTGAATACTTTCTTCCTTTTTTATGTTTTAAAATTGTACTGGAGTAAATATTTGTATAATAAGCCTTTGTTTTTACTTTATTTTTCAGGAAACTATTAGATTCATAGAAGTAGGATTATTGGGTTAAAGGGGAATAACTTTTTTCTCTGGAATTATATGGGGGTCTTATTGCCATTATGAACGGGGTGTTTTCCCCCATTACATCTGATTAGTGCTTTTATGCAGGAAAGTGGTTGATTTTTACATAATTATTTTCTCTCCAGCCATTCATAAAGAGGTTTTGCTTAGCATTCTTAGTATGGTAGTGCCAAGGGGTGTCTTGAGGGCAAGGGTGGCTTGAGCTTCCTTCCTATAATCTGTTAGCTTCACCCCCATATCACACCAAATCAACACATACGCTCAAATCCACGTGCTTCAGTGTAAGCACAACTTCAAGACAAGTCCTGTGCCCTCCTGCCTTCCCCAGTCATATCACCAGCCAAAGCCAGATTCGGCCACTGTGGGTTTTCATTTGTTACCATACTACCTACAAATAAATAATTTCCTCCTCCTTTCCAATAGCTCTAACTCTTATTTATGAATAGCCTCAAAGCTTCCGGAATCATATCAAACTGTGATGGTGCTGGTAGACAGTGTTTTTTTTTCTCATATTAATAGGAATATGGCTAATATCTCTGTATTAAATATGACATAAGATGCTCATTGAATAATAGTCTTTATGATATTGAAAAAGTATCCGTTCCTAGTCTTCCTAGAGCATTTTCTTTCTTTCCAAAATGGATGTTGAATTTAGCCACCCTTTTTGGCAGCCTTGATTCGGTCTTGATAGTATGTTTTGCTTTTGAAAGTGGTTCACAGTAAGCTAGAATAAAACAGTCTGTGTCGGAAATGGGAGGTCTGAATCCGGTCTTAAGTTTTAGGTGTGAATCACCAGTACCTTTCCCTTCCTGTGCAGGATATTGCTCAGGCACTGCAGGCAAAGGCTGCCCCTACCAACTAGTAGATGTCAGTGTGGCTTTTCTCACGGGCACGCCCTTGGAAACAGGGAGGTTTTGTTCTCCTGAACGAAATCAAAGAACCTGCTGAGGCTTGTAGTGAAAAGCTTTAAAAAACACTTCCCAGCCTAACTAAAAACATAATGGACAAGACCATTCTAAAATGTCCCTGTAAAACAGGCCTGAAGGTTTACTTCTAACAATTCTTAAAATTAATTAAGCGGGGGTAGCCAACCATCCCGGTCTGCCCAGGACTGAAGGGTTCCCGGAAACATGAGACTTTCAGTGCTAAAACCTGGAAACTCCTGAGGTGATTTTGAAAGGCACAAAATACATTTCTGCTCAGGGTAGGTGAAGGGTTTATCTATCAATGGTGTGTGAACTCTAAGTACCTCTTTTTTGAGCTAAACTAAACTTTGGCAGGGCTTGCTCATTTTTCAGCTCGTTCTTTGTTTCTGATCGTTTATAGTCACCCTAAACAAATCATGCTATCAGGCCTGACCAGAAATAGGGTAACTGCAAAATTATTCCACCCTTTACCACTCAGCCCTTTTGAAAATAATCCTTCCCAGAGTCCAAGCTCCTGGCAGGAAATACTGAATGCATTTCTCCCTTTGTCTTGTGACCACCGGCTGTGCCTCCTACTCCAGGGTGTGCCTTCTTTCTCAATTTTGAGGCAAGTTTTTAACGGAAAATATATAGCCATCCAAACCTAGGAGTTAGGTTTAAGAAAATAATTAGCCATTAACTCAGTAAAATCAGGTTCTTGCTCTTATTTATGTCATAGAATCATAGTATTTCTGATTTGGAAGGTCATCTAGACCAGCATTATTCAAATTTTAATGTATATGAATCATTCGATGTTGCTGAAATGCAGATTCTGATTCAGTAGCTCTGAGGTGGAACCTGAGATTTCAAGTGATATCACTGTTGGTTCATAGATCACACTTGAGGGAACGAGAATTTTATAGAATAATAGTCTCCACATTTCCTTGATCACATATTAATATTAGTTTTAAAAAATGTGAGCATGCACTCAAAATATGTACATCAGTTATATTTTATATTCATGGGTCAGTAGAGCATAATTTCACTTTCACTTAAGAAAATAAACATGAGCTCCAGCACAGCACTGACTACTTTGAGGACCATTGATCCTGATAACACACCCATTATGCAAACATTCAGTGCATGCTTGTATTTACTCCAGGCATAAGAAAATCCCTTGGTTCAGGGAACCTAGTCTATCTTTGCATAACTAATTGTTAGAAAGTTCTTCCTTCTATTGGTTTGAATCTATGCTTTGTATCCAAAAGCTTACCTCTGCAGTCTTGCAAAACAAGCCTAATCCCTCTTAACAGTATTGCAACTTCTACTCCTGAAAAGGGTCTGATTTCTTTAATATATAAAGAGCTTCTATAAAACAATAATACCAACAACCCAAAAGAAAAAAAGTAAGCCAAGGATACAAATATGTACAATGGACAAATGCTTTAAAATGAAAAGAAAATCAACCTCTCTCTGATAAGGGAAATGTAAATTAAAACTACGATGAGGCATTATTTTTCATTTCTCAAAATGACAAAGAAAAATGAAGTAAATGCATCGTGTTGGTGATATTGAGGAAAAACAGCTAACTTCATACATCACTGTGGTAATGTCGACTGATACAACCATCATAGCAGATGCTTAAAAAAGCCATTAAAAATTAGTTTTTTGAAAAATATTGGGAAAATGCTAACTATAATATTAACTAAAAAAAAAGACACAAAATATATATAACATGATATCAGAAATAAAGTACTTGAAGAAAATACATCAAAACAATAACAATAGTTATTTCTGAATGGTAAGATAACATCACAGGTATTAATAACTTTGCTCTTCATACTAGTCAGCATTTTGAAAATTTACAAGCCTGTGTAATTTAGAAGATGCACCAGGGAGGAGGTGATGAGAAACTACAAGTGGACCTGGTTTTAAATTGCAGACTTTTAAAGTTCACATTATTAAGAGATAGTTGAGTCCCTGGCTTACCTACACTTCCAGGGAAAACTGATATGGTGAATTCTCATTATCTGAGGTAGTCATTTTCTATAAAGTTGTTATGATCACTGAATTAGTGAGTATAAAACCATTACTCCTAGGGGAAATACAGGACTGGGTTCCTACAAGCATCTGGTCACAATGTTATTGTCAACCAACCAATACATGACCTTACTTTATGTGTGTTTCTATTTAAAGACACCTTATTTAATATATCGTTGATTAATTAATATTGAACTCTCGGCCAAGACTTGTACAACTCCTGCTTGAATGAAACTTAGCTAATACATGTATTTTCTCTGTAAGGCACATTACAGCCTTCTTGCACTTAGGGACACTAGATAGCACTGCTGTACTATGCTTAGGAGCCATTTTCAGCAGTGAAATCACCAGCAAAAAGCACAAAAATATGAAAAATGTGGCACTAAATAGACTATGAAAAGTA
Source organism: Cynocephalus volans (assembly GCF_027409185.1). NCBI lineage: Eukaryota > Metazoa > Chordata > Mammalia > Dermoptera > Cynocephalidae > Cynocephalus > Cynocephalus volans. Next base: position 19,394,446 of record NC_084478.1, read on the forward strand.
CACTTGTTTGCTAACATTATGAGAGCTGAAACAGGAAAGTAGGGCATTGCCTTGCTGAGCCTGAGTTGGGAATGTGCACCTCAAGCATCTCACACCTTTCACCACTCTGCACATGGCCATGAATTACCACTAAAGCACCCCAAGTACTGATTTGGGAGGTTACAAATCAATCTTACCAAGTAGGGGAATTTGTGAGTACAGAATCCACAAATGTTGAGGATCAACTCTAATTACAGCTACAGTTTTAAAGTAATTTCTTAATCAAAAGAAAAAGAGCCAAACACCAATATCCTATAGATGAACTCCTTCACAGAGCTGTTTAAAGTTGAGTACCTCATAATTTATAAAACAGTCCCTTTAGAAGGCACTTTCCGTAATGGAAATGAAAGCAGTAAGTTCCATCATTTGTTGTGTTTCCTATATCCATTGTCTTCAGCAAGAACCATCTCTTTTTATTGTCCGATTAAACTTAGCTAGTAGTTACTGAGTATCTCCACATGGAGAACATGGAGATGTGTAGGCTGACCTCAACTGAAGAAATTGACAGTCCTCTTGGGTACGTGAGGGGAAGATGACGCGATTTCCAACTCTAACACAAGACAGACAGAATATGATCAAGACCATCATAAAGGAATAAGGTGCGTAAGACTGGTAGAAATATAATGCTCTAGAAGCCAAATGAAGGAGACAGTGCATCCTCTTGGTATTGTCTGGAAAACCTGATGGAGATAGTGATATTTGAAAAGGCCTTGAAGGATTAGTAAAATGGTAACTGGAGCTAAGAGATGGAGAGGACAAAGAAGCAACTTCAGCAAGATTGCAAGGGGAGACGTTACGGAACCAGGGTCCAAATCCAGCACAGGTATAGGGTAAGCTAAAGGAATAGCTTCCATTATTGCAGGAAAGCAAGCCACAGCGTCCCCAATATCTGAGCAGAGAAGAGAACTGAGGAAGAAAGCAGAGGAGTGAGGAAGGGACACGGGCCAACTGGCCTGATCCTGCTTCCAGAAGCTTCTTGGTTCATTCTACCTGTACACTGCAGTGGTTACATATTTCTCCATCCATCTTTCACCCTCTTAACTAGACCGCACATAGAGGCAAGCAGGGATCACACCTCATTCTTCTTTAGCCTCCTTCCCTCTGCCTTCTGCCCACACTCCCCAACATACAACATGCACCCCAACATACCAAAGATCACACTACACCAACACCTGCATATCACCAGCCTTCAGTAAATATTTACTCATTCACTAACTAGCTTTACAAACACACTAAGCCTTTACCAATCCTGGTCTGTTTCCTAAGAAGACAGGCTGTTCTCACGGAGCATATGGCTAAATTTTGTAACTAGGAAGTAACTGTCCCTGAGCTTTCCCAGAATGTGTGAAGAATGGGAATCTTTGAAAGTGCCACAATATTATATTACACACTTTTTTTTGCATATATAACTAAAACTGAAAATTAGTGTTCAGCAGAATCTCTAAATTATACAATTAAACTTGTGAATGTGTATGTAGGGCCTTAAAATCCTAATTTGGGGGCTATGTTATATTTTAGCTCTCTATTCTATATTTCCTTAGAACCTAGTATAAATACTCATAAAGTTATTGGATTGTCTTTGGGGGTTTATAATATTGCATTAAATGAGGTTAAACATTTCTGAATATTGCATAGAAACAAATTTTCTATATAAGATTATTTTAATAATAATAGATTATTTTAATAATAATCTATATAAGATTATTATTTTAATCATATCAAATAGTTTCTTCTATCGCCAATCAATTATTTTAATTATAAAAGTATTTTAAGAGACCAAATCTTGCTCTTTATTAACTTTTCAAAGAAGAATGTCTCCAAAGGCACAAACTCAAAGAATATTAAAAACAATAAATGTTTAAATTTTAGTATATTTCATGTAAAGTAGATATTATAATTCTATGGTAGACAGTCTATAGCCAGAAACTTGTAAATTAATTTTAGCCTATTATTCATTGCTTCTAAAATCATATTTTCTATTAGAAGTGAGAGGAAAGTTTTAAAATACACACTTTTGCAGTCAAATTACTGTACTTACTGTTTCAAAACCTCGATGTGGGTGATCAGGAAATCCACCTGGTCTACCTCCTTTAAATTCATCAAATAGTAAAAACGGATCCAGATTTTTTAACTGAAATAAAAATAAAATTCAGCAGATTACATATGCCTTTTGAGCCATGCCACCAGGAACTACATTCATGAACAGATCTAACAAAACTCATTGAAAACTACATGGCCAATGAGCAACTTTTTGTCATGAAAATTGCTTTCAGGAAGAACTTTTTATACACACATTCACCAATTATGTTCTAGAGCTGACATTTAATGAGAAGTGCAAAGAGTGGACAAACATTTCATGATCATCTAAGACATAAATAGTCAAGTACAAACAACATACAGTCTGTATCCTAAACAGATTTATAATCTCATGTGGGAAGAGACTAGAAAATAAATTATTGCAATGTGATAAGAAATGCTCTGGAGGAAGACAACTTTACACATATGAGAGTGGGGTGGGATCAGGGATGGTTCTACCAGGGAAGGGCACTTGAGCTGGGTCTTGCAGTATATGTTGGAGTTAATCAATAGAAGGGAGAGAAGGAGAAGAAAGGCTATCCCAGGTAGAAGAGCAGAGAAACAGCTCGGAATGTTTGAAGAACTGCAAGGAAACTACTATCTTGGGGTAAAAAATGCACATGGAATTATGAAGAGACATGGGCAGAAGAAAGAAGACAAATCATAAAGGAATTTGGATTTTATTCTGAAGATGATGGGTTTTAATCAGGGGTTGAGATGATCAGATTTCCAAAGATCACTCTGTGGAAAATAGTTTGGGAAAGGAAGACGGGAGACAAAGAGTATTTAGAAGGCCATTTCAAAAGTCCAAGCAAGGGTGAAGGCCAGAACTAAGACAATGGCAGTAGTGATGGACAGTGGTTGAGTGACTGGGTAGATATTTATGACGCAAAAAGGAACAGCATTAGATGACTCCCAAATTTCTAGCTATGGTGCCTGGGAAGATGGTAGGGCCGTTGGGCAGCTCAAGAAATATAACAGACGAAACAGCCTTGAAATAGCCATGGTGACTTCGTTTTAGGTCATGATGAGTTTGAGATATCTGTATAAACGTTATTTGTATGAATAGAACTATTACTACTCAGTATACATTATATTGTGCAAAGACTAGAACGCAACTGAAGATAAATCTCAAGCTCAAATGAGAAGCAGAAACAGATCTGGCTGTCATTAGCATATCTTTATAATTGTCTTGGTTATTCTTTGCCATTTGTTAGTCTATATAAATTTTAGAAAATTTATCAAATTCTATGAACAAAAATGTTGGACTTTCAATTGGAATTGCTTTGAATCTATGGATCAATTTGGGGAGAATTGACATTTATATAATGAGTTTGCCTATTCATAAACATGGTCATCTCCATTTATTTAGGTTTTTTAAAATGTCTTTCAATAAGGATTTGTAATTTTCTCCACAAAGGTTCTGCATATTTAAAATTTTTTTCTAGCTAGCTTATATTTTTAGTGGTACTGTAAACAGCATTTTTAAATTATGTTTTGAACAGTTTGCTGCTGGAGATTAGAAATGTGAATAGAAAAGCAATTTTGAACTAAACTCTTATTCATTTTAAAAATTAATCTGTAGCTTCTTTTGGGTTTTCTTTGCAGACGTTCATATCACCCATGTATTTATCAATAAGTTTTTGCTGCATAGTTCACAAAAAATATTTTTTGCCTGCATTAGATTAAAGCTGTGGCAGACTGCAATTTGTCTATGTTTTGCTGGGCTCAGCTGTCTTCTGCATGTCTCCTGTCTCCAGGGTCCAACCTGAAACAGTGGCCACTATCGAGCACATACTGTTCTCACAGCTAAGGGCAGGAGCAAAGGCAAGCCAAGTCAATCATGTACAATCACGTTAACAAGTCCCACTGGCCAAAGCATGTGGCATGGCCAAGCCCAGAGTCAGGAAGGAGGGCACTTAAATCCTCCCTGTACAACTCATGGGTAATGCACCTAAAACTGGATGAGCGTGTACAATCCCCATTACAGGGAGGAATGAATATTTGGAAGTAATATTCCAACCAACAGCCCATTATCAAATGACGGGGTTTTTTTTTTTTTCTATTCTTTAATTTTTAATCCTTATAATTACTATTTTCTTATCTGTTTCTATTTTCTTGTCTTTTTGCAAGTTAGCACCTCTACAACAGTGCTGAGGTGAAATGACGGTGGTAGACAACCTTGTCTTGTCCCTGATTTTACATAGATTAATTCTTAAAGTTTCACAGGTAACCAGGTTATTTAGTGCAATTTTTTTGTAGATTCCCTTCATAAAGTTAAAAAGTTTTCCTTCCATTTCTAGTTTACTTAGCTGTGTTTTTTTTTTTAACATTAAATCAATGTTGAATTCTGTTCAATGCTTTTTCTGCACTATTGAGATACTTATATGCTTTTTTCTCCTTTAATCTCTTATTGTTAATAAGTTACATAAACAGGTTTTCTAACATTACACCAAATTTGCTCTCTTCAGATGATCCAAACTTGGTCATATCTTTTTTATACATTTCTGTATTTGGTTGGTTAATATTTTATGATTCTTGCAAAAATATTTATAAATGTGATGTGATTATCCTTTCACTTGCTGTCATTGTCTGGTCCTGACTGAATGGTAACTTCTATTTCATCAAGTGTTTTGAGGAGTATTCCCTCAGCTTTCATCCTTTGGAGAGTTTATGCAGTACTGGAATTATCTGTACCTTAAATATTTTGTAAAACTTGCCTGAAAAATCATCTGGAGTTGTTGTCTTTGTGATAAACTTTAAAAACACTGATTCAATTACTCAAATGGCTATAAAACTATTCAGATTTTCCATTTCTTCTTTCTTTCTCACTGTTTTTGGATTCTAAGAGTTTCACTAACTTCTTGTCAGCTCAGCTAATTAATTATTTAAGTTATTTATTTATTTCAGGGTATCTACTCCATCATATTACTAGAAATGAAAGCACAAAACCCTCTCTTTGTCTTGGTTTCTGGTTTTGTCTCTCTTCACATTCTATGAAAAAAAACCACATACACATGTGTATACACAAGTAATGTATATATTATATGCACATACATATATATGTTTTCAAGCTACTGCATGTTTTTTAACCTAACCCAGTGTCAGTTTCTTCATATTAAAATGTGGACTGCAACACATATGAAGCTGGACCATCTCAGTCCAGTGTTTCATCCAGCTCAATATCAAAAAGTAATTGAAAATAAATTCAAATATTTATTGAATCTTTTCAAAAATGCTAAAAAGGGCTTCAATTTAAAAATATGTTTAAAATTTCCCTTCCCCTCTCCATATATGTTTCCCATAATTTCACATTCTCTCACTCTAACTGTTCAAATCACCTCAAACCATCTGGAGACAGCTCTTTCCTTTTATTCTCCTTTCCTCTCATCTTCTGGATTTACTCTTTTCTCTCCCACCAGTAACTCTCTGCCCTTTCCAGTGGAAATCAGCCAAGCAGGTCTTACATCCTTTCAATCTTATCCTGTCAGTCACTACTCCATTTCAGCTCATTGAAAGCCCAGGAATGGAACTGGGGTTGGTAGGAGAGGTTGAGAGTTCTCATATCTTGTACATTTTTTTTCTTTCACAAGATACTAAATAACTTGAAAGATTATAATGATTAGAAACTGTGAAGGTAGAGCACCGGGTCCAGTGTCTGAAGCACTGTAGGTTCTATATAAAGGGGTGATATCTGTTACATGACACCAGTCCCATAAATCTCTGAGCCACCCAAAGACTTTATGAATAAGACCTCAAAAAGCACAGGCAACAAAAGAAAAAAATAAACAAATGGGATTATACCAAACTAAAAACTTCTGTACAGCAAACGAAACAATCAACAGAATGAAAAGACAACCTACAGAATGGGAGAAAATACTTGCAAACTATACATCCAACATGGGATAAATATCCAGAATATACATGAAACTCAAACAACTTAGTAAAAAAAAAAACAAATAACCCAATTTAAAAATGGGCAAAGGAGATGAATAGACATTTTTCAAAGGAAGACATACAAGTGGCCAACAGGTACATGAAAAAAATGCTCAGCATCACTAATCATCAGGGAAATGAAAATCAAAACCACATTGAAGATATCATATCACCCCAGTTAGACTGGCTATTGTCAAAAAGAAAGAGAATAACAAATGCTGGTGAGGATGTGCAGAAAAGGGAATCCTCCTAAACTGCTGGTGAGAATGTAAATAGGGCAGCCATTATGGAAAACAGTATGGAGCTTCCTCAAACAACTACAGATAGATCTGCCATATGATCCATCAATCCTACTTCTGGGTATATACCGAAAGGAATGGAAATCATCATGTCGAAGGGTTACCTCCACTCCCATGTTTATTGCAGCTCTATTTACAATAGCCAAAAGTTTGAACCAGCCTAACTGTCCATGGACCATGTCTATGCACAATGGAATACTACGCTGCCATAAGAACAATGAGATTTTGCCATTTGCAGCAGCATGTATTGGAGTGAGCAGGACTGAAGCTATGTTGGAACCTAAAACCACATGGGCTGTAGGAAGATTTTTAAAAATACAGTTTTGGGGTTTTTTTCTTAGCACGCATTTCTCTTTTTCCCCATGGCTATTTGATATTTTGAACCTTGGTTACGGGGCAGGATGACATTCACACTGATGTGAAGTTGTTTTCCAGTCAGCCAGACGTCCTATGAGATACGTACTATGCAGACCCCAAGAAACCAAGGAAGACATCAATAGAGCTGTGCTGATTCCACCCTGAAGCAAAATCAAAATCCTGCAGGACCCTAAGATAACATGAGGGATGAGAACAGAAGCCAGATGGAGCCTTGACAAGAATTTACACCAGGCCCCTTACACTTAGTGTCCACAGATCGCATCCTCCCCTCCTGCTTTCCATTCCCTCAACCTCCTCTTTAAAAATCCCTCAGAAAATATGAGTCTCTCCACAGTGGTGTGTTGGACTTGCAGAGGGAGAGAGCACACCTAGGGATACAAAGTGGAGTGGGGGAAAAGGGGATGGGGAGGGAGGTTGGGGACAATTGGGTGGAGGACACAGGGTATAATTACAAGTTATGGTAATGGTCATGCTGCCAGTATGGATCTGGCCATCACATCTTGGGCAGGAGTGGTGACAATCAGCTTTGTATCTCATGAATATTCATAACCAATAAAAAAAGAAAAAAGAAAACATGAGTCTTTGAGATGGTTTTAGTCTGGCCATCTCCTTCAGGTTTACTGAGGAGATGGGTTCACCTAACATCTCCCCCAGGTTAGCAGCATTCCCCAATAAAGCTGACATCCTTCTTCATCAACACTTGAGTTTTGAGTTCTTTGTTTTCTTTGCAGGCAACTGGACGTGGGTTTGGTAACACATGGATAAGCTTGGATAAAATTATTTTAAGTGAAATAAGCCAGGCACAGAAAGAGAAATACCACATGGTCTCACTCATAAGTGGGAGCTAAAATAAATAAACAAACAAACAATAATAATAAGTTGAACTTGCAGAAGGAGGCAGAAAAATTGTGGTTGCTAGTGATGGGAAAGTGGAAGGGTGAGGGAGATAGCAAGAGGTTGGGTAATGGAAACAAAAAAGCTAGATAGGAAAAATAAGTTCTATGGGTGAGCAGTTGAGCTAGGCATCTATAATTAGCAATAATTTACTGCACATCATCAAATGACTAAAAGAGAGAATGAATGTCATCATCACAAAGAAATGACTAAGTTTTGTAATGGTTCAAATGCTAATTACCCTGATTTGATCATTGCGCATTGTACACATGTATCGAAATATAACACTGTACTCCACAAATATGAAAAACCAATACATTTCAATGAAAAAAAAAATCTCTGAGCCATCATTTCTTCAGGTGCAGAACAAAGGACTTGGAGTTCTAAGATGACTTTTTAATTCTATGTTGGGTGGTTCTATGGTACTAAAATGTGTGTAAAAATGAGATAAAGAAATATTTGTTTCTCAGTATCAAAGAATTTCATATGAAATTGACACTGCTGTCAAATAAACTGTGGAAAGAAGTTTCCCTCTTTTTAGTCCTATTCTTATCACCCTCCATCACCCACAGAGCAATAGTTATTCATTAGTACCAAGAAGTAGGAGTGCTGCTACAGTAAATACCTAAAAATGTGGAAGCGGCCTTGGAAATGCATAATGGATAGAGGCTGCAAGAGTTTTAAGGTGCATGCCAGAAAAACCCTACATTTCAGTGAATGGAGTGTTAAGAGTGATTCTGATGCGCACTCAGGAAGAAAAAGGGAGAGTTGTAGAGACAGCCTCAATCTTCTTAAATACCTAAGGAATCCTGAACAGAATGCGGTAGAAATGTAGATGATAAAGGCCATTCTGGTGAGGTCTCAGACAGAAATGAGGAACATGTTATTGAAAACTGGAGGAAAGGCAATCCTTGTTATAAAGTGGCAAAGAACTTGGCTGAACTGTGCTTGTGTTCTGTGGTTTTGTGGAAGGTGGAACTTGTGAGCAATGAAACTGAATATATAGCTGAAGCTATTTCTAGGCACTGTTGAAGGTGCAACCTGGTTCCTCTTGCCTGCTTTTAGTAAAACACAGTAAGAGATAAATGACTTAAAAAAAGAATTGTTAATCAAAAAGGAAGCAAAAGTTAGAGATTTGGAAAATTTTCAGGCAATCCATATTGTTAAGAATGAGAAAGCATGTTCAGGAGAAAACATCAAGGGTGTGACCAAATGACCATTTGATAGGGAGCTTAGTCAGCCATCTAAATAGAAGCCACCTATTGTACAAGACAATGGAAGATTGGCCCCACACTCAGGCCCAGTATCAGTTCTGTCTTAGTCTGTTCAGGCTGCTGCAGCAAAATATCATAAATAGAGTGGCTTATAAACAATAGACGTTTCTTTCTTGCAGTTCTGGAGGCTGGAAAGTCCATCATTGAGACACCAGCAGATTCAGTGCCTGATGAGGGCCCAATATCCAGTTCAGTTGTGGCATCTTCTAGCTGTGTCATCACATGGTGGAAGGGGCCGTCTAGTTCTCTGGGGTCTCTCTTTTTTTTTTATAAAAAAGTCTCAAGTTTGTTTCAATATCTAGTTTTATTTTTAAATTAGAGTTGGACAATTTTTTGGTAACTGAAAATTCATTATCAGAGGTGCAGAAAACATTAATGAGCTATTAAGTACTGACAGTGAATAAAATTACTGGACCATGCATTTATAAAAGCCATGGTTAATAGTAAAAAGTTCCAGTTATACTATTTAACTGAAAGAAACACCCTTTAGATCTTTACTTCTAATTATACCACATTCTCATTTTGACATAATTTATTCCTTTCACCTGACTGCAACTACACCCAACAAAATTATTCCAAACTTTAAGCCTTTTTTCTTTTACCACTTATGAAATATGACTTAACTGTTTCTCTTTAAGAGTTCTTTAAAAGAAATTTAAAATTTTAATTTTTACTTTGAACTTGTTTGATCAAAAAGTACAGGACATCACTACCACATGAGTTAAAACAAAGAATGGAATAAAAAACAAAAGTGGTGTCTATATAACCAACAAACTATGTTATAAGCCATTTTAAATATTTTACAGTTCTACATAGTAAGATATTAAACTGGCTCCAAGGTGCTACAATGTTTAGTATCTTTACTGCAAGCTTTAAACAATAGTGTTACTCTTCTCAACAAGTCGCCTCTAAGAAAATGGCAGTGCTCATAAGCACAAAAGCTGTTATATCCAGTAGGTGGAATTCTAGTCAGGATAGGAGAATTCTTTATAAAATTAGGTTTCAAAAATGCAGAATGTTGAGGACTCTGCCAGTCAAGATGGTGGAATAGACAGCCCCCACTGCTGCTGTCACTCTCTCCCACAAATCAACCAATTTACAAATATAAAAATGTAACATCAGCCAAGCTGGGTCCACTGGAACTCAGGGGAAGAGGAGGAGAGACCTACAGAGTTCATGAAGGGGGAGAAGCGACAATGAGAGAAAGAAAAAACTGCTCCAAGCATCTTGGGCTGTGGCTGCTTTATGGTTGGAGCTGCTGAGTGCACGGAGCAGGAGCCAGCGGAAGCTGCAGCTGTGCCCTATGGATGGAGTTACTTGGAAGTGGCAAGGGAGAAGAGGGCCTTGGTGGCCCCCAGGACATCAAGACCAGTAATAGGGTTCCCATGGACCCACACAGAAGTGAGGAGCCAGAACAGCTGAAAAAGTGGAGCCATTCAGAGGCTGGTGAGTCATCACAAGGGACCAGTGTAGGGCCCATCCCATGGGAAGTGTTTGGAGCATGGCAGTGGGGGAGATAGGCCCACCAGGAGAACACTGGGGCACAGCAAGGACAGCCAATCCATCCCCCAATCAGCACAGGACTACTCAGAGGAGGCTGGTCGGGAATGCAGAGTTGCATGGGGTGCAGTTTGATGAAAATATTCAGGCCCAGATCAGAGTTTCTACACAACCCAGGTGCACCAGGTCTCTGGAGAGCCAGAAGTACCCATAAGGTCAACCATTAAACCCTGAGCTGCACAAAAAGTCTTCCGTAGGGAAACAGCAGCAAAGCAGCAATTTAGCTCAACAACACAACTCAAATCCTGGTTCCCACAGAAAGTTCCCCCATTTTAGAAGTAAGCAAAGGACAAAAAATTAGTTCCAGCCCAGGCACACCACCAGTGCCTTGGGGCCCACCAGGTGACCTGAGGTATGGAGCCAGGGACTGGACCTCCCTCCCATAACCATGCACACTGCCAGTGCCTTAGGGCCCACCCAGGGGCCTGGGGCATGAAGCTGGGATTGGACACCCTGCCTGCATCCAGGCACATTGCCAGTGCCTCGGTGCCCACCTGGGGACACGGGGAATGGAGCTGAGGACCAGACCCCCCACAACCAAGCACACCACCAGCACCAAGGAGAATGCCAAAAACATCACCTCCATGTGGGTGGCCCCCTATAGCCACCACAGTAAACACAGCTACCGTGAAAGTGGCTAGACATCACAACCACCACGCTCATGGTCCGCCAGCCACTGGAACTCACTGACACAAGGAGAGTCACCAGTAGAGACCAAAGAAAAGGATAGGATGTCTGTCTCCACAAAGCCCATTCCAGACTGACAGAGGAAGCATCCGCTGTGTGATAATATGGGGGACCTAAACACACCTTTCAGGACTGGACAGATCATTTAGGCAATAAATCAACAGAGTAACCATTACTCTTTCAGAGGGAGAGAAGAAATCTAGGGTTATCAGTGATGGGCGGGGGGAGGGAGAGGGTGATAGGGAGAGAATGGATAAGGGGCATAAAGAATAAGCACAATTTGTAACAATATATGTACTAGTAATATTGATTTGATCAATATATGTCAACATTGAATCCCCAAAATATGTAAATAAATTATGATTCAATAAAAATTTTTTTTAAATGCAGAATGTCTTGATAATTACCACCATCTACAAGGCTAAAATCAGAAAAAATGCAGAGAATAGAAGTACTCAATATTATTTTGCTTCAAGAAAGGCAGAACTGATTCTATTCTAACAAACAAGCAATAATGATAAAAAGGTATGATTAATATATGTATCTCTTTTAAGCCAAAGCACACTTTTCACCTCAGAGAGGAAAATTCTGACTTTAACATTCTTAATTTCCCTTGTCCAGAATAGGATCCCATTTTAAACCTTTATCTGAATACAGTTCATAATGTAAAGTCATTTTTCTCCACAGGATGTTTTCATTGCAAGCTGCTAAATGACAAATGACTAAATCAGTTATAAAAATGAATTTGTACCTTACTAAATGCTAATTTACAATAACTTTCAATAGATAACAAACTTCTATACCCAATCCTAAAAGCCGGGAGGGGCTCGCAGAACCCACAGTCCCAGGAATCCGGGGTTGGCCCCACCACACCTTGAGCTGCCCGCACCGTGGCCACCTCCGCTGCTCAGGGTGACAAAACCAAATCACGGAAGTGGCCACCACCAGGGCCCCCTACATTGTCCCAGGGGCTTGGGCTCCCACTTCCTGCTCTGGGGTCTCCTTTATAAGGGCATTAACACCATTCCTGCAGGCTCCACCTTCATGACTTAATCACCACTAAAAGGCCCCACCTGCTAATACCATCCCCTTGGGGTTAAGATTTCAACATAAGAATGGTGGGGGCGGGGAGAGACACATTAGACCATATCAGCACTATCTGTCATATTGACTGCACTCACTTTCAATCCTTCTGGTCACCAATCCATATGGACACACACAGGAGGAAAGCCAGCACAAAAAGGAGACTGCAGAAGCCAGGGGGCTGGATGAGGCAAGAGTCAGAGGGATGAATTGTTTATCTGGCCAGAAGATGGGAAATGTGTGTAAGACACACTGTTCTTCCAACACAAACAAGAGTACCCTGCATTAGACTGCTGTACTAAGCAGAGCTGGGTATTAGTTTTTATCAAAGTTCCTGATATTCTCTAAACATTTAGCATGGATTCAACAACATGTTAAATAAACATGTGCTATCTATAGATAAGATCTGATTTATATGAGAACTCTGACTTTCTAAACTGTTTTGACTAAGTCCCCAACTCATCCACATCTTTCTCTTTCTACATATTAAACTGATGATCTTTCAAATTTTTCAAAACACGTAAGAATTTCCTTTCCTTCAAACAGTTCCAAAGCCTTTAGCTGCCAAATTCAGGTAGCAGCTTCCAAGCTATCTCTTCTCCCTCAGGCCTATGGCACTCCCATAAGAAAGCTCCAGCAGTCAGGCATTTTATTTAAATCAGGAAGCACTGAAAGTAGATACCAGGAATGGCAGTTCCTTGGGGACAGGGCTGATGCTATGTGTTTTCAGTGACACTACACTGAATTTAGAATAATTCTGTGTACATAGAAAGTACTCCACAAACATCCTGAGTGGTACCTGTTTTACGTCCCTAGCCTCTTTTGCAGCTAAGTGAGGCCATATGATTGGAATATGGCCACAGTGTAAAAATTATAAGGTGGGACTTTTAGGGAAATTACTTATTAAAGAAGGATGGACAGCTGATGTATGTCCTTTTGCCTTTCCCCCTTCCTCCTTTCTGTGCCAGAGGGCAAATGGTTGTTATTGCCCTAAGAGCTGTCTTGGACCATAAGGCAATGCACTACGAACATACTAAGTATTATGACCTAGCACAGAATGAGTGCGGGTCTCTGATAAGTATGGAGTCTCCAGGCCCACCCTGGGCTGCCTATTTTGGGGCTTTACAAAAGAGAAACACAAAGACTTAGTTATGTCAACCATTAATTTTGGAGGATGCTTTCTGTTACACACAGTTGAACCTAATTGTAACTGATACTGATATAAGGGCAATTGTGCCTGTGGTCAAGTGATTCTAGGCTAGCCTATATCAAGACAATACGGCAGCAGCAGAAGGGAGAGGCTCTTCAAGATAGACTCCAACAACTCAGACCACCTCCTCGGCTTACATAGCATCTAGACTGGGGCCTGAGGGTAACAATGAGAAGGCAGAAGGAAGCTGCCAGCACATATTCCAGACTGAGATCCAGATACAGCCTTGAATGGATTTGAGTTGTGACTCTATACCCCACTATCTTGACTCAATATCTAGAGACCATGATAAAGGAGAGCACCATCTAGAGAAGGTAAATCAATGAAGACCAAGATTAGTCAAGGCTATCTGATGATATTAAGAAATTCTTTTGATTTTTAAGCATGATAGTAGTTATATACATATAAACTTTAAAGGTTCTTGTCTTTTAGAGACAGACTGAAGTATTTATAAATAAAATGAAATGATGTCTGTGATTCTCTTCAAAATACTTCGAGGGAAGAAATAGATGGGGATATAGATGAAACGAGATCACCATAAGTTGATCATTGAGGATGCTAGAAACATGGAGATTCATTATACTATTTTCTCTACTTTTCTCTGTTTGAAATTACTTATTTTAAAAAAAAGAAAGATAAGTGCGGCCCATGGAGAATCACATTTCACCAAGGAGTGTCTGGTGGAAGGGGGAGTAGGACACAGAGGCAACACAGATGAGTAGTGGGTTTTCCTCCTGCTGGGAGCATGGAGGAACTTCCCCCTCACACCATGCTATTCAGCAATTCAATTCCGGTCTGGCTAGCCTGACTGTAATTTGTAATGAAGGGTGTGAGCCAGCCCCACTTCATCTCTTCTTTATTGTTAATCATGGAAAGGCTCAGTGAGAGCATTGTAAATTCCTCTCCTATCTCCACATTTGCAGTCATAGGAAACAGATCACTTGAGGCCACTAATACTGAGGACTATTGTAAACTCTATGCTAAAACAGCTTTGGGGTCCAAAGTTTATGAGATATTTCTTCAGAGGCATAAAGCCTTGGTGTAGAGAATTTGAACAGTAACCTCCTTGACATAAGATAGATGTTTTCATTCTCCGCTGATGGCAAGTTGGTAGAGTGCAGAGTGTGAAAAAATACAGCAGCAACCTAAATGGTCAAAAATAGGGTCATGAGTAAGAGAATAATGGTATGCTCATACGATAGGATATGACATAGCTATTAAAATGATGTGTGTGAAGAATTTATAACAACATGGAAGGTTCATATGCTACCACGTTAAATAAAAACATCAGAACACAAAATTGTCTATTCTATATAATGCCCATGATGTAAAATATACAATTATATAGAAACAAATGGAAACACCCTCTATCTTAATAGTGATTAAACCAGGTTGATGGGATTAGGAAAAATTCCTATTCATTTATTTTTCTTTAAGATAAAAGCATTACCTGAACAGAAGACTTCAATCAGTAGAATATGGGAGTCTTTAAAACATAAGTTTTCAGCAAGTACTCTGATCTGGGACCACGGATAAAATTCAGGAGGGTGGTAAACTTGGATTGGAAAAAAAATTACACCTTTATATTCACTAACCTCTAACTAAAGTTTTTTTTCTGGATTTTTTTTTTTTTTATTGTGGCAAAGTATACACAACATAAAATTTAGCATTTTTAACCTTTTTAGGTATACAGTTCAGTAGCATTAAGTACATTCCCATGGTTGTACAAACATCACCACTATGTCCAGACTACAATCCAATATTTTCTTCAATTACGAATGTAGCCTATGAACCACAGTAAATTACCATACCTGTGACTTTGTCACCAATAGAAATCAAAGTTATTTTCACGTGATATTACAGTTGTGAGTAGGTATGTTGAAATAATAGTTCATGTTCCTTTGAAATTAGGGAGTTATTAGGACTACCACCAAATCTTGTCATTTAATGCAAAATTACTAGACTACAAAATTGTTTTTTTAAAATTTTGTTAACTGTGTTTCAGTATGAAAGTTGTCCTTGGTGATCCTATACATCTTACTTATTTAAAAACATTGTTTTGAGAAGGAATTCACAGGTTTCAACAGACCACCAGAGGGTTCGCAGGACTAAAAAAACAAAATAAGAAATTCCCAGCAGATGTGATCCTGACAGATGGACTAATTAAAGTATTAGCTACCCTCAACATACAATAATCATTTACCAAGAGGTTTCTTTAGGGTCGCAGAATTCTTTCCAATTGCTCTGTTGGTGATGTAGCCTAGTAGAATACAACACCACCTCCATCTGCATCTCCCCAATGCATCTAGCCATTAGAATAGCCCTGCTTGCGTATATCCTTTGAAAAACAATGTTTGGTGGACCTCAAAAGACACTCTCTGATAAATAGGAAGCTAATGTTGGAAAGAGAAATGGCAAAGGCACAGATAAGAGATGGCCGATAGGGTTGCCAACTCTCCCCTGCCTCAATGGCCAATCAACACTATGTTAAGTGAAAATAAGCCAGACACAGAAAGACAAACACCGCATGATCTCACTCACGTGTAGAAAATAAAAAAGTTACATTCACAGAAGCAGAAAGTAGAATGGTGGTTACCAGGGGCTGAGGGGAAAGGGGAGTTGGAGAGATGTTGGTCAAAGTTACATTTCAGTTAGACAGGAGGAATAGGTTCAAGAGATCTATTAGTTAATAACAACATATTGTACACTTGAAAACTGCTAAGAACGTAGATTTTTAAGTGTTCTTACTACCAAAAAGATAAGTATGCAAGGTGATGCATATGTTAATTAGCTAGAATTGCCCATTCCACAATGTATGCATATATCAAAACCTCATGCTGTACACCATAAATATGTACAATTCTCATCAATTAAAAAAATATTTTTTTCTAAAAACATCAAATTCATCCACAACGCAGGGCAGTACTCACTGAGGAAAGCCGGGAGTTTTTTTAAAAACCCTAGGAACACCTTTCAAAGACACTTTGTATTAAAAAGTGGAGAAAGTAACCCTTATGTAATGGTATAAAGCTTAGGTCTAGCAACAAAGTAGCATGAAAATATCAGAGTAGAGTTTAAAAAGAGGAACAACGCAGCCTCACCTTTCAAAATGGAATCCATTTCCCTAATGTTTTTCTTCTTTTATTCATAATTGGTTTTTGGAATCTGGTATGATACTAGGGGCTATATTTCTTGGGCTATGACCACAATTTGACACCTTTCTGTGCATATAATTTTTTTTCTGGCAAATCCTAAGTTTCCCATATTATTCAAATGAAAACGTTCTCTGATGCTGAAAGACATCTACCGAACCTACAGTCACCTTCTCTGAGAGCTAGTCCCCATCTGCACTGGCCCCCCACCAGAGGTCTACAGAGCTGGGTCTCAGCAGTCTCTCTATGAATCCAAATCCCTGGCAGTGGCTTATTGGCTAAGAGTGGAGACCTCACCTACTCCATGCCTATCACATTCTCTCTTCTGAGAATTTGGAATTGGGACCCAGAGTTACTCCCCGGGGGCTGTACAGTGGGCATGTCTGGTGATGTGCATGCTGAGGTGGAGAGCAGGTCAGCCCATGGTAGGACGTGGGTATGCACATAGCAGCAGAGACATTCATGAAGCTCAGCTGCACCTGCCCAGGACCTATACAACCACATTATAGAAATCCCCTTCGGGCTGGGGCTGGTCAGCATGGGGTCCCAATATCGAAGTTTAGAGTTTGCACCTATGACACTCCACAGGGCAGCTCACTACCATCCTGGCCCCCTCTTCCCAAATCACCTTCAGTGTCCCACCAGTCCCTTCTGAAAAGAAAGCAAGGAGCAGCCACCCAACCAGCATACCTCGGGTCTGCCAATGCTTCTGCGGACGCGCGCTCCGACCCCTTCTGACTGCTCCCGGCTGAGCACCGAGAGAATAACCTTCTTAAAGGACTCCATATTGAAGTCTAAAAAGACAGTGTTCCAATGCTGAGCTATACAGAACAGAGGGCGAAAGGAGGGACAACAACAACAAAAAGTCATAAAGAGCGAACATCCAAGGACTACGAAATAAAGGATATTAACATTGGATGCCCAAAATAATAACAGCTGCAATTTATTGATTGCTTACCATGTACAGTACCTGGGTTAGGGGATTTAAAGCAAACAATAATGATGGTGAACATGTATGAGTTCACATGGTAGCCCACTAATTATTTACAATTATCTCTTGAACTCTTGCAGTATCTTGTACACGACTTAGCAATAACAGCTCTATTGTACACTAACCAAGAACCTCTGATGAGCACTTTATCTGTTTTACCTCAGTGAATTCTCTTGGCCAACCACACACCTCCCCTCCAGTGCCACCCCACGAGGTAGGTGCTACCAGTAAGGCCGAGAGACTGAGAGATGGGGGTTTTGTGTGGTGACATAGGGAACATGGAGAAAAACGAAGAGGTCCATGACTTTTAGCAGAAAAACATTGAAAGGGGTCTTCGAGGGTCATTGGATTCAAAGACCCATCTATCCCTGAAGTTTAGGGCCAACTTTTCAAGCAAGAAATCTAAGACTTCAGCTTTCTCATGAGGTCTTCCAGAGTGCGGGTAACTCATGGACGAGCTGCCCTTGACAATGCATCCCGTATTTCAGGACCCACCTATACCGTGTTTATTATTCAAAAGTATTTCCTCTTTTTGGCGGGCTGGCGGGGCGGGCGGGCGGGGGTGGGGGGGGCGGGTCTAAGTTCTAACCTGGGGACTATCACAGAACAAATAGAACTAACCCACTTTTCCACTTTACAGGCAGTACCCCCAGTCCCCTAAACCTCTTCTTCAAGCGAAACACAACCAGTTCTTTCAAAGATTCCAAGACAGGTGCTTTAGCAAAATGCAGACTCTGGCACCAGACAGCCTGGGTTTGCATCCCAGCTTCACTACATACCAGCCGTGTGACCTGAGGCTCTGAGTGCCTCAGCCTTCCCATCTGTAAAATGGGAGTAACAATTGCCTACCTGAAAGGGGTGCAGTTAGTACTATGAGAATGTTAGCTGTTGTTATTAAGAGGGGATCTATCCCGCAATATCCTCCAGTTGGTGGAGGCCTATCCTAAAATGTATCTGCCCCAGTAGGTAATCAATAAAAATTTATTGGGTGAAGGAATGTGGGGCCCAGAAATGAGTTTGATACTCAAGCAGCACAGGCCTGTCACCACTTATATACAAGCATCTAGAAAGTGCTTTTAGCCACGTCTAGGCTATTTCTGGGTCCTTCCAGATTCCTAGTATTAAATTCTACGCATGTGAGCAAACAAACCGATGAGGTACTTAGATCTCAGTGCTTTGCAGAAACGAAAGCAGCCAGCAGCCGTCTACCGCTTTCCCCAAATTTCAATGTACTATTTAAGCATTGCTCGTTATGTTCAGCAGGAGACTAAAGCGCGCTGGGAAGGCAGGATTTGCAAACCGATCGCCAGCCATGCCCCCACCCAGCCCGCCTCCGCAGGGGCCCCAGGTACTCACGCGGCGGCAGCGGCGGCCCGGGAACGAGGCTGCGGCGACACCTGGAGCCTCCGCGGGGCTGGGGGACGCGCGGAGCGGGCACCGAGCGCAGGGAGGGCAGGTTCGGAGGGTGCCACTCCAGCGGCCTCACCGTGACTCAGCGCTTTGCGGCCGACGGCCTCGGGGAGGGGGGAGGCGGGAGTCCCCGTTCCTCGGAGGCCCGGGCGAGGGCGACACTCCCTTGTTTACCTCCCGCGCGGATCCTCTCGCTCCGCGCTCTGCCCTCCGCCTCTCCCGGGCGAGCTCTGCTGCTCTGTGACATCCGCGCCCCTCCCGCCGGGAAGAGATGCGCGCTCGGGCAATTTGGGGGCGCGCTGGGCTCCAGGAGAGGCGCGTGGCCCGGGCAAGAGCTCTGATGGGGCAAAGGCCCCACCAACTCGGTCTTGTGGAAAACCTGTCTTTAGCTGGAGTCTGCTCGCCACCAAACCCGCAGCACCGGGCTGCAGGGGTTCGAATGCTGACTTCACCCCTTGGAGGCACCACTCCGTGGGGGCGTGACCTTGCACAGGTGGCTCGACCCTCACGTGACTCCTGTAAAATGAGGATGGCCATGATCATAGTACCAACCTCACGGGGTTGTAATGAGAACACCTTTGTCCCTGCCTCAAGAGAAGACACACTGTAGTGGGGACACAATTGGTTCAGAGGTTGGTTGGTGCTGGAATACAGTGGGCAGGCGCTGGAGAGTTTTCGCAAGAGAGCAAGGAGTTGGCACAAGCCAGTGAAGGATCTAGTTCATGGCTAGGATCACCAACCAGAGGCTCGGGCATGGCTGCAGTTTCTGTTCTCTAAAACAGCAGAAGGCTCACTGCCTGGTTTTAAGAAAGGAAAGAAAGTGGCATCTCTAAAACGAGGTTGGCACACTTTGTAAAGGACCAGATAGTAAATATGTTCGACTTGGCAGGCCCCATGTGTTCTCTGTCGAAACTGCTCCAGTTTGCCTTTGTAGCAAGAAAGCAGCCATAGACAACACGTAAGTAAATGGGCTTGCTATATAGTTCAATAAAATTTTAATAACGGATACTGACATTTGAATTCATATATTTTTCACTTGTCGTGAAATATAATTCTTTTGATATTTTTTATTTCAACCACTTAAAAATGTAAAAACTATTCTTAGCTCTCAGGCTGTACAAAAATAGGTAGTGGGCTACCTACCCATTCTGGCTGCAGGCCTAGTTTGCAGATCCCTGCTCTAAAAGAACAGGTTAGTTGAGGAACAATGTGTTTTCCCTGGGCTCCTGATATATCAGTAGGGCTCAAACCCACCGTCCCCACCTTACTTAGGTGATTCAAGGTTAAACGAGATAATACATATGAACATTAAAAGAGAACATTATTCTCTGTGGAATAATATTATTCCTTATATCATTATAGTTACTTCTACAACTGCCTCCAAGTAAAATAGAAGCATGGGCTTTCTGTCCGGCACTTTTCAGTTCTTAGTAAACGCTTCTGCATTCTCTACCAAAGAAAGCTAACATTCAGCCAATTGCCTGAGCCTGAAATGCAAGCTCTCCCCTTTCACTCTTCTGCCTTGAAAGCCTGTGGATTCTGACTCCTAATAGCTATTAAATACATCCAGTCCTTCCCATTTTGACTACCACCATCCATCTTCTCCGATAGCCACCCTACTCTTCCTGCTTTCAGGATTCCCATTGGCTAATGCATTCTCCAAGTTGCAAGCAAATGGAATTACAATTGCCTACAACCTTCAGTGGCTTCTCATTACCCTCGGGAGAAAGTTCTCTGATATTCTTGAAGTAGTCTCACTCTCAACATGCTTACTTAAGTACAAACACACACACACACACACACACAAACGGGCACACCCCCTCCATCCTTTCCACCATGCTGAACTTCTTTCAGCCTCTGGAATGTGCATGCTTCTTCTTGTTAGCTGTCTGTGTCTATTTGGAACTTTCTTTCCCTCTCCTTGATCTGTCTTATCTCCATTCATCTTTCAGCTCTTAGTTTCCATGTCACTACCTCTGGAAAGCCTTTGATGTCTGTCCTCTCAAGTCTAAGTGAGATGTTTGACATGGCAATCGTCACACCTACACATTGTTGCCCAGAGCCATTGCTTATCATTTCTTTGGAACATTCTGTTTTCGTAAGATGGCCCAAACAGTATCTGCCATTGCACATGCTCTTCTTCTGGCCTTGACACCCCTCCATCGAAAGTGGAGTTTACTTCTCTTCCTCTTGAGTCTAGGCAGAGCTTGTGGCTACTTTGACCAATATAACATGGTGGAAATGTCATTGTACTAGTTCTAGGTATGGCTCAGAAATGGCCTGACATCTTCCACTTCCTGTCTCATGGAAGCCAGCTGTCCTGTAAGATCAATGACCCAGAGGTCACCATTCTTGTAATAACCCATGCCACATAAAGGGGAGGCCCTGGAGGAAGACATGCCATGTGAAGAAACAGAGAGGCTAAGGTAACTGAGGCACCAGGCACAAAGAAGCCATCTTGGAAGTGGATCCTCTAGCTGATACCATGTGGGTAAGACATAAACACTCAACCTTGTCCTTCCCAACTTCCTCACCCACAAAACCATCAGCAGAAATGGTTGTTTTAAGCCACTCAGTTTCCGGGTAGTTTGTTTCATGATAATAGATAACTGGAAAATATGCCTTTAAGTGGGAGGAGAAAAGAGGTAGATTTTCAAAGCTCTCCGGGCTAATGACAAACTCTTACAAATATTTATCTTTTCAGAAAGTGGATATGTTCATTTAGATTATTACCAAGGCAACCAGGCAACAAGCAAGAGAAATAATTATTATACTAGACTTTAGAGACTAAGTGTTGCATCCCACCAGTCATAGCAGTAACCTCCAGAGCACAGGTGACCTCAAAGGCTCCTCTGTTACAAGTAGTATTTACAAGGACAAATTCATAACAAAAGAAAACAGGAGAAAATGGTTTAGCTGTACATTTTTACCCATTTCTGTACTGGATTTGTGATATTCTTGGGGATACTTCAGTTTAACACCTTTTCAGAGCTTCCTCTGAGACTCAAAATCCCCTCCATCTCCAGCTGTAACAGGAGTCAATGCTTCCTCTTCTTGTCTTGGAGAAACTGGGCATGGGTAAAAGTTAAGTCCAAAGGCATGCATGGTCAGAGCAAAGCAGGCAATTCCATTTTCAGGCCCCTGCAGGAAAAAAAAAAAAAAAAAAAAAAAAGAGCATGTCTGAAAAGCCAGGAGACTTAAAATGCGAAAAAACAAAGGTGGGAGAGGGGAGAATTTTTACAAATGGAATAGGGGACATATAATCTTTCACTGTAACAGGGTCCACTTTTCAGGTGAGATATGTGACCCTGTACATCAAGCTTTGGGTACTTTTCACAGTGTCATTTAACATCCAGATGGAGATGTGGAGCACGCAGCTGAACATATGAGTGTGTAGATAGACTGTCGATCACCTTCAGAATCCCAGGAAACAAAGAAAACTTTATGCTGATATGACAATGATTCCAACTAACACCGCTGTAATCTTGAAAGACACCCGCCTTATCAACATATTCTATTTGACCTTTTTTTAATCAAAAATTTTATGTTTGTCTTCTGCATAACATATCGAATTTCTTTTCAAAGATACATTTTATAGAAGGACGTGGACATCTTAAACATTTCACCATTTGCAATTATTTTTCCTTTTTCAAGCCATCAACTCAAAAATTCTTTCTTGCAGATTTTGGTAATTTGCCTCCAGGGGAAGTGAAACTGCTATTCATTAAATAGCAAATATCTCGGGAATATTCCTTATTAGGAATTCAGACTCGCTGAACCCAGGAGATCAGTTGGCTTCAAGTCAAGGACCAATTATTTTGTAAACACTAGTTTATGAAGGCCATTAATGTAGTGGGTAGTTAAAGACATCCAAATATATCCAGAAAAGATGGGTACACGTGACTCCTATATCCACCCTCATGAGAGCATTCTGCACAGACCCAGTCTGTTCTATCAACCAGGGTTCTGACCCAGAAAGTACATGTGATCAACTGTTGCAGGAAACTCATAACTATGTTCCTCTCTGTGTTTCCCATGGGGTTTTGGCAGCATCCCAGAAAAAAAACAGCTTATGACCCTCTCTTTTGAGCCTCAGAACTTTCCTAGAATCCATCAAAGCAAAAGACTCTCAGCTCCTGAAAAGCCAGTTCATCTCTAAACCAGGGAAGTGGAGAAATTTAGGTGAATGAATCCCCTGATACTTACCTCAATTACCCTGATAACCTTTCTCAGTTTTCAGCTTTTGTAAAGTTGTGTCTTCTGGCCAAATGAAGACTGCCTTCAAGATCACAGTATTGAAGTTAAAATTAAAAACTAATTTGAATTAACCTCTAGTTAATGTCATGTATGCCGAGGTGTTTACGGATGAAGTGTACTGATGTCTGCAACTTACTTCAAATGCACTAAAAATCACCATCGCAATAATAATATTAATAACAACAATAAGGTGGATGGATGGATGAATAGAGAGATGAATAAATGAATAGACAACAAAGCAAATGTAGTAAAATGTTAATTGTAGAATCTAGATGGTGGTGTATAGGTGCTTCCATTTCTTTTAACTTTTCTGTATTTTAAAATTTTCTCATGATAAAATTTTGGGAAAAAATAATTTGAATCAAAGTGGGAACCAGGGCTGGAGGAGTTTCATAAAGTTACTCTCCCCCCTTGTCTACTTTCTTTGCTTCCAGCTCTAGCACCTTGTACACAGTAAAAATCAGTGAATGTCTGTTGAATTGAGCCATTGAACTAAATCCTGAGCTACTAGGTCATTTGCACAGCTGGCAGGATCCTTCTAGAGCATGAGCTGGCAAAGTATTTCTGCGAAAGCTAGATTGTAAATATTTGAGACTTTGCGGGCATACGGTCTCTGTCACAACTACTCAACACTGCCGTTGGAGAACGAAAGTTGCCTTAGACAATATGTAATGAATGGTGGCTGTGTTCCAATAAACTTTACTGACAAAAACAGGTGGTGCTCATGGTTTGCCAACTCCATCTAGACTCCAAATTCTTACCTTCCACTAAAAAATGAGAGTAAAATTGATAAAATACCAACAGTCTGTGTAAAGATTTCATAGATGTCAAGTAAGGTCATAACAATACAATACAACAAATCTTTTTGTGTTCACCTCCAGCCCCACTCACCCATCTCCTTTCTTAAGGAACAAGGTGATTTGTTCCACCACTGGACCTGAGGTTTACTGTGCAAGCACCCTTAGGAGAGGTGAGACGTCAATCCTCAGTTCCAGTAAAGTGAGAACAGCTCACATCAGATCCCAACCTCCAAGCAGATTATTTTGGCACCAAAGAGATTAAATGCAGGAGACGATGGAGTGATACCCCCAATGCAGACATGCCAATGGAAAAGGCTCAGGCAGCAGAGAGAAGCTGTTCGAGCTCTTGTGGGTTACTCTTTAATGAGATGAGAGAAACAATAAAAGTAATAAGTAAGAAAACTGTGCATTCTATTATAAGGTGATAAGTGCCATGGGGGAAAAAAAGCAGAGGAAGGGAGATCAGGAATGCTGGGTGGGGGTGAGGTTGCAGTATTAAACAGGGTGGTTTGGGTAGGGCTCATTAGGAAGGTGCCATTTGAAGCAGAGCAAGGAGATGAGGACATGAGCCAGGCAGGTGTCTGGAATAGTTCTCCAAGCACAGGTTACCACCACTGCAAAGGCCCTGGCACAGATGGTGCTTGCAATATTGGAGGAGTAGCAAGGAAGCCAGTTTTGGGAGTGGTAAGATAAAGTAGAATAATCATGAGATGGCATTAATACCAGGGAATCAAAAGAGAGGGGACCATTGGAGATTTCAGATTGGAGAAGTGGTAAGATTTGACTTATATTTGAAAGAATCACTCTGGCTACTCAGTGAAGGATAGACTGCAGAGGGCAAGAGCAGAACAAAGGAGAACACTCAGAAGGCTAGTGCAATATTCCAGGTGAGGGATGCTGGCAGCTTAGATTAATGGGTAGCAGTAGAGGTATTGAAAAATGGCTAGGGCCGAGCCGTGGCGCACTTGGGAGAGTGTGGCGCTGGGAGTGCGGTAACGCTCCCGCTGCGGGTTCGGATCCTATATGGGAATGGCCGGTGCACTCACTGGCTGAGTGAGTGCCGGTCACGAAAAAGACAAAAAAAAAAAAAAAAAAAAAAAAAAAAAGAAAAATGGCTAAAGTTGGGGTACTTTTCGAACATAGAGCTAACCATATTTCATGAAGGATTGGACATTGGGTGTGAGGGAAGGGTGAAAATCAAAAGTGATTCTACATTCTTTGGCCTGAGCACCTAGAGGGGTAGAGTTGCTATTAGCTGAGGTCAGCATTGGACATAAGTTTGACATATCTATTAGATATTCCAAATATAGATGGACAAATTGACAGTTGAATATGAGTCTGGAATTCAGGGGCAAGATCCTGGCTGAAATTTGGAATCACTAGCATATAGATAGTCTTTAAAGCCATGAGTCAAATGAATTTTTTAAAGTCAGAGAAAAATAGAGGTCAGCCACAAGCCCAAAGGTCTCTGTCTCTCTCTCTTCCGTAAAATAGATCCTACCAGATTCTTTCTTATTCTAAAAATGTAAGCACAAGTGAACAAGCTTGTTCACATCATGAAGTCAAATTATCCCCTGCTGTGTCCTTTTAGCTGTTGTCTGCTAAAGGCTTGCAGAAAAGGCTTTAGAGAAAATTCCTAAGAGTCTCACTGGCTGAAGGTGACGATGCAGACTTTAATTTGAGTAAATTAAATCATGTAATCATAATAGCAGGTCGCCAAAAGTTAGGATTTAACCAAAGACTTGGAAAATACAGAGCCAAAGAAAGGTTCAGAAGTAGCAGAGGAAGTGAATGGATAGAAAAAGTAAATAAATCTGTGACATTTCAATGTAGAGGAAACCGCTCCTCCCAGCCGCCCCTGAGTATTTTAAGCCCCAAGAAGGGAAAGAAATCCCAAGAGATTGTGCCCAGGTGTTTCCATGGTTTTTCCACCTCCTCCTTCCCCTACCGTAGATTTACTTTTTAGTTCTACAATCGATCTTTTGCCATGTTAACATATACGGGCGGTGGAGTAAATGAAACCGCCATATGGGAAAGGAGGTTAGAGTGTAGAATGAATTTACTAGGCCAGGTTGTTATGCTCCTGTTTCTCTGTTTCACCCTCAATTTCTCAAACAACTGCCTACTTTATTCTTAGAGGGCAGAGAGCTATTAAGAATCTGTCAGTGACTTATTTGCTATTAGAGTGTAATATACATTCTCTAGTTCTTCTAAAGGACTCTTTGCCCCTTCCAAAATTCCAGTTTCCAAACAGAAATATTAAAAATGTGTCTGCTAGTTATTTTTCACCATCTCCACTATAATTAGACCATTACTTGTGGTTCTTTCCCCACTAGACATAAGCCCTCCGAAGATGCAGGCTGCCTCTGCTCTGTTTACTGGTGGGCCGCCAGCTCCTAACAGAATGCTCAGCCCGTGGCACGTTCTCACTGAGACTTGACTGAATGCACTGAGTAGCAATGATGCTAATCCTGTGTCCACTCAAAAGAATATCTCTTTGGAAGTTGGTAGCTTCATTCTCCTCTGCCAACCCAAGTCTTTATCACATCATAGATGTTTATAAATAAGTGAACGTATCCAATACTTTATAAGTTACTACAGTGGGTCAATGCATGCCAAAAGGATGATTAATTCTCTTGGTTATCCACAGCAGAGCCTAGAATATATCATTAGAGTTATTATATATGAACAACCTGTGTGCACCAGAGAAAATGGTAAACCCAAAAGTTGGAATGTTGTCATAACAGTAGCAAGTGACAATCACACTATTTCTCTGCAATCTTGGTGCATCATACGTAAACAAACTCATCTCTTCCATTTCTGGATTTCTTAATAATTTCAACTGTGGAAATG
The DNA here is from genome assembly GCF_027409185.1 of Cynocephalus volans. NCBI lineage: Eukaryota > Metazoa > Chordata > Mammalia > Dermoptera > Cynocephalidae > Cynocephalus > Cynocephalus volans. The sequence goes on from NC_084478.1 coordinate 19,421,345, forward strand.
TGCTTCTTTGCAGTCGATAGTAACTGTTCTTCTCTCTCATTTATTCTCCGGCCTCCCTTTGTGCAAATATTGAGTTGAAGTTTTCATTGCTTATTCTCTGTGCACTTTGGCATTTCCTAATGGTTTCCTGACTCTAGTGAGAGAAGCCAGCATCAGCAGCCAGGTTTTGTTGAGATATTTTCTTGTCCTTCCCAGCATAAGGTTCTACAAACAAAGGCAGGGTTATCACATGTACCCGAGAGCTGCCTGGGAAGCAGGAGCTGTAGTTATCAAAGTTGGAACCTGTATGAAATATGCTTTTGTCTCCGTTTTGGTTGCATTCAATTAGCTCAACAAGTGTTGGCTAAGTGTTGAGCGTGGTTTCCTGTGGGATTGTGTAAGGCCCTGCAGGACAATAAACATTTTGGGGGCACTGAGTAATGTAGCCATTTCTGACCCAGCGGCCGGGAAAATGTGAGACAATTCGCTGCTGCTGGAGAGAGGACAGCTGGGACTCTTGTGTTCCTCCAAGAACAGATTAACTACGCTGCGGTGGACCCAGGCGATGACGACAGAACAAGCCAAAATGGTATGTTTAAGCAGTGAGCAGCTATGCAGTGTCACATCCTACAGAAAAATAGGTTAGCATGTACGTGCGGTAAGGCCTGAAGTTTACAAAATTTGAGGAGCCCACTTTAAGAAACATAGTGCAAAATTACAAATATGAAATTGCTAGGGCTGTTTTCAGGACTTTGGATGGGACTATTTAATTTGAGGGGGGGTCAGAGGCTGAAACTGCTATAGTTTCACTGTAAATTCACTCCTTGCTCAAAATCTCATTCAGGGAAGCTGTCAGGTTGTGTGCGCATTGCCACCAGCTCGATCTGGCTCTGTGCCATTTCCTCTGCTGATTTTCTCCATCCTATACTTTAGGCATTACCCTTCCATGGCTTTTCATATTGGCTTCATAGCTGCTTCCAGAAAGAAAAAAAAAATGTTAGTTATACCTTCTTTTCTTTAACTGAGTTTTTGTGATGTTATTTTAGCTACAAATATTTTTTCTTAGGTTCTCAAAGTCATCCTAAATCAGGGGCTTAGGGGTATTTTAGATGGAGATAGAAAGATGGAAGGGAGGTGAACTGTACAGTTTCACCCACATCTATAAAATTTTGAAAGTTCTTGTGGGCCACAATGATTTCATTGGACTTCAAAAGTAGTACAACTATATTGTGGTCTAGATCTGTGCTTCTCAAGCTCCATGTGCACGTGGATCACCTGGGGATTGTGCTAAAATGCAGATTCTGAGGCACTAGGTCTGGGCTGGGAACTGAGCGTCTACATTTCTAACAAGCTCCCTGCTGATGCCAACGCTGCCGGTCCATGGACCACACTTGGAGTCACATCAAGTATTTAGTTACAGGAAATAATGGTGGCTGTCAGTAAGGGACTAGTTCAATCTGATTTTAAGGTATCTAGTTCCAGGATGGAAAGTCTGTAACAAACCTACGGGGCAGGTGCTTCTGGCTTGAGAATACATGAAGAGCTCTTCCTGCCTCCCGTTATCTCCGATCCCTGGGAGCCAGAAGAAGGAGGGTGGGAAGTGAAATTTTATCATTAAAGATCATTTCATTGTCTTCAGCTTTTTAACTTTGCTATGTTTTTGTTTTGTTTTGTTTTGTTTTGTTTTGTTTTGTTTTAGCTTTGCCTACAGAGTCATGAGGGGAAGGGGCATAGGTTTCCAGAACATCTTTGAGTGTTGGGCATTGTACCACCATTTTCTCCTGACTCCTCATAACCCTTCAAGGTGGTTATTATTTTACTCCTTTTACAGATGGGGAAGCTGAGGTTTAGCAAGGTTAAGTAACACATCAGGTTGCACAGAGACAGAGCAGGGATTTGAATTCACCCCAGCTCGGTACTTTCACCCACACCGACCTGCATCACCTAAGCAATGTTACGTGCTAAACTAGTTCAGCATAAGATGCTAGCTCATGGATTTATTACTTTTTGCTTTTCTCCTAAGCAAGGTGCTCAGAGAGGGTACCCTGGACAGAGGGAAGAGAGCAGAGGGAAGAGGTTGCTGAAAAAAAGAAGGAGCTTAAAAAAGGGCTTATAAGGGAGGCACTAAAGATGAATCTCACACCTAAAGCAAATTTGAACCCCAACAGGAATAGCACTGGAATATTTGTATTCTATATGAGAAAATGGTCTTCCCCAAAAGATCTGGCTTTCATAAATTCATTTTAGAGCAATTAAGGTATGGTGTTCCAAAATGCTGATAATTTGAGTGTCGATATTAAAGGATTTCTGTTCAAATCATGCCAAGATCAACTGTAGCTTTCTCTCTCCTGCATAACAACACATGAAATAAGAATTTGTCTGGTTCTGCAGAGCTGGTATTTGTCTTTGACCAGCATCTAAGACTTTTTTGTGTGTGTGGCTGGCAGGTGTGGGGATCCGAACCCTTGACCTTGGTGTTACACCACCACACTCTAACCAACTGAGCTAACCAGCCAGCCCTCTAAAACTTTTTAAAACTACTTTACCTGATTCTGAGTTAAGCTTTTTGTTCCTGTTTAAACTTACCATTGTATTTTGTTAAGGTAGCAGGAAAATAAGCAGGCCTGGCCTTGGGCAAATATTTCAAGATCAAGTTTGTCATAGTGTCATCCATTTTCTCTTTCAGTCTCTCCCTTGTCCCCACTTGGAGCATCTTCCTTCCCCTTCCTGCCTTCCCCCCCCACCACTGCCCTCTCACCACACGTATTACGTTAATATCTTGATACTTATCAAAATCTTTAGCTAGATGACATGTAAAGTAAGAGAGAGTAAATCGAGTAGAGGGGTAAGGAATTGTTATCCTCATCTCTCAATTCTAAAGGATAAGATTTTAAAGGCACTGTCCTGAACCAGTCAGGGAACATACTTTTTGGTTGTGGGAACTATCCGATGGCCATTTCTATCCAATGCCTTTCCCCCTTCCTTTCCTGCCTTCTGCGCCCCTTCTGTGCCACTTAGAATTTCTTTCAACTTTTCAGGTTGTATATTCTTACCTATTTTCAAAATGTGGCTTAGAGTTTTGCTTTTTAACACTGCCTTGGGGGTTCCTGCTGAAAGATTATTTATAGGTGACATCTTGCTGGTATTTCCAATAAAAAGTTCCTTGCATGAGTCTGGTAAGACCCAAATTTATGCCTAGTTGCACCAAAACAGTGTGCCTTAGCAAGGCTGTGGTATATTTAGCTGAACACATAGATCACTTTTAGTCTGTTTACTGCCATGATAGAGTGGACAGTGCACCAGTCAGGACAGTGCACCAGGGAGGTGACATGTTGGCAGGCACCATGTTGGTAGAATTGGGATCTTCAAAACCCTGGGCTTGTTTCTTAGGTCACCGAGTCACGGTCCTGGCTAAGGGCTAAGTTACTGAGGCCGCTGGGGCTCAGTGTTGCATCTGTAAAGTGACTTCTGGGGTTCTTACCAGCTTTGACATCCTATGACTGCCTTCCTTATTTAGGTTAGAGCCTTCTCTGGTTTAGGAGGGTTACACAGCAGGCATGTCCTTCTCTAACATTGGTACCATGGTCAAGAATATGGGTTGTAGAGTTAGACTTCCAGGATTCAAATCCCAACTTCGCCACACTAGCAGTGTGACCTGGGAAATTTATTCATGCATCTCAGCTTCATCAGCTATAATCAGAGAATGACGTTACAACCTACTCTGTATGGTGACTATGTCACAACCTACCCCATGGGATGGGAGTATCACAAACTACCCCACAGGATAGCTGTGTTAAGACAAGCCCCATAGGATAGGAGTCTTACTATATACTCCATAAGGTGGAAGTGTTATGACCTACCCCATAGGGCAGTTGTAACCAGTAAATGAATTAGCATTTGTTAGGTGCTCTAGCTCCTGGCACATGGCGAGCCCTCCTTAAATGTTGGCTAGGGTTATTATTACTAAAATCACTCACATCCTTCAAGGTCCAATTTCAATGTTCTCCCTTCCATAATACTTTCCTTGATTATCTTAAGAGAAAACCAACTTTTCCTTTCTTGGGCATTTCATTGCATACTGAGTGGACTCTACTCTAGCAGTTGAGTTGTTTCTACCTTTTCTTTAAAATTACGATTGATGTCTACAGTATGCCAAGTACTTTCACATAAGTTTTCTCATTTAAGTCCACAAAGTGAGAGAGTTGTTACCGATCTCATTTTACAGATCAGAAAACTAAAGGTTACAGCAGGGAAAGGGTTTGGTTAAGGTGGCACAACTCACAAATAACAGTCCTGTAACCTCCTCCACGCCTTTCGAGTCTACCACCTCACAGCAAGCTTGCATACTGGTAACGAAACTTATCTCTCAAACTTGTTCGTTACCACTCAGGGCCATGGAAAGCAGATCTTTGTTTCTGAAACCAGTCACTCAATGTTGGGCATACTGTAAGTTCAAAGTCAAGTGTGCTGAATAGAACTGCCGAATTGAACTTCTTACTCTCATGATATCATTTTCTTATCAATCCTAAATAACTGTAGTGATTACAAGTTAACAATTTATGTTAATTCAACATGCACCTTTCATGTATGTAATTGATTACATAACAGTTGCTGGCTTCCTTATAGAAAATACTGTGCTCCTGCCAGTTTTTTATTTTGTTTGTTTGTTTGCTTGTTTGTTTTTGCCTCCCCTATGCTTTAATCTTTTTCTAGTTTCATGAGCTTATGAGAGTACAGTCAAGTCCCATCGGCCACTCTAGGGAAATAGATTCCCGGTTAATACTGACTGGGTTTAGGATCTTATTTTACTTTGAAAGTTTTTTCTTAAACTTCCCAACTAAATTTCCCTTAAATAAGGGCAAGGCAAAGCAGAGTTTGCTAGTCATTGGACAGTCATTTGAGTTAACAGTGGTACCTGAGCCCTGTTTTTCTTATTGTCCTAATACAAGGGAGGACACAGGCATTTCTAAAAATTAGTCATCACCAATTATCACCTCCTGTACCCAGAGAGACCATAGAAATGCCTTCAATTTAGAACCTAGGCTATTTAGAGGAGAAAGGGAAAGTACAAAGAAGGGACAGAAGCAAATAGAAGGAGAAAGGAAGGTGCGTACCTGAACAGGCACCAGATAGCCTTGTCATGAAAGAAAATGATCTGAAGATGACAAAAGTGTGAATTATGAAAACAGGGTGCTTCAGGCCCTGTTAGGGAGCCTGAGGAGTCCAGGTTAGGGAGTGGAGCTCTAAAGGACTGGCCGTCCTAGAGGGAACTTCCAAGATGTGCAGCTCCTGGTGTTTGTTACCTGGGAACAACAGATTACAGACCCATATGCACAGTCTGTGAACCCATCTTGGTGAAAATAAGCATGTGCATATGTATATTTGAAAAGAATATAATCTAAGGTGTGTATAGTCTTATCCTTTCACTCATCTGTAGTTCTTGGTTTTGTTGAATAAATATGTATCACATATGATTTTTAAAATGAAAGCAAAAAAAAAATCACAAAGGGCAGGATTTTAAAATGAACAGTTATGTTAAAAATTGACAAATTGTATTTGGTTAGATGCAGCAACCCTTGTAAGCCCTTGGAGATTTATTGGAGAATGTGCTTAAGGGCTTGATATCTTCCTTTCTACCCAATGTTCTCCTTCCCTTCAATACACAGAGGCAACTCAGTGAATTTGTCAGTGGTTTCTGGGACTCACTCTTTAATTTTTTTATATAAAATTTCAAAAAAAGCCCATCTTTAATGTCATGCATGTGAAAGTTCTATAAATAAAAAATGGGGTATATCATCATGTAGCACTGGGAAAGACTGCATGCTACCTTGGAGATTAGGTTTGCAATTTTTAAACAGTGTTCTTAATGTCACAAATTGATTCAGCATCTGAAAAAAAAATTTGAAAAGTAAACTTTCTATTCAACGAACCAGATTTATTTAATCAGCACCCTGCTTTGATGAATAATGTTTTAGCTGCAGAGATAAAAAAAATTTGACAAGAGTTTTTTCACTTTCTGTTAGAGGGAATATGAGTGCTGGTGCCTCAGAGCAGTAACTTCTTGCTCAGAGCTTGAGAATTAACGGTAAGGACCCAGTGAGTCTAGGGTGAACAAAGTTAATTATCTTCAGATTATCAGTGAACAAAGACCTTAACTATTGGGCATCTGGCTGCAAATACTGATGCACTTTCACAAAACAATAAACATAGCAAAGTTTTTCTCTGTGGCCTACTGCCTAACATTGCTACTTCTTATTATCAGACCTGCTATCGGGATGAGGATTGAAGCAACAGTCTTAGTAGAACCAGAAAATTAATGCATTTATTTTTCAGAAATACATTAAATTGTAATATTTTACCTAGTTTTGGAAGAAAAAGCAAGAGTGTTTTTACTTTGGGAATGTACTAATTTCTTTTTTAGTTCTTTTAAATCTCTTTTGATAGCATTTTTATTGCACTCATGTATTTTCCTCATTTTATTCTATCTTGGGTATTTATTTTGATTTTAAATTCTCAGAAATATTGAAAATTATACTCATGTTCTTTATGTTAAAAATCTGGTTATGATCAGTTGCAGGTGTCATTTACAATAATGTCAGCCTCTCGTGGTAGTTTGGATAAGTTGGTCAAACCATTGGAGGAAAATTCCAGTTGAACAATTACTTCATACATAGTGAGATGTCTGGAGTTCAATTTTTTAAAAAAAATGTATTATATTCTATTCAAGTCAACAAACTCCTGTAGATTGTTTAAGGAGTAAAGAGCATTTTGATAAGGTGGTCTGTATGGTGGTGCAGAGATGGTGCAGAGTGAAAGATGAGTCAAATGCATAAAATGCCTTAAAAATCAACATATTTATAAAACTCAAAGTAAAGGCAGTAGGAAAAAACTGTAGGTATGTGTGTAGTTTACTCTGTAATCCTAAAATAGTCTCATTTTTTAAAAAAATAACATTTATATTATCCCTGAATGAAAAATAGTTGAGTAAAAAATATGAAGGCTAAAAGAGAACCTAGCTAGATGCTACAAATATTCATTTGAATTATTTTATTTTATTTAGGATGATAATATGGATACAAAATCCATTCTAGAAGAAGTTCTTCTCAAAAGGTCACAGCAAAAGAAGAAAATGTCACCAAATAATTACAAAGAGCGGCTTTTTGTATTGACTAAAACAAACCTTTCCTACTATGAATATGACAAAATGGTGAGAGCCTATTTATTGCATTGTTCTTAGACTATTTATTATTTTTCCTGTCTCCATAAAGTGCTTGATTATAATGAAACAATACCAGTTTCTAAGCTTACACAGTAAAGATCAACTTGTATCCACGTATCACATTGCCTTGTCTTGAACAAAATATAATGAACTCAAAATAAAGGATTTTAAAACATTAGTTAACTTTACTAATTATAACTTTGGAACAATGGTTCTCAACTGAGGGCATTCTTTGCCTATCCGCCACCAGAGGACATTGGGCAATGGCTGGAGACACTTTTGGTTGTCACAACCTAAGGGGTGGTAAGTGCTACTGGCACCTAGTGGGTAGAGACCAGGAATGCTACTACAGTGCACAGGACAGCCCCACAATAAAGAATTATTGAGCCCCAAATGTTAATAATGCTAAGGATCAGAAATGCTGCCTTAAAACAATGCTGGCAATAAGACTATTTCTGTACAGTTGAGAATTTTATCATAGTAGAAATACTGAAATCCGTCAAAAAATTGAAACAAAGTAAAGATGCTTTGCAGAGTTAAATCTTTATTTTCCTGAGTATATTTACCACGTGGCAGGTGATTTGAAACACATTTCGAGATGAACTTTCAAAAGGAGAACTGAGGTTACTAGAAGTGGGAAGGGGGGTGGGAGGAATTGGTAAAGGACCACAAATAGCAATGACAGTGTATATTGTTGAATGTAATAATTATTCTGATTTCAGCATCGCATCTTGCATGTGAGTATTGATATTCAATTCTGTACGCCACAGATACGTACTGTGTTACAATAAAAAATAAAGTTTTTAAAAAAGATTATTAAACTAGAATCTTAACTACTGTTTAGAGACTTGCTTTTGGAGAAGTGTGTTTGTGTCCACACTTCGAAAATATATTTTGTTGCCATTGGATGTGGACTATTGTGGGGAATGGGAAGTGATTCTTCATTGCCCACCCTATCCATCAACCTCTGTCCCAAGCACAACTTTAGTTTAATGCTTTTTCTTGGTGCATTGCATGAAGCACCTTATATTTTGTTTTTTAATCTAGAAAAGAGGCAGCAGAAAAGGATCAATTGAAATTAAGAAAATCAGATGTGTGGAAAAAGTAAATCTCGAGGAGCAGACACCCGTGGAGAGACAGTACCCATTTCAGGTAAAGGGAGAAACAACATTACATTGGGTGAATAGTTCTTCCTTTAGTATTTTTTTATTATTCCCTGCCCCCCGTTTATTTGTTTGTATATTTATTTATTTATCAAAGACACAACAATCACAACAATTCCTTCAACTTGTTAAGACAAGATATAATGTTGATGGGGGAGGGGGAAGAGGGAGGGAGGAAAAGGCGGAATTGGTAAAGGGACACGAAAATCAACTACATTGTAAATTGATAAATTAAAAAAAAAGAACACATGCTACAAGATCAACCAAAATATATATATATATGTATATATATGTATATATATATATATTTTTTTTCTTTTTTAATTATGAACTCAGTATATCCAGGAAAAATGATCCATTAAGACAATGGCAAGGCTTAGAATATCCCCAGATAGGAGCTGGGTATTTTGCTAAAATTCTGTCCACCGAATTGCTTTCCCTGGAGAGAGGGGAAGCAAGCTGAGAGTGTATGCTGCAGTGGCCTGACCTGCCTCAGGCCACTCAGTCTCTTTCGTCAAGTATCATCGAGTGTCTCTGATGTGCCACAGGGTAGTAGGCATGCTACAGAGAATAAAACACTGACCCTGCTCCAAGGCATTTACTGGGAGGTGGCAAAATAGACTAATAAGCAGACAATTATCATGCAGTGAGGGTAAGTGTTAAGATGGAGGTTGGCAGAGTGCATCCACTGTGCCCCAGGAGAGACACCTCTGTCTGTACTCCAAGGGCTCAGGGAGATTTCTATTGGAAGAGACACCCAGGTTGGGAAGGACAGGTAGAGTTTAACCCAGCAATGATGGAAAGGGCAAAAGAAGCAGCAGGTGTCAAGGCACTGATGGATGAAATAGTGTGGCATATTGGGAGAACTCCAAGTCCCCATGAATAAAGCGTCCCCATGAATAAATAGCCCCATGAGACAGTAGAAGAGATGAGCCTGGAGCCTAGGCAGGGCCTGTAAAGGGCTTTGCTCACCGTGCCGTGGAGCTGTAACTGTACCCGGAAATGCTTTAAACAATGGCATGCTATGGAGACTATGCCTACAGTAGCTTTCAGCCGTGGCTTGATCTAAGTCATACCCTACATTTATTATATCATGAATACTTACCTTTCTGATCTAAAGGCAGATGGATTGTCTTTCAGATTGCCACTGTACCCAGTGCTGGTATTAGGGACCTATAGCTGTAACTAAAATATAATAATCCAGTTAATTAACAACCCATACTTCCAATTTATTTTTAAAGTACACAATTGGGAGAAACCAGGGGAGAGTGTGCTCATGAAAGAGCTCCAAACTCACATCACAGAGGCATAGGTTACTCACAAGAGCACAGGCTTTGGAAACCCACAGAGCCCCCACTCCCATCACTTCTATTTGTGCAACCATGAACACGTACTCCCCTGCTCCCAGAGGATGTTTCTTCACTTGCAAAAAAGACATGCTCATTTATCTTTCATAGAGTTAAAATAGGATTAAAATATTAAAGTTGCTAGGAAAGAGCCCAGCAACTTGTAGGTGTTTGATAAACAGTATGTAATATTTACCAACAAGAGTTGAATAAACTTGAGGAGGATCTGGAGAAGGCACTGTAATCTTCAAACATTTAAACAAGTATCTTAAGGAATAGAAAATGACTTATTCTGAGGATGATTCCTAGGGTGCCACATGATGCAACAGACTGAAATAATAGGGAGACATTTTTACTCAATATAAGCATGGATTGTATAATGATCGGAATATATGCAAATTGGCAAATATGTCATAGCAAAGTAAAGAACAGTTCCTTCCTGGAGGTAATTTAAGGATGGGGCAGTTAAACATTTTCCAATGGGCTGTAAATGGAATCATGCACTAAGTAGGTGGATGGACTAGAACACTCCTAAGACACGTATAATGTCTAACCTATTGTAATTCTCCATGGCCCAGGGTAACCCTGCTGAGACGTCAATGTTAACCGCTGTCAGAAGCATCACTGCTGTGATTTTCCAAAGTGTAGGAGTGTCTGGGAAAAACAAATTGAGGGATGGAGGATTAAAAAAAATAAAATGTAGTGTTTTTTTTTCATCTAACTCCAGAGCTAACATATATTATATTAGCAAACTCAAGGTTTCTTTTGGATAACAGAAAATTTGCGGTTGCACCAAAGTGAACTATGATGCAATTATATCCAGATGCACCAAATCTTTTCCTTTCCAGATCGTCTATAAAGATGGGCTTCTCTATGTCTATGCATCAAATGAAGAGAGCAGAGGTCAGTGGTTGAAAGCATTACAAAAAGGTAATAAAAATGTCATAAAAGAGAATTGAGTTCTTTTGAGCCTTGGTGAAGGAAAGATATGGCAGTAGAAAGACCCAATGCCAAGAGAGAATCTGCTGATTTTCCTACCAAACTCACAGAATGTGTCAGACCCATCCTCATTTTGCAAAGCCAGGAGAATGGATCCCTTTCCCGCTCAGCACAGAGCTGGCTATCATGCCTTCCCAGCAACTCGGGCAAAGCCAGGCCTCCAGTTCTCCACCCACTGTGCCTGCCTTTACTAGGGCAAAGTCTAGGTCCTCACGGGCTGTGTCAAGTCCTGTAGCTACTGTACTTTCGATGTTTATGGAAAGTTGTATCTAATACTTACTGAGCACTTACAATTTGCCAGCTACTTTATCAAGTGCTTCTGAAACACTTTCTCAGGTAATCCTCTTGACAACTGCAGAAGGGGTAATATTATTTGCTATTTTTCAGACAAGTGAAGTTTAAAAAATATGGCTAATGTCACATACCTCATAATGGGAGACTCAGAACTCAGTGATCCAAATCAAACTTTTCAACCAATGCATTGTACATGCTAGGCAAAAAGAGTGATTTAATGAAGCTTTTATTCAGTAATTTTTAGGCTGACCTGGTAACAACCTTTGGTAGAAAGGAGAGAATCGTCGTTAGTAATTCGGCACTATGTTTCTCTCCGTTTTAAGGGTGAGTAATGGTATGAGGACAATATTTAACTCCAATGAATGACTCTATTTGTGGAATTTCAGGTATTAAGCTCCCAGACTGGAAAAGATTTTATTATTTTATTTAACTTTTAGATTATGGCTCTTTCTCAGTACACCTCAAATTGTGCACACCTACTTCACTTCCATGCAAAATACAACCTTTTTTTTACACATAGGGCTTAATTTTCCATTTGCATGCAATGGTTTAGTAACCTATTCTGTAGGATAGTCAGATGGTCTGTTGGGGGAGAAAAGCCTCCCTCAACCCACCACCAATTCATGGAAATGAGAAGAGCATCCCTCCCTCTTAGAGTCAGACAAACCTGCAGCCAAGTCCTGCTTTGCTGTGTCATCTAATCTAACGTCTCCAGGTCTGACCTATAAAATGCGAGATCATATTTCTTTTCTCCTAGAGTGATCACAAGCCACAAATAAGACACTTGTAAATATGTTAAAGTATCCTATACACAAACATGAGTCACTGTGGCTATAATGGAGCTCCCAGGAGGAGCTCCAAGATTCTGCTTCCCATTTAGTCTCCTCTTGGGGAATTTGGGGGGGGGGGGCAGTTGCTGTGTAGACACCTCCTGTGTGCAGCTCTTGGTCATGCCCTAGGTCTCCCATTATGAGTCCTTCTGGAACTATATATGTTACACAGGTTTGGAAGGCCCCTGGGCAGCTTATGTAAGGGCATGTGGAATGTAAAAGGAGAGCAGAGAGAGAAGCAAACATGCATCTCCTAGCCCCTCATGAAACTGCAGAGGATCCCCATCACTAGGGCTACCATATGCACAGCAAGTGATTTGTATGAGTTAGTAATGCTTTGGGCTGCAGGTAAAAATACCCCAAATGGTTGCTGAAACAAATCCACTTTTGTTCTTCTCTCACAGTAACAAATCCAGAGGTAGGCAGTCCTGGGCTACTGCAGCAGCTCAGTAAAGTCAGTAAGGATGCAGGCTCCTCCTTGCTTTCTGTTCTGCCACCCTTAGAGGCTCCCAGAGAGGTTCTGAGCTTTCTCAAAAGCCCCCTTGCAAACTTTTGCTCATGTGGTGTAGTCCAGAACTGTATCTCATGGCCATTTCCATGTGCAATGGAGGCTGGAAGACAGTGCTGTTTTTTTCCATCCTCTATGTTGGAAGATAATGAGAGAGAAGGTGAGTGGGATTGGCTGTCAAATTGGCCAAACAACCTACTACAGGAAAACAAAGAGATTCCATCACTCAAATCTTCTTCCCTACAAAGTTTCATTGTGATACAGTGACCACCTCCCCATACCCTTTTTGTATCTATTACTTGGCTCAAGCATTATAAAATGAGGCAGACATTGAAGGCATAGAATTTTCCAGATGGTAACCTATACTTGGAAGGTTCAGGCTGACTCAGTAGTGACTTAAGGAGTCGGCTACCATGGTTCTGAATTCGGCTAACCAGATGTGGATAAAATGCACCCTTCCTTCTAAAAATTAAAACTGAAGGGGATTTGGCAGAGAAGTTGGTATCTGTGCATCAGAATGTAGTAGAAAGGCCTGGGGCTGAGTCTCAGATCTGCCATTTTTTAGGCTTGTGAACTTGAGCAAGTTTCACCACCTCTCTGCACCTCAGTTTACCTAACTCTGTGAGAGCTATGATAGCGATAATAGTTAGCCCTTCAAGATTATTAATTATATTAGATGAGATGATGTATGTGAGGAACAAAATGTATTATACACAGTAATATATGAGTTCTTCTTATTGTCATTACTAGGTGGTGGGAGTGTTGGTTGCAATGTGGACTTTTGGACTTGGTTAGAAAAAGACTTAGTTACCTGGGAAACTAAATCCATGTGGAAGGAAATAATAAGAATCCTGACCATATTGACCAGGAGCTTAGGGAGCAAGACGGCAAATGATGTACCCATGAAGTTGTAATAACCTTTTGGGACCAAGATCAGAAACTTGTGTTTTTGTAATCTTTTTTTTTTTTTTTTGTAGATTTTCTTGCTATGCACAGATTTTTATTTGCACTGAAAATCTCCAGATTTAGTTCCACAACTTACATCAGTAACCACTTTGCGACACCTCCTATGTTAGGGAAATAATCACTTTTAATTAATTTAGATATCCTATGTAAAACATTTAGCATAAATCCCAACAAACAGTTAGTTCTCAATAAAGGTTAGCTTTAGTTGCTACGTTCTCTTGTCATCCATTGACCCCTCACAATAGCCTGTTAGATGAGGATACTGAGGATCGGAGAAGTTACATAACTCAACCGAGGTGAGTGGCAGCAACAGCATCACAGCCAGGTCTGCTGCTTCCCTAGCCTAGGCCCTTAATTCTTTCTCTTATTGTCTACATCATGCTATTTGCTTTGAGAATCACTAAAAAATTGCTTTTTGCTTTTTATGATTTCTGTAATAATTTCATTTTAATTCTCATTAGTAAAGTTTTTTAATGCCAACATTTTCAGCTAACCTGAACTAAATTAAACTAAGGGAGTGGCGTACTAAAACCTAGTGTTCATCGAACTCCTACTTTGGGCCAAACACTGTGCTGGGTGCTTGACATACACTCTCGTGTATCCCCCCAATGACCCAGCAAAGCAGTTATTATTATTGCCATACACTTCCTGAGTCAGGGCTGTATAGGAGGAGTGGAACTCTCCTGGGACCAAAATAAGGAATCCTCGAGATGAACATAAAATCAAGAGAGAGAGAGTTGAAGCCACGCATAGAACCAGCCCTCCCCACCTAGAGACCCTTCTTGAACTGTTCTCTACTAAGGCCTTGTAGGTGTCTCTGTTGTATTTCAGAAGAGGTTAATTTGTTATAGACACAGTGTTGCACTTCAAGGCTGGAATTTTTTTGAATTAAATATTTCCCTATTCCATGTTTCTTTTTAATATGTACATATTCCTAGAAAAGTAGGCTCATAAACCATTCATTCCTTACAATAAACATGTCAAAGTCACAAAAGACAAAGAAGGGATGAGAAACTGTTCTAGATCAAAGAAAACTGGAGAACTAAATGCCAAGCGTGATTTTGGATTAGACCCTTGATCAGAAAGACAAAAAGAGTGATTATAAAGGAGACTGTTGAAAGAATTAGACAAATTTTGAATATAGAATATGTGTTAAGTAATAATATTGTATCAGTGTTAAACTTCCTGAATTTGATAATTGTATTATGGTTATATACGAGAATGCTTGCTAATAGAAGTCACATGCTGAAATACTTATGGGTGACATTATTTAGGTCATAATACCTGCTACTTACTCTCAAATTTTAAGAAAAATATAATATGATTAGACATTTTTAAATAATTATAATATGTACATACAGAGAGAAAGAGATACAACAAATGTGGCAAAATTGGTAAATCTAGGTAAAGGGTGTATGGATGTTCATTGGACTATTCTTGCAATGTTTTTTGTACATTTGAAATTTTTCAAAATAAAAAGTGGGGAAAGTGTATGTTTATTAGGACCTTTTTTTTTTTCTTTTTGCTAAGATCTAGTCCTACGGGAACACCATGTGCTGTAATCCAGTCACTTCCTTTCTGGATGTATTTCTAAAATCCTAACACCAAGTTGATCTGTATATGGATTTTTTACTAGTTTTTTTTTCCTTCAAAAGTGATATAAGTTATTATGTTGTTCTGACTATTCGCATGGTTGACTTTTCTTTTTCCTTTTTGGTTTATTAGCTTTTGAGTGAAAGACATATCCTTCGAGAACCATTTGCTCTTATTTTGGTTGCTGGCAAATGGGGATTTTATTGTTCTGTGATAACAGTGGTTACTGACTGCATTTCTTCTCCTGGGCCAACCTTTGCTCACGTCTTGTTTTCTTCCTGCCTGCTCCTAGAGATAAGGGGCAACCCGCACCTGCTGATCAAGTACCACAGTGGGTTCTTCGTGGACGGGAAGTTCCTGTGCTGCCAGCAGAGTTGCAAAGCGGCTCCAGGATGTACTCTCTGGGAAGCATGTAATGTGTGACCTCTTTGTGGGGCTGGATGCTGATAGATGGTGTCCCATTAGGCCAAACCTGCCAGATGCCAAAACATCTTGCCAGAAAACAAGATGTACCAGATTGGTTGGCATCAGGAAAATCTAGCCTCGCAGATGCTATGTGACAAATACGGTGTAATTCTAAGGTCAACTGGCTCATGGCCATTAAAATAATAACTATATTAGCATCTGCCATTCTTTCATTTCATGAGAAATATTTTAAAAATTAGAATCATTAGTCAAGCAATGAGCTGTTATGTCCTCCCATCATTTTTCCTGGTTTAAGATAGACTCTGAAGAGGCAGAACGTGGTGATAATATTACCATGGTTTAAATAGCTAGGTTTCCCACTTGATGGGAAAATCAGCTCTCTTTTCTTATAAACAGCAAAAATCAAAAAACCAAAAGAAACAAACAAAAAAATCTTTCAAAATCATATGAAAAGATAAAATTTAAGTAACATTTTTAATTATCATATACACCAATATGAAGACCAAGTTTTAAAAGATATATTTAAAGTGGTTTGTCATTCTGTACTTTTGTGTTGATTTCTTAATGACATCAGAGAAGGTAGAGAAGGGTCTGCTTTCCGTACAATCAGATACTATCCCTATTCTTGGAAAACAAGGAGCTCATATATTTTAAAAGTTTATAATTGTTTAGCAACATGAAGATATTGATAAATAAAAAAGGAGAACTTGTTTTGATAATAGTTTTACCAGCCTGGACAGAATATGCCTGGATTACAAATGGCTTCAAAGAATTGAATGAGATGAACTACATAATAGCACTTCATGAACTAGAAAACACATAGGCACATGAAATAGTTTTCAAATTCGTCCCATAACAGTATGATACCCAACAATCACGTTAACGTTACTGCTGGTATTCTTACCAAAAAAAGAAAAAAAAATCAATGAATATTCATTGTGTTTTCCACCTCAATTAGACTATACAATGAATATTTATTAATCTCAGTTAGATCACATTGCCCTTTATACCCATGAATTATAGTGATTGAATGAACTATACAGAATTTACTCTACAGTCGTCTTCCTTCCACTGTGAGAAACTGAAGAGCCATGATGTCTCCTCGTGGTAGTAATCATTTTCCCCAGTGGTTCTGTCTACAGTCTGGCATCATTACCTAGCAGGCCAGATTCCAGCTCTGACCTTGCCCTAACTCCCTGGAAGGAGCAGGAAAAAGGCCAGAGAGAGCACTGCCTTGGGATTATCTTCCTAGACTCTGTCTAGGCCTCTGCCAGCCTCTGGGGAAAACTACAGAGTGTAGAGGTGTTGCAGCTCATGAGCAGCCGTGATATGGTCTATTTCCCCAAGTATGATGTATTCTCTTGGCTTCCTCTGCTGAGCCCCTGGGCAGCCCATGAGCACGGATACTAGGAAGGAAAAAGCTGAATGTCCTTGCTTCTTTTTGTCTCTAAAATGCCCTGGTCCCCCCTCTTTTTGGTATATATGTACTACCAGTAGGTTGACCAAACACCCCAGTTTGTTTGAGGTAATCTCATTCTGTGCCTGGTAACCTGGCATAATTATTAAAAGGATACCCTTTCACTGTCAAAAGTGTTCCAGCTTGGGTAGTAAACCATGTGGTCATCCCACTGATTAGGCAAACGGTGGTTTCACACTCACAGCTTGGGCATCTACCTAATGTGAGGGTAGAAAGAGAAATCAACAATGGCCAGAACATGAAAAAAAAAGCATGCAATAGGTGTGTTTATGTATTCAACTGTTTATTGATATCTAAGAATGATTAAAGTATATTGTATGAGCCAAAGAGGAATCAGACATGAATTCTGACCCCTAGGGTCTTATGTACCACCCAACAAGATTAGAGATCTGTGACTCAAATACAAGGTAGAAATGAGGTATAAATCAATAGTTTGTAGGGTTTAGAGGAACTTGAATTTTTAGTCCAGATTTGGGAAGATATTGATAATCCATGGTGGAGGAGTGGTATTTGAGTTGGGCTTTACACAGGAAAGCTACAGTATCACTCCAGATGTTGTGTCTGAATTCATTATTCTAGATATTGCTCACACAAGCTCATTCATTCTTTTGGTTCATAACATTGGGTGTTTTTCTTTGTTTTACTTAAAGTTCTTCTGATATTACTTGGTTTTACTTTTCAGATGCTGATCTGCACATTGCAGTCAATGAAGAGAAACACAGAGCTCCTACTTTCCTAGACAGGGTGGTAAGTCCATGTCTGAAAATGTTTTTCATAGTTGGGATATACTAAATAAATCAAGAGTTGCAGGATTCAAGACTAGAAAATGTGGGCTTCATTCAGACCACTCAGCAAATAGAGAAAAAAACACTTTAGCTATCACTAATAGCTATGGACGGTTACCAAATAATGGATTCAAGTATAGAACCAGTGTAACATTTTATATTCTTGTAGTTGATTACTGGGTCTTTTCCTAAACAGTAAGCCCATAAATAGTCACCAAAAAGATGGGTGCGTGGGGGAGACATCCTAAGACAGCACCACCATAACGGACAGCTGTTATTATTAGCTGCCATTCTTTCTCTGCCACCAGCGTGGCCACATCTGCCTCGTGGAAATATCCTGGTGATGGAATGGGACTCCACAAGGCACAAGTAGAAAACAACATAATTCTTTTCATCCATTATTTTTTCAAAGCCACTCTGTGGACTTTCTTTTCTGTCTTCTAATAACGTCTTAGGCAGATTCCTTAGCTTTCCGGTCACTCTCAGATGGTAAAATTTTCCTCAATTACTAGTAGTCATGAGAACCGCCACTGGATCGTCCCACCCATTGTTATAATCGTAGTACTCAAAGATCATTCCAAGTTCAAACTTCTCCCCTTTACCTAGCTCAGGTCTGCATCAGCTGGAAGCCTGCTTTGGGGGAGGGGTTGTGTAGAGGCTGGGATTTCAGGCCCTTTCAGGGTTGTGGCCAAGGAAGAGGGTATCTGATGAAAAAGAGACACTCATACATAGCTGGTCCTGTCATGATTTGGGAGTGGGTGCCTGGGAGAGTTTCCCAATGCTGATTTTTATCTTATGGGACATTTTTGTGGGTTTCCCACTGAGAGAAAGGGGGCAGATCCAAATGTAGCTTTGTGACAGAGGAGATGTCTTGATTCTCAGCTCTTGAGTTTCCAGCCCTCAACACTTCCACTGGGTCTATTCACCCAACTTGGGCAGAGTTCCTTTCAAGATGGCTCCCAGCCAACTCTTTTAAAGGGTGGAGTTGGCCTACAGGAAAACAAACAAAACTTTGATTGCGCTGGTTAATTAAGCTGTATGCAGCTTGCTTTCACAGTACACACTGCTACTCTCTTTATGCCCTACCTTCTTGGATTCTTAGCCACAGTCTCCTGCTCTTAGTCTTCCCAGGCTGGTGTCAGACTGCTCAAATGCCAGGAGACGCATAAGATGGCCTCCCAGTGATTCTCTGGAAGCTCATCTGAAATTGAGGGAATATCACCACCCACCCATTGGGTCTTATTTTCAACTACACACATTCACGCACACTTACTTCTCTCTTCTTAAGTATAAATCTTGTAATTTTTGTGAACCAACATGAAGAAGAAAAATAATCCATTATTGTAGTACGTTGAATAGCGTCCCCCAAATTTCATGTCCATCCAGAACCTCAGGATGTGACCTGATTTGTAAACAGGGTCTTTGCAGATGTAATTAGTAAGAGATCAAGATGAGATCATACCGGATGAGCGTGAGCCATAAATTCAGTGACTGATGTCCATGTAAGAAGATGAGAGGACAGAGAGAGACACAAGGGAAAAGGCCATGTGAAGATCTAAACAGAGATTGGAGTGATGCTACCACAAACCAAAGAACACCTGGAACCACCAGAAGCTGGAAAAGGCAACGGCAGATTTTCCCCTAGAGCCTTCAGAATGAGCATGGCCATGCTATCACCTTGATTTTGGATTTCTGGCCTCCAGAACTGTGGAAGAATATATTTCTGTTGTTTTAATCCACCAAATGTGTGGTAATTTGTTGTGGCAGCCCCATGAAACAATTATTATGGGTTGGATTTTTAACTTTGTTATTGGTAACATTGCTGTTTTGGTTTGGATACATACTCCAGTCCTGAATCTTGAAAATGATGGCCCTATAAAACACCTAAGAGTGGTGTCCAGAATAGGTAATTCTATACAGACAGAAGGTCAATTAGTGGTTGCCTGGGGCCAGAGTGGGAATGGGATTGACTGCAAATGGGCATGAGGGATCTTACTGGGGTGAGGGAAATGGGCTGAGACTGGGTTGTGGTGACAGTTACACAACTTGATAAATTTACTAAAAGTCACTGAATTCTACACTTAAAAAGGGTGAATTCCCAGTAGTTTGTTTTAAACAAATCTAAGAGCAGAGGATAGTTTAGGAGCCAGAACCCATTGCATTTAGTCTCTGGCAGGGAGTTCTTTTGACAACATATTGAAAATATCAGCCAGGCAAATCAGCAGCCAAGGCTTCCTAAGCCTCTTTAGTTTATAAACTGCCCGAATGAACCAGGGGTCAGAGAGGTACCATGAAAAGCATGTTTTTCGTTTTGTTGTTGTTGTTTGTTTGTTTGTTTTTTACCACAGCATTCAGTAGAAGACATTTTTCTGAACGGAAGAAATAAAAATCAGCTCTTTAGCCATTATGTGCCGATTTCCATTTAGGGAACTTTCCAGTGCATTTATCCTTGGAGAGAACTCACCTTACAGCTCATAAATAACAATGTTCTGAATAACTAAATTTCCAGAATGCCAAAGCTTCAACCCCAAATAAATTATATCCCTGAAAAAAAGTAAAATACAATATGAAAAAATAAATTCAGAGCTGGATACACACACACACGCACGTGCATACATATAAAGACACACACATGTATATGATGTGAATTTTTAATTGAAGTATAACATGCTCTTAGAAATGCACACAAATCATAAGTGGTCAGCTGGAAGAATTTTCTCAGACTGAATGCATCTGTATAAGCCACACTGAGATTAAGAAACAGAACATCACAGTACCCCAAGGGTATCCTCATGTACCCATTCAGTGACTACAACCCAACCTGACTTATAACATCATCGATGGTTTGACCTTTGTATAAATGGTCATAAAGTATGTAGTCATTTATCATCTGTCTCCTTTTGTTCAATTTATGAAACTCACCCATTTTCTAGTATGTGGCTGTAGTTTATCTTCATTGCTGTGTAATTGCATTCTGCAAATATACCACTGTATTAGTTTCTTATTGCTGCTCTAATGAATTACTACAAATTTAGTGGCTAAAATCAACACAAATTTATTCTCCTATCATTATAAAGTTCAGAAGTCTACACAGCTGTGTTCTTTCTGGAGACTTCAGGGGAGAATCTGTTTCCTTGCCTTTTCCAGCTTCTAAAGGCCAACTACATTCCTTGGTTCCTGGCCCCTTCCTCCTTCTTCAGAGCCAGAAGGGTAGCAGCTTCTCTGCTCTCTGACCTCTGCTTCCATCCTCACATCTTCTCTGTGATCTCTGACTACTTTGCCTCCCTTTCATAAGGGCCCTTATGATGACATCAGGCCTATCCCAGTAATCAGAATAATCTCCCCATCTCAATATCTTTCACTTAATCACAATCTGCAAAGTCTATTTTACTCCGTAAGGTATCCACAGGTCTGGGCATTGGGACATGAACATCTTTGGGGGACCATTATTCAGCCTACTGCAACTGCAATACATTTATTATTTTATTTTCTTGATGGGCATTTAGTTAGTTTCAAGTTTTTTATCTAATTCAAATAATTCTGCTATAAACATTCTTTTACATGTCTTTTGGTTTCACTGTTGGGTATGTACAAGGGTACTTTAAAAAGTTCGTGGAGAAACAATCAAAAGATAATATGAATCTTTCCATGAACTTTTTGAACACCCCTTGTATACATATAGTTTCTGGGTCATAGAGTACATGCACATCCAGCTCTAGTAGATCCAGCAAACAAGTTCCCAGTGTGGTTGTACCACTTCATGCTCCCACCAAAAAATATGAGAGTTCTAGTTGCTCCATATCCTTGCCAATACTTAGTATTGCCTCCTTCCTTCCTCTTTTCCTTCCTTCCTTCCTTCCATTTAAGAACTGATATGCTTAGCTTGTTAGTTCTTGTACCTGAATCTGTGTCTCACTGTGATGTTTTAAAATCTCTTGTCTTCCAAACCTGAAGATTCCTCGGGCAGCTCCCATTCTCAAAATGGACGCACCATCTTCAAGTACCACTCTAGCCCAACATGACAGTGACTCAAAGAAAAACTGTGGCTCCCAGCCAAACGTCAACATGCGTTGTATTTCAAGGGAAGACTGCCCTGACTGGTGGCAAGTAAGAAAACTGAAAAGGTAAAGAGAAATACCGCATGTTCTCATTTATTTGTGGGAGCTAAAAAGTAAATAAATAAATAAATATACAAACAAATAATTGGGGGGAGGGGAGAAGACACAACAATCGAACAATTCCTTGAATTTGTTAAGACAAGTGAACAGATATGATGTTGATGGGAGAGGGGGGAGAAGGAGGGAGGAAAAGGAGGAATTAGTAAAGGGACACGAAAATCAACTACATTGTATATTGATAAAGTAAAAATAAAATAAAATAAAATGTATTCCTTATATGAAAAAAAAAGAAAGGAAACTGAACAGGTAAACCCCAGCTTTCAGGCTGGCTCTCCAGTGTGTAGAGCAGACATTATCCCTCTGCCTTGCTCATTATCCTCATAACTGTCAATGTAGGTCTAGAGCTGTTCTCTCAGAAAATGTTTAATGATTGAGCAAGAAACCCAGGGAACAGCAGCCCCACTGGGGCTGAGCAGCACAGACTTTTCATTTAGATTATCCTGTCTGATGATCAAAGTAATACCTAAACGTTTTTATGCCCTTCTCTATCTTCTCCCTGTTCCCCAAATAACCCCACATTCCAAAACACAGAATCTTCAAAATATACTTTCTATGACAGAGTTTAGGGCGGGCTTACTTTTGTAATGTGTTTCAGCATCACTAGCCAAACGATAAATAGCATTTCAAGCAAAGCCATGGCTTGCCTTCTCAGGATGTACACCATCACCTCTCCTGACCTGTTAGTCTTCTCATGTTATTCAGCCTAAAGATTGTATCTAAAGCCAGAATTGAAAATGCCTTGAAGGCTGTACATAAATTGTGTATATACCTGGGGTCTGCCCCACACTTGATGCTCAATAAATGTTCAGTTGAATTGCAAAGTGACCATGCAGAAACCGTCAGGTGACTACCCTTCCTTATGTGTGGCCTCACACTTCCTCCTCATCAAGTTGTCCCCTGTCCACCGTCTTCTCACCCAGTTATCCGCATCCTTACATGGTACCGATGTCCGTCTTTCCCCACAGTGGATGCATCTCCCTGACTCACCATGTATCTCTTTTCTTTGTTTCCTCCCTTGTCTTCTTATTCCTTTATTCTTTCCATCCTCATCATTTTTACCTAAAGCAAATGCCTCACTGTACCGATGACACAGCCACAGGCCCATATGGAACTTGAAAGAATGTAAGTGTATTCTTCTTGATGTTGTTTTTTTTTCAGTATAACGAGCCGCGGTCCCTTTCATTCCCAAGTGGAGCTAGAATCCAAGTGTATTCGTCTATACCTGGTGCCTGGGGGGAGGGGTTACATTTATCTGCCTGTAGCCCAGCATTCTTGTGGAAGGAGACCACCAATAAGCCCAAATGCAAGGAGAGTGGATGTCATGTTAACTTGTTCCAGGTCCCCTTTCAACAGAAGCCCCATTAAGGGATTCATTAAGGGAGGTGTGTGGTGAAACTGACCTATTTTGAAATACTTAAGGAAGAACTGTTGATTCATATGGGGTTGATGCAGAGCAGCTACCAACTCCTGGATTGCTGGACCCTATCCTTATTTAAAATGTTGACATTTTATTCATCATGGATTTTTTGCATTAACATTGATTTTTTAAAATATTTTACTAAAATACTATTTATCTTCTTTTCTGAGTTTTTGACACCCCTTTAGATTTCGTCCCAACCCTGGATTTTTTTCCTAGAACATCAGAAAGCTGGTTATTTGAGTGAATGATTGATTAATTCTTAGAATGAGCAGCATTGCATCTATTAGTGAATTATACTAATTGCTAAAAAGTCTTCATGGATCCTGAATTATTAAAATGCAGCCATGATTCTTAGCTCACTATTACACAATACTTTTTTTATCCACTTTCTGTAATTCTTAACTAACTTCACCTGAGCTACTTTTTAATCTTTATTTTTTCAGATTCGTAAAATAATCCATGCTCACATTAAAGTATTCAAACATTGTAGAATATTCAGTGTACATTCTTCTAAAATGTTTCTATGCACATGCTACCATTCGAGGGGTCTTCAAAAAGCTGATGGAAAAATTTGTATTATCTTTTAATTCCATTTTTCCATGAACTTTTAAAAGTACCCTTCTATGTACAAGTACAAAAACAGATTCTCACCATATAGTCTTTTTGCTGCTTTTTCTTTTCACTTGACATCTTCAACATTTTTCCCATTAAATACATGACGATATACCAGATTTTTAAAAGTTTATTTTAATTTGAATTGTGGTAAAATGCACATAACAAAATTTACCATTTTTTTAACTCATACTGCTCAGTAGTGTTAAGTACATTCACATTGTTGTGCAACCTACCTTATTATTTTTAATTTCTATGAAGTAATCCACTATATGGGTAAACCTAAATGGCACGCTACTGATCAACATTCTCCGTGTGTTCTTAAAAACAACAAGAAAGCTAAATAAATTGCTTAACCTATTTGAATAAGAGTTTTATCATGAAGAGAGAAAGTCAAAAAGCTATTCTATTGGGCAGGCTCTTTGTGAAGGTGGGAAGGGAGGCATTCTAGTGTTTAAGGGCTTTCTCCAGGCATTGCTTGAAATGGGGCCAGAGGAGCAATTTCTTTGCTAAGGAAACTTGTCACTATGAACCGTGATTTTGAAAAAGAGGCTGGACTATGAAAGCAAACAGGAAACAGATCCTACATTCCAGATAAAAAAGCCTTTGGACTTTGAGAGATAGGCACTTCCTCATGCTCTGCTTAACACCCAAAATGAAAGAGATAAAATGATGGATGACAGAGGATGATGAAAATCCTGCTGATCCATCTGTGTCTGGATGGGGTTAAAAATCTAGTATTTTCAAGACTTTTCATTGTAATCACAAAAGCAAAGAGGAAAATAACATTGTAAAATAAATAAGTGGCAACAGAATGCTCATATCTATGTGAAAATCAGGGCAAACTAATCAAAATGATTTGTTAATCCAGGCTTTCTATTTTTGGGGGGTCATTATGAGCCGTTATTAACAATTCTATTTTGTTTAGTAATCCTGCCAAACTACTGCTTTTTATTAGAGTCCCTGAAAGGATCAAAATATGAAAGTAACTCATTAGCTGAACAAAATTACTTTGTCATTTAACATTTATGAGTAAACAAAATTTATAGATTTATGAAACATATCCTTTTTTTTACAGTAGTGAAGATGTTGCATGCAGTAACCAAGCGGAAAGAAATGTAAATCACAGCACCTCGAAGATCTCATGGTAAAGCAAATTCAGAGATTCCTTTGCATTTAGGATTTGTTTCCATTTACAGGAAAACTAACCAAATTTGCAATGATTTTGCAGCTAAGCTTTACATTTAAGGTAAACATAAACCAAAAAAGTCCATGTAGTTTGCCTCTCTGAACCTTTATGAGGTCTCAGTCCATGGCTTGTAGGTTACAGTTTTCTTCACACTGATTTTTCCTAACCATCATTTGTGATATACACTGGTGTTAGCCTGAACAGGCATCTCTAGCAGGAGGTAAGCAACCTAGAGTTGAATAACTCTCCCCTAAGAAAATTTGCATGCACAACCAAAGGTTTTGTTAACTTTATCCTGCAGCCATCCCTGAAGGAGTCTTTATCTATTTTATGAACCCACTCTTCTGAAAGAGTCAAAGAAATCCAAGTTCTTCGGGGCCTCCTGTGGACCTCCTGTATCAAAGAGCTATTCTCTCATTAAATTGCGCATGAGCTCAACTTGTAAGCGGCTCTCTCTTCACCTTGCTGATACCTTCTCAAGTGCAAAAACAGAACTCTAACATTCTAAATTTTATTTATGTGGATAAAAGCAGTGTGGGATTTGATATTGCACTGCTAGGCAGTTGGATCATGTCTTGGTGGTTTTTGCATTCACATTGTTTCCTGGCTCTTCTTCAGGGGATTCCCTGAGTCAAGTTCATCTGAAGAAGAGGAAAACCTGGATGACTATGAGTGAGTGTTGAAAATTCTCCATGTTTTCTAAAACTATACATAGATGTTTCTATTCTACTCCTCAAAGTCACTAAAAGAGATGGCTCAGACTTTCTCAGAAGACTGTGTTTACATGGGTAAACTCATGTGAGGTTCTGGGCCACTTATCTAGATGACGGTGACAATGAGCTGGGTTATTGCCAATGAAAATATTTTTCCCCAATCTGGATTATCTAAATTGGCTGCACATATTCATTGGATTTACCATATATCCAGTGTCCCCTTCATTCCATTTTGTCTTCGTAGATATGGCACATGATGTTTCTGCTCATTATTTCTTCCCTGGAGGCCTCTCATCAGGGCGATACTTGAAAGCTCTTATTTACATTGAATCAGATTTGGGGGCAAGTCATTTATGATGCAGTAATTTTACAAGATAGCACAACTGAGACCTTGAACATGGCAGCATTTATGCTGAAAGATTTCTGTTCCTGGGGTGACCTTCTCATTTAACATCAGAATAGAGATACTTTACAGACAGAAAGAGTGCTCTATTAAAAATTAAATCTGAACATCAGGCATAAACCGGATTGTTCTGGGCAAACAAGAACATGTGGTTACCCCAGCTATATTTAGGCAGATTGCTCTAAGTGTCCATTAAGTTCCTTTCCAAAATCTAAGTCTCTATCGTCCTACAAATAGGGACAAATAATTGTCTCATAGACTTAAAGACTGTTGGTAAATAGAGGTGGAAGTAATAGAGCACATTGCATTTCTCAGGTGCTTGATCCCCAATGGCACAAAATTCACTTGGATACTAGGATTATGCATTATTTCTAGTTCTGTGATTGTATGAGTGCTATGTTATTGATTTATTGGTTACATGTGATGCAAGAGCTTTTACAAAGTACATGTCAGTGTTTCCACTCATCCTCCTACCTCTAAGCCAGCCTGGCCTTAGTCATACCTGTCACACCGAGGATGTGCTGTACCCTCCACCCCTTTGCAGCAGGGTCTCTTCACCACCTCCTAGCTCCTTATCTTCTTTCCTAACATCTACCCTCAGGAAAGCATTTGATGGAATAATTCATATGAAGACTTGAAAGACTGAGAGGGACCAACACAAGATCATTTCCAAAGATAATTGTCTATTGACAGAAGGCAAGGACATAAACCAACGGGAGCGGACCTCTAATTGTGGATTTTAGTCTTTAGCATTTAGGTGAATTTAGTCTTAGCATTTAGTCTTTCTTTGATCCAGAAAGCCCATATCTGACCATTTAGACAGTCTCTACCCTCATCTTTTCTGGATTCAAATAGTGTGTGCGAGATGTATATTGGGGGAATTATCAAGAAAGATCTGTCCTCTTCAAAATCAAAGAGATCTGAAGGGATCTTCGAAGGGATGCTAAAGGGCTATATGATCTTGTGCTCAGCCTTCCCACACTGTGCTTGATGCCCTCGGCTTCCTGTTTTATCAGTGTCACTGGAGCATTTGTTTTATGGCCATAACTTTGTGAGCAACTCTATTCCACTCCATAAAGATAGAGGCACTGAGATTTAGATGGAAACTAATGCATTAGGATTAGGCCTTGGCCCATGCTGCTCTGACATTGAAATACTGGAACATCACGTATTGCACACAGGTATTGATATTCAACTCTGTACCCCATAGATACGTACAATCAACTTTGTTACAATAAAAAAAAATTAAGCATACAAAAATTAACTTTAAAAAAAGAAATTTAAAAAAAGGAAAAGAAATACTGAAATATTTTTTAAAACAAGCAGAGCCAGACCACCGCAAAATTATGACACAAAGTGTGTATGCGTGTGAGTGGGGGGTGAGGAGGTGGGGGACAGGGTACATACACTAGCTCCCCTTTCCTCTCCAGCCTCTTTCCTTATTTCTGATCACCCCTTCCTTCTATCTGCACATAGGTATATATCCTGGATCATATTCCCTGAATGGTCTTTTGATTAGCTATTATTAGCTAATAAAATGGTGACTGATGTTAAACATTTAAGCATGTTTAACTAATAAGATGTTTACTAATAAGAAAACTGTGAGTTAATATCACAAGTGTTATACAGCATACATTAGAGTAAAGTTAGAAGAGACTTTCAAACTTATCAAGTTCAGCCCTCCCCCTAATTTTACAGATGGGGAAGTCCAAGGTCAGAAGAGACTAAGTGGCTTGTTCAAAGTCCTACAACTACATATTGGGAAGTTAAGGCCACAGACATTATTGACCTCACATGAGAAACAGTTCTTGGCCTGTTAGGCTCCACATGTAAAGTGCTTCTATCAGATTTATTAAAAGAAAATGAAAGGTTGAAAGACAAGAAGTTTCATCTTTGACAACCCTGACCTTCCCATTGGAATATTCTTCGTTGGTCTAATCTCTGGCCCTTATTCAAAATGGTGAAATGTAGGAGAATGCCAGCCCATTTAAAAATTCAGATATGCAAGCCCTGCCTCAGAATAATAATTGGGTGGTGAATACTCAAGAATCTGTACTTTTGAAAAGCTCCACAGTTGATTCTCTTGAGCAGTCAGATTTGGAAACTCCTGATGTAAGCCAAAGCCTCATTTTATGGATTAGAAAATTGTGTCAAGTTATACAATTAAAAAACTATTGATTCTCAAATGTGGAATTCTTTCCTGTTGCAGCTGGTTTGCAGGTAACATCTCCAGGTCACAGTCTGAACAGTTACTGAGACAAAAGGTAAATAGTCTTGTCTTTAAAATAGTTTCTAAGAACTTCTTCCTGAGGGGCCAGAGGTTAATGCACTTCTTGTAGTGACCTTACTGTTGATTACACAGGCGACCCATAACAGTGTTGGCTGTCCAGCTTAGGGATTACCAGGCCCTTCACATCTAGCCACTTCTTCTGTTTCCATTATCTATTGCTGCATAATAAACCACCCCAAAGTGGGGTGGCTTGAAACAAGATTTATGATTTCTCACAAATTCTGTAAGTCATCTGGGCCAGCAGATCTTCTGCAGGTTTTGGTCAGGGTTACTCATGTGGCTGTATTTGGCTGGTGGATTGACTGGGGGGTTGGGTGTAGTCAAGGCAGTCACCGGGGGTGCCAGAGTTCTTCTCTGTGCAGCCGCTCTATGTGCCTAACTTGGGTCTCCTCAGAGCATAGCAGTGGTCAGAGAGGACAAGCTCCACAGCGCAAATACTTATTGAGTCTCTGCTTTAGTCATGTTTGCTAGTATCCCATTGGTCATAGCAAGTCACATGGCTCAGCCCATAGTCAGTGTGGAAGGGGACTGCACAGGGCCTGAATAAGAGAGATGATTTATTGGAGGCCATCAACATAGCCATTTACCTCAGCTCTGTCACTGCGGGTTAGCACCTAAACCAGAGTTCAACAGATATATCTGATTCTATTACTAATTGATAGGAATTACCAGTAGCAAACTTTTTTTTTTTTTTTTTTTTTTTGTCTTTTTCGTGACCGGCACTCAGCCAGTGAGTGCACCGGCCAGTCCTATATAGGATCCAAACCCGCGGCGGGAGCGTCGCCGCGCTCCCAGCGCCACACTCTCCCGAGTGCGCCACGGGCTCGGCCCAGTAGCAAACTTTTTTAATCTATAAAAATGATATGTTGATATAGTTCAATCTAATAAAGCACTGAACACACCAATTATTTCTTTGTGGGGTGGCAGTGAGAATGTGATGACTTCTGGTGTTTTGTCACATTCGTAATTTATTATCTGCTCTTTCTGAATCTGGACCTGCTTAGAATTAGCACAAGTCATTGAGAAAGACAAGTTGAGTGTAGAGCTTTATTCTGCGTCTTTGGTTTTCTAAAACTTTCCAAGAGCATGACATGGTGATATGTGGTTCTAAATTTTATGTCTTAAAGACAAAAACATTAGAGTTGCATGAGTACAAAACCGAAAATTATCAAAGAGGGTTAAAAATTAACTGGAGAGGAAGAGAGGAAGCACACAGGGCAGGTCTATAAAGATATTGATTGAGAAAATAAGGAAAGCAAAACCTTAGGCCCCCTTCAGTGCCAACTGGTGTATAACCTGTGCCCTCGGTGATATCGGAAGTAGGTCTAACAGATTTATTTTCCTACCACCTTCCATGAAAAATTCTTTTCAAGAATAATGAAAATGTTTTCTGTTCTTTCTACATTTTCTTTCCTTTTCAGGGAAAAGAAGGAGCATTTATGGTTAGGAATTCCAGCCAGGTGGGAATGTACACAGTGTCTTTATTCAGTAAGGCTGTGAAGTAAGTAGGATGTGGACTTATTTATTTTATATTTCTGTGTGTGTGCTTTCAATATGCTTGGTTCTTAGTCACATTTTGGGATAAGACACCATCTATAAACTCTGGAATTTTAGATCAAAGTACTTCTGTTGAATTCAATAGGATTCTTCCCCACCACCCCATTTTCAAAAGGTTGTTCTTGGGTGATCCTCTTCTGCCCACCCCAGGCAGCGCCAGAGTGCCTAGAGTACAGTATGCCTTAGTAAACATTTCCTAAACTACTTCATGTGTCCTACCCCTCAGTGCGTATATGTATGTTTATAATAATTAAGTGGTGAAGACATTATTTTATTTTGAGATTTTTTTTAACAGACTACCTACCTTCAATTTGAGGTGATAGGATGTACCCTGAGTGTCCCATGGCATTTTCCAATGCCAGAGGCCATGTCCCCAGTGTATCTCATGTACTAGGTTGCACATGGTAACACTTAGATATTGGCTAAAGCTTAGTCAGTGAGAACAGGGAAAAGACTTTGTTCAATGAGTATCAAAAGATCTGTGGCCCTCTGCCCCTGTAGTTTCAGTCAAACCTGATATCAGATGTCTTCTTAGTAGAGCTTCTTGACTCTAGATTCAATTTTGAAAGTGGCTGGGTAGATAAATCAGCAAGTAGACAAGGATTCAAATGAAAATAATCCCAATGAATTAATACAGAAGCCCTCTTTTATGAAACCTCATCAATGGGCTCGAGTGAAATTCATGCTGATACCAAGAGCTGATTAGCTATTTGCAACTAAGAGAAGCACCCTTTCTCCTTTTTATAATTGCAGTTTTAACTACGTTGATGTTACAAGAACAATTTATTAACTGTTTCTTATGTGCCGAGCATAGTAAATATGAGGGTACTTCAAAAAGTTTTTGGAAAGATTCATATTATCTTTTAATTCTATTTTTCCATGAACTTATTGAAGTACCCCTAGTATAATCTCATCCAATCTTTATAACAACTGGATGAGGTAGCTAGCAATGGTAGAACCGGACTCAAAGCCCAGTTCTTGACCACTGTGCCATACTCTAAAATCTAAGAGAGGTATCTTATTCCTGATCAGCCTAAGTCAATGTGCGTCAATTCACCACTATTTTCTACAAGTAGAGGAAAAGAAAAAATGTTTTATGCAGAAAATACAAGTTTGCATGACAAATTAAAGGACACCCTCACCCACTTCATCCTACATGGTCCACTCCCAAAAGAGCCTCCCACCCATGCTCTGGGGTGAGACTACCCACAGTCTAATCACCTTTGACTCCCACATTTTTATCTCCATCATTATCCTAAAAGAGAATTTATGTTCAAAATAATGATCTTGAAGAATGGCAAGGCTCTCCATCATCAAAGGAAGATTCCAGCCTTATACTTACTAAGGGAAGAGCAGTCCAGAAAGTTGAAATTGTACTGTATATGAATTCTGTATGTGCACAAAGGATGTGTTGGGTTCACGGAGGAACCCTCTTCCATAATTACTGATTGTCACGGATACCTCCAGAAAAACACCAGATGTTAAGACTGAGAAACCCTCCCTGACTTCTCTCTCCAAAATTTGCAAATGCATCTAAAATAATTATTTAACCATTGTTTAATCAAGCTTCAATTGTTTATTAAAAATGTTCTAACATTCTTCCTTCCTTACTAGTGATAAAAAAGGAACCGTTAAACATTACCATGTGCATACAAATGCTGAGAACAAACTATACCTGGCAGAAAACTACTGTTTTGATTCCATTCCAAAGCTTATTCACTATCATCAACACAATTCAGCAGGTAACTTATTTCAGTTTTTCTTTTATGGGTCCTTGTCAATGAATATCAGTTTTCTTGAGTACTACTGATCCTTCTAATAATTATATAGGGAACCATGAAAGTAGGAAAAAATGCTCTCAAGACCTTTGCCTGCTGTGGTTTTAAACTTACATTTCCCGGAATACAACATGATACACTCTATAATGCAAGAAAGGATGAAGTGGAGTGAGTTGAGTGACTTAGAAGAAGAAATTTTCTCTTTGAAAATATTTGTAGATTTTTTTTCTGCCTATAGAAGAAAGTTGATTATAAAATTCAAATATTATAGAAATATATGTCATTGATGTATAACCTCCATGGACAAATTGGTGTCTATTATGACTTCTTTTGCATGCTGATACTAACACTTATTATTTGTCATGTATATAAATATAAATTATATGTATATAAATTACATTTTTACAGAGATGAGATCATACTGTTGGGCTTGTTTTCTATCTACTCAACATGTCTTAAAGGTCTTTCCATGCAAATATGTACAGCTTACTTTGGTCTATTTAACAGCTACATAGAATTCTGTTGCAGAGTTACCCCATAATTTATTCATCTGGCCCTCTATTGATTAACAGTTGGGTCATGTCCAACACTTTTACATTACCATGGGTGTTTCAGTGCACAGTCCTGCACACAATGCTCTGCACACCCATATGAGTGTTTCTATCACCAAATTCCTACAAGTGAAATTTCTTAGAAAAAGGCTAAGAATATTTAAAATTTAGCCATTTTTGAATGCTTTTCAGAAATGTACAGTCCCACTAACAGGAGTCTGTCTCATCCTCACCAGCACTGGGTTCTATTATGCTTTTAAAATTTTGCCTAATCAACTGGTGAAAATATAAAAAGAAACCCTCTCCATTTTCTAGAATACCACCACTTAAGAGAAGTGACTGGGTGAATTTCCACCAATGAGTAAAAATAATCCATGGGCTCGGTGTCAAATCTGTGCTACTATATCTGATTAATTGCATACACATCGGTAAATTGGCCTTACTTCTGGCCCTCATTTTGGTTCTTATTTGTATTTTCCCTTTGCCCCAGTTTCCTCAATTGTTTATTTTAACCTGTAGCACCACAAAAACACCTGTTGGAAAAGGTATTATATAAACAGACATCTCCAAGTGAAATGATTCTGTTCCAGAGGATGCACAAGAGACTTCACTGGGTATAGGAAGAAAATATTTAAATGTTTATTTAGATATGTTTTTTAAAAATCTCATTCATGGTGTGATTCACACAACGCATCATTATAGCAGTAGTTGTATATATATACATTTCAAAGGAATGTGCTAATTTAAAATTTTTATTTATTCATTTATTTATTTTTTGGCTGACTAAAGGTGCAGGATTTTAAAAGTTTGGAGACTGCTCATATGAAAAGCAAACAAATATATAGAAAAAGGAAGAAGAGAAAAAGTACATGTGTGATAGTTTTCATGATTTGGACAATATCCCACATTTAAAGCAAGAAACATAAATATTATGATGATTTTAACTGTTTTACCATAACTCTATGTAAACAATTAAAATGATTTGATCACTTAATAAAACTTAATAATAGGTTCAATTTTTTAAATCCAGTTTATTTTTTTGTACCCTTCTGTATTTTTTATTTTTTACTTTGTACCCTTCTGTATTGTTTTATTTTTTTTGCCAAATGTGTGTTCTGTGTGTATACATGCTTAAGTATATACTGTAAAGAGACAGCAAATAAAAATGGAAAATTTTTTAAAGTTAAAGATTTCATTAAGCAACTAACTTCTATGGGATTTTTAAAAATCATATAAAGTGGTTTATTCTTTTAACTTTTGCTTTGCATTGAGGTAATCAGTCCAGTCAAACAAGTTAATACAACTACAGGATGAACACAGCTGGAATGGATTCTATTGTGGCATTACAACACCCTGATCTCCTTGTTTTTCAGCCACTCTGGAGAGAGAGTAGTTGTGAGCCAGTGTTAGGTAATGCGATGTGCTATGAGGTAATGATGTGATGATATGATGCGAATTCCATTGCAGGCATGATCACACGGCTCCGCCACCCTGTGTCAACCAAGGCCAACAAAGTCCCCGTCTCTGTGTCCCTGGGAAGTGGTATGTACACACCCTTGGGCTCTTAAACTCCATTTCTAACCTTTTTGGTTTGAAAAATAAGTGGTTAATTTACTGAAAAAGCGGGGAAAGGCAGGAAGGAGTTCCCTGATCAGATTGTGCCATGGAGGGCTTCAGCCCTAATATATTTACTTGTTTCCTTAACAACAACAACAAAATATTCTGTCCTCCCAAACTAAATCTGTAAGCTCCCTATCATTACCAAAAAGATTGTCAAAGTTTTCTTCTTATTAGACTCGACCATTAGACTCTAGCATCCTATTGCCTGTCCTTTCTTTTTCCCGAATTCTGTGCCTGCTTAGTGGAGCCAGTCTTCAACCTTGTGTGTTTAAGATAATGGCATCCACCCAGACCACAGATAAAATTTGTTTTATAAGAAAATCTGATGATATTTTACCAACCTAAGGGCATGGGCATTAGCGTGTTTGACACTGACTATCTCCAAGATGCCTCTAGTTGGCAAAGTGCGTTTGCTCTGAGATTTCTTATCTATTACTGTTACTGCGTTGAGAACAGTGTTGTCCTGGGCGGTGTTATCACGTGGGTTTTTTAAATTGTCAACCAGAGGGGGTTTTTCTTAAGTTATCAACTTAAAATAAAAAGTCTTGCTGTTCTTTATATTGTTGGTGTGAAATTCTCATTAGAGAGGAAATCACTTGGGAAACCATTAGCCTCAAAGTCTTCTATGCTCATCTTAAAGAGTGTCTGTCTTGCCTTATTAGGAATTTGGGAACTGAAAAGAGAAGAGATCACTCTGTTGAAGGAGCTGGGAAGTGGCCAGTTTGGAGTTGTCCAGCTGGGCAAGTGGAAGGGGCAGTATGACATTGCCGTCAAGATGATCAAGGTGGGCTCCATGTCGGAAGATGAATTCTTTCAGGAGGCCCAGACCATGATGTAAGTTTCTTCTGAGGAGTGGCAGTTTAGCTCTCACTGTGGGAGGTCATTAGCACTACTAGGCCTGTCCCTAATATTTGCAAAGCCGGGAACAAGAGTCCACATATCATATCTAGCTCTTTCCTGCACTATGAGGGGCCTCAGTACTTATGTGCAGACACAGCATCGGTACATCCAAGCTCCCTCCCTGTCTCCCACAAACAATTATCTGTTGGCTAATGATCTTGGCTAGCAACAGCATGGTTTACCCTTGAGGGGAAAGAACAGGGAAGAATCTGCACAGGTCTTGGAAGAGGCCTCAGGACTATGTGAACAGGGGATTCCAGAGTTCTGGTACCCCAAAGGTGGCTGAGAAAGGGACATATAGGCTCTGAGTAGACATGTCTTCTTGGCCTTGTGGCCTCCTTGTCCTGTGGGGAGGTACATGGTGGGATGAGGGACAGAGTGGGGCTATTACCTAGGACTAAGAAAGTACTGAAAACTAATGCTCTGCTGACAATATCCTTTTCCTTCTTGTTACCTTCAATACAGTCTGGTAAAAATTCCTTTCTCACCCTACTTCTTTCCTCACCTGATAAATGAAGATACCCTGTCTAATACAGTATGTTAGACAAGCACGGTCCTCAGTTCTTGGCAATATATGTGTGTTCTCTTTCTCTTTCTGTCTCTTCTCTGTATGATTCTCTCTCTCTCTCTCTCTCTCTCTCTCTCTCTCTCTTTCTCTCTCCTCCTCCCCTCCCTCCCCTCCCTCTCTCTCCCTCCCTCCCCCTCATCTATATAATTCTCTCTCTTCTTGTCAACATGGTGAATCAGACTTTGTAGGGTGACCAACCACCCAGGTTTGCCTGAGACTTTTCTGGTTTTCTGCGTCCTTAGAAACCCCTCAGTCCCAGGCAAACCAGGACAGTTGGTCACTCTGCTTTTAGGCAACCAATTAGCATGGTATGAAAAACAATGTTACAGCAGGGCTTTCATCACAGATAGCTGAAATCACAAATCCTAGCCTGCTACAGATTGAGAGCACTTTTAAAAATCGTACTTAAACACTTAAATAGTATTCACAGGCATTTCTCTGAGAACTTAACTCATTCAATCTTCATAAGAAGCCTTGAGAGGTGCACCGTTATTATCTTTGTTTTATGGGAAACTGAAGCACAGAAATGTTAAATAACTTGCCCAAACTCACCAAACTAGTAAAAATGGCAAAGCAGAGATGCAAACCCAGGCAGAAGTTCCAGTGTCTGTTTCCTAGTCATTCCTTTATGAAGACCAAAGGAACCAGGAAAGTCACAACAATCACTCCTACCATAATTGCAGAATTGTTTGGAAACAGGAGTTCTATGTGAATATAAGCCTTTGGCCAGGGCTGACTTCATGGACATATGTGACCTGCACAGTTGCAAGGGCTCCCATACTTAGAAGAGCTCTATGCTTGGCTTAATGCTCTGCTGTCACTGTCTTGAAATACTTAATAATTTTTAAACAAGTATTCCAAATCCCAAAGGTGATGTTAAACTGAGGTCTATCATGCAGGGAGTATCAATTGACATGGTGTTCCCACCGTGAGCCACCTGGGCAGTGACTGAATTTGCTCAAGCAATACCCTTAATTGGGTGATAGCTCTTTGTCCCACCACAAGCCTTCCCTTTAAAGGGAGCAGTGCCATGCAGGTCTCTAAAACTGCTGAAAGATACATGACTGAGCTCATCTTCTTGAGTAACATGGTAAGCCATGTTTCTATGGTTCAATTAAGAAGGAAGAAAATAACTAAAGATTTCATAAATTCTCATTTATTTAAAAATTTAAAAGTTGACATATGTTAAATTTAAATCGACTTTACATATCTGAACATTAAAGAATCATCCTGTAAAATGATGTAAATAGATAAATCACATAAGGACAAGTTGATGAACTTATAAAAACTGAGCATTCATCCCATTGTGACCTGCCAGAAGTACTGTATCATGTGGTTATATTTTCTAAATTTTTTTTTTTGTCTTTTTCGTGACCGGCACTGAGCCAGTGAGTGCACCAGCCATTCCTATATAGGATCCGAACCCGCGGCGGGAGCGTCGCCGCGCTCCCAGAGCCGCACTCTCCCGAGTGCGCCACGGGCTCGGCCCATATTTTCTAAATTTATTATTAAAAAAAATGTAACAATAAGGTAAAATGATTTTTTTTTCTTTTTTTAAAATTGAATCATAATTGATTATACGTATTTTGGGGGCTCAACGTTGATGCATGTTGATCAAATCAATGTTATTAGCATACACATTATTACAAATCATACTTATTCTTTATGCTCCTTATCCAATCTCTCCCCATCCCCCTCCCTGTCCTTCCCCCCCAGACAACCCTAGATTTCTTCTCATGAAAAAGTAACAGTTACTCTGTTGATTTGTTGTCTAGATGATCTGTCCAGTGCTGAAAGAGGTGTTTTCGGGTTCCCCACTATTATCGTAGAGCAGATGGTTCTTCTATCACTCTGGAGTAGGCTTTGTGGAGAGAGACATTCTCTTCTTTTCTTTGGTCTCCACTGGTGACTCCTTGTTTCAATGCACATGAGTGGCTGGCAGGCCATCGGCACAGTGGTTGTGGCATCTAGCCACTTTTACAACAGTCATGGCTATTGTGGTGGCTGTGGTGGGCCACCCACATGGAGCTGGTGGGGTGCTAAATTGTTGCTGGGGTTGCCAATGTCTGATATGAGGTAGCACTTTTTACCTGAAAAGGCAATTGTGCTCCCAATATCATGTCCTAAACTTTTTCCTCTCTTTCTCGTTCAAGTAGAAGGGGGGAAATTAAAACAAACAAAAATCTGAGAGTGATTC
Organism: Cynocephalus volans; assembly: GCF_027409185.1. NCBI lineage: Eukaryota > Metazoa > Chordata > Mammalia > Dermoptera > Cynocephalidae > Cynocephalus > Cynocephalus volans. Next base: position 19,458,906 of record NC_084478.1, read on the forward strand.
TTTTTCAAGATACCTGGAAAATGGAATGTGGAAATTCAGTACTGAACTTTGAAAATCTGTTATTTCCAGGAAACTCAGCCATCCCAAGCTGGTTAAATTCTATGGAGTGTGTTCAGAGAAATACCCCATATACATAGTGACTGAATATATAACCAATGGCTGCTTGCTTAATTACCTGAAGAGTCATGGAAAAGGACTTGAACCCTCCCAGCTCTTAGAAATGTGCTACGATGTCTGTGAAGGCATGGCTTTCTTGGAAAGCCACCAGTTCATACACCGGGACCTGGTAAGCAAAGCCATCAGAAACTGAAAGAAAGGAAAGGAAGCAGTCCACAGCTCCCACCTCCAGGGATGGGGCCATTGGGAAGGATGGCAAGGAACCTCTTTCTCTTTTGCTTTGCTCACTTGTGACTTACTTAAGCACGTGACACTTTTATAATAAAAATCACAGTTTTAAAATAAAATATTGGGAGTACAGAAAGATCAGTAAAAGGTGAATAAGCCATCAAGATCTACATGGCTGTGCTGTGGTATGAAGAATAGACAGAATGGAAAGACTCTGGCCAATTTAGTGTTTCTGGGCATCATTAAACCCAAGTTGACCTTTACTCTGGGAAGGGCTTAGAGCTAACGCAATCATTTGATAGAGTAACTGAAAATACAAAAAAAAAAAAAAAAAAAGAAAAAAGAAAAAAAGAAAGGACGGGAGAGAAAGAATTTGTGCTTGTCTTTGGGGTGTGGTGGGAGACGGGAGTGTTTTGGTTGGTATTCACTGGGACTTATCTTTAGAGATTTTCTTGTGCTGAACAGCACACTTGCCTTGCGCTCTAGGCCAGTGCATTCTGTATGTTACCAGCATGGCGTTTATGCCTTCAAAGCATCTATTAATGCACAGTATCTAGTGATGGAAAGGGAGCCCCTAGAAATTTCTCCTCTCCCCTTGATAAGCTAAGGTTTTGTGTTTAAAGCATAACACCTTTCATATTGTTTGACAAGGATGGATGTTTGCATGAAAACACTCTTAGGAGCACATTTTCATTTTGAAAAATTGGAAATTGCAAAGGAAGAAAAGACAGCTTCAGAGCATTTGGGGTTATGATAGGCAATCTTAGACTGTGCTGAGAATTCTGATAAAAAGGAGGAAAATGTCTGACTCTGATGTGAGATCACTTTTACTACTGGGTGATTTTGTTTTTCCTCCAAAGGCTGCTCGGAACTGCTTGGTGGACAGTGACCTCTCTGTGAAGGTATCTGACTTTGGAATGACGAGGTAAGCCAATTCCAAAGGGACAACCAAGGAAAGAGGGATTTCCATTCACCTTTGAATGTCATCATAATTGAAGGCCTTGTGGGGATATAGAATTGGGGGCTTAGAAACCTGAGTCTCCCCATACTGCCTCTGACTACATGTGAATCACATTTTACCTCTTCTCTTCACTTGTGAGACGGAACTGTTCTTCGGAAGTTATCTGAGGTTACGTTTAGTTCCCTCAACACTGATAAATATTTTCTAAACTTATGAATAAATTCCATGAAAGACCCTAGATATTTAGATACAATATGTTGCAGCCATATTGTTTGGATAAATATTTATAATACATATTTTAACTCAATCAAGGCTCCTCTAGTCCTTTCTGTTTTATAGAGTTTTTAAAAATCTATATTCAAATGAACAGAACATTAATCCCAGGAAAGTTTTTGTTGTGACATCATTAAATTGTCTGTATCACCAAGTAAGGCACAAAAGTAGACTCTGAGGTTCTCTTGGTGGGCATTCTACCACCACTTCATGATTTGGAGAAAGTACTGTTTTTCATTTCCTTAATTCAGAATCCTCATACTGTTTAAGCCTCAGAGCAAGTTTTCACAATTTTTTACAGCAGATGAAGACATACATGTTGGCTTTCTAGTCAACAAATGTTTATTGAGTGCCTACTGAATGCCTTGGCCCTACAGGAGAAACTGATTGAATGGGGTAGTCCCTGTCCTCAAAATGCCTATAGTTTAGTCTAGAGGGCAAGCAGATATTCCTGACATTGAAACAAAATACAGCTATAAAGTTGTGCTAACTCAACATAAGCTCATGTAATTCTGAGGAGGAATAATACAGTTTAAAAGAGATCGAAAAATTGACCAAGTCCATCTCCATAGATAGCAAACGTGGACCTAAAATGCCACAGGAGGATCTGCTTTTTCATGACTTCTCCAAAATTCAGTATTAGAGAGTGCTTTTTGACCCCAGTGGCACAGACCATAGGAGCTATTGCAATTCCTCTGGGACCACTCAATATTGGTAAAGTGTCCCTTAACTGTGTGCTACCTGCTATCACTCCAACGACCATACACTGAGTCTCCAACACGGACACTCCAAATATGTAGCTCTCTCAAGGGCAAGAAAAAAATCTGCTCACAGCTCCTTAGGGCAGAGAGAAGCTCCTAGGACAGGGGAACAGATCCCCCGCCTTTGTTCTCAAAGCAGGAATGTTGGTTGTAACGTCAGCATCCAGGGAACATGCTGTCAAGTTCTCCGTAGCTTTGGAAAAGGGAGACAAAAGTCTTGTCCTGAGTTAGGGATCCTGGAGGCCATGCAGCCTGGTGCTCATGAAGCTCTGTAGCCACATCATTTAGATGCCTGTGACTTAATTTGGTCCTGTTAATTTGGGGAAAGTTTAAGTCACAAGAAGAATGATCTTTCCAGCTAGCTTTTTTCTGATGTTTTTAATTACAGTAGGGATCTCTTACACCTTCTGGTGTGTAAAGCTTTCCTACAAATTGTATCAAAAATTTCAGTTTCCGTATTTTTCATTTTCCTATTTTCTCTAGTTGAGTCATTATATTTTTGCTTTTGATGTGGCTTTGTGGGCAAATATATGGTATTACCCCCTCAATTATATAAATGATATGTACTTGTTATAAGAAATATAACAGTAGTGTCTAAAGCAAAAGTCAAATTTGCACATAATCATATACCATAAGCATCTTCCTATTTTGGTAAATATAGAGCTATCCAATTTTTTAATGTCTGCATACTATTCTATTGTATTAATATACCATAATATACAAGGGTACTTCAAAAAGATCATGGAAAAATAAAGTTAAGAAGTAGTACTAATCTTTCCATGAACTTTTTGGAGTGCCTTATATTTAATTATTCCTCAACCTGGGAACATTGAGGTTGCTTTAATTTTATTGTATTTACAAAGAACAACCTTGAACATATATTTTTATGGTTTTGATATCTCCATAGGATATTTTTGATCATACTGTTTATAACAGCAGAAGATTAGAAGCAACTTACACAGTTAAATTGTGTTAATCCATAAGAGGGAGTATTATTCATTAAACATGATGTGGCAGTAGAAAACGTAAACACATGGGAAAATGCTTGTGATATGCTGTAAAAGGAAAAATAAAAGCAAATCTCAATACAACAGAAACCCAATTTTGCTCAAATTACATATATAAAAAAAAGATCAGAAAGAACAAGCAAAAATCTATCTTGAGCAATAGAATTACAGGTTACCTTTGGAGTGGGATTCTGAGTTATTTTATTTTTACATTTTTGTATTTTTCTATATTTACCAAACATTTTGCATTCAGGTGTTGCTATTTTCAAAGGTAGAGATCATTTTTAAATACAAATCATAAGCAGCCTCTATCTAAGATCACACATTAAAAAGAAGCAAAAGATCCAGAAAACTGAGGCAACGGGCTGAGACTCTGGGTGGCTCTGTGTTCTTCAACAGCCTGTGCCACCAGGTATGTTGATGACCTCCTTTGATGTTGATGTTTTCTCCTGCAGGTATGTTCTTGATGACCAGTATGTCAGTTCAGTAGGAACAAAGTTTCCAGTCAAGTGGTCAGCCCCAGAGGTGTTTCACTACTTCAAATACAGCAGCAAGTCAGACGTATGGGCATTTGGTAAGGATGTGGCCACATGGGACCTGGCCCCGTTTCGTAAGCCAGGTTCCACAATGGGAAACCACAAGAGCAGCAACATCCATCCTTAAAAGGCCCTTGAGCATTTACAAAATTACACCTATGGCCTGAGACAAGCGAGAGGTTAAAGAAGATGATTTACTTTCTTGGGTCGGGCGTTAGGACGTCTTCCACACATTGTGCAATTTACATCCTGCTAGCACTTCCTCATAAAATCCAAGGGGATAAAAGCTTTTCCAATGAAGATTTCAAACAGTTTCTTAAAAGGACTCGTTGAAAAATCCAAGTTTGCTCAAAGTTCAAAAAGTTTAAGGGCTTAAAATGAAGTCACTGGTTTTCTGCATGAAAGTAACTGTGATAACCAGTCTCATCTGAATTATCCAATTTTAGTGGCATCCCAGTGTAAACACCTGGCATAACTCGATACTTTCTTTGGCTCATACCTAGTTTCAAGTAGCCTCCTTTTCGTGTTAAAATTTATATTTTAGGGGCCGGCCCCGTGGCGCACTCGGGAGAGTGCAGCGCTTGGGAGCTCAGCGGCACTCCCGCCACGGGTTCAGATCCTATATAGGAATGGCCGGTGCACTCACTGGCTGAGCGCAGTGCGGGCAACACCACACCAAGGGTTGCGATCCCCTTACTGGTCACAAAAAGACAAAAAAAAAAAAAAAATTATATTTTAGAGCAGGGGTAGGTAAACTACAAACCAGGGCCAAATCAGGTGACCTGTTTCTGTAAATGAAGTTTTATTCAAACACAGTCATGCCCATTCATTTATATGGTCTATGATGATTGTGTAATACAGCAGCAGAGTAAAGTAGTTGCCACAATACTGCATGACTTGCAAAGCCTAAAATGCTTACTGTGTGGCCCTTTACATGAAAAGTTGGCTGACTCCTATTTTATTAAAAGATTTATATTAAAATGTAGTAAATGTAATTAGAAAGGGAAACAATTCTTAAATTGTAACACTGGAGATTTTTTAATATTTCTCTATGTTGTAAAAATGTCAGGACTGTTTTCAATTACTGTCAGATGGATTTAGGATAAATAATTCAAATTATCATAAAGTTATGAAATATACTAACGATGACTGAGACCTAATTTCACGCCTGTCTTAGCCCATTAAGTGTAATTTGACTTACTGTTTGACACCTGCAATACTGCCTGAAAAAAGGAAAGTTTAGTTAGCCATTTATTTTTCTATAACACAATATTTTAAAAATAACTATTTCCTTCATATAAGTGGCATTGTTCATTGTAAAAATTAATCAAATATACACAGAAAAAGGAAAAATCACAAAGATAGCATTTTCGCGATTACTTAGTATCATTTTGTGCTGATTGACTTCTGTACCTTGTTGTCAAAGTTAGATTCATTATCCATGCATCAATTGATATGCCTCATTAATTATATTTAAAAAATCAGTATCCTATTCAAGAGTTACAGCTTGGTTTTGACCAAAACGTAGCATTACCCAGCTTGTATATTCACCTTCTGAAACAGAACTTGGCTCCAGATATTTTCTGGCTGTTTACAAACACGAAATCTATTCCTAAATAATTTGTCTCCATTGGGAATATCCTAAGTGAACAAGGGCCTCTGAAAGCAATTCCCAAAGAGGAGCCTCACAGATATTTTGAACAATAACGTTATACTTGAAATAAGTTTGTAGCCTTCCAAAGAGAAAGTTGTGAGGGAGCAGCATTCTTGTGGATTGTTGTTTTAGAATGTGTTTTTTTTTTTTTAAAGCCACAACAACTTGTAAGATTGCTTTATTATAAATATTTTAACATAAAATTTGTAGCCGTAAAGTCAGAGAAGGCTTGGAGTTAGTACCTCAGTATGATTCAGGAACAATTTTCTTCCATCTTACACATTTCTTGTTTTCCAAGATTGTGAAGCTGGCTAACTGTTGAAATTCTCTGGCCTTAGCCAGTACTGCACAATGGCCACCATTTAGAGAACACTTAAAATGTCCCAGTGTTCTTTTAAGTGCTCTGCATGCTTTATCCTAGTTAATCCTCACAGCAAGTTCATGAGATGCAAGTACCCCATTTTACAGACAGGAAAGCTGAGGCCGAGAGGGATTAAGAGATTTAGCCTGTACATGGCAGAACTCAGTCTCAATGGCCGCATCTGATTGATCCCAAATGCCACCCTCTTGACCACCATGACCAGAACTTGGATTCTTAACCCAGAGTCTACAATGTCCTGGATGAGCTTTGGAGGACTGTGAATGTGACCCCAGCCGCCTCCTTGGAGCAGCTCAAGAACTTTGGTCCCACGCAGCTTCCTCTGTGACTGTCCTTGCCATTCACACATTTATGAACAAGCACAGGTGCACAGGTCTCAGGGACCCTAGGGAAGAGACCCTGGGCTCTGGCAGTACTGCTGCAGGCCCACCCTCCATGCTCCACCCTTTTCACTAGGACTCATTTCCCAGGGATCCCTCGCTCTGACTCACAGCCTTCCTGACCTGGTGTGTGAAGCTCGTTCCACAAACCTTCTGACATCAGATCTCTTTCCTTTCTGTCTGCGGGCCACACCTCCTGTGGTGCAGGGATCCTGATGTGGGAAGTGTTCAGCCTGGGGAAGCAGCCCTATGACTTGTATGACAACTCCCAGGTGGTCGTGAAGGTCTCCCAGGGCCACAGGCTCTACCGGCCCCAACTGGCATCAGACACCATCTACCAGATCATGTACAGCTGCTGGCATGAGGCAAGTGCACCAGTGGCGTGAGCTGGAAGGGTCCCAGGCACGTCCAGTGTGGTTATTGCATAAGGTTTTTTTGAGGGAAATTGTCTGCTACAAAGCAGGTGAAAATAGCCCTGGGCCCCTGCCCTCGAATGTTTGTCATTTAAAACAAGCAGTGCAGTTGCTGACAATTTATTGAACGGCTTGTGTCTAGCACTGTTCCAAGAACTTTATAAATATTAACACATATATTCATCAGGGGTCACTCTATGAGATACTATTATCATTGCTAAAACTAAAAGAAGAGGAAACAGAGGTTCAGAGAGCTTAAGTGACTTGCCCAAGGACATACAGCTAGTAAGAGGCAGGCTGGCTAGCACCAGGGTTCCTGTTCTTAACCACAACACTCTGGAGTCTCTCAAGTACAAAACAGAGAACATCTAACCACGTGTAGAGAACTCACGATGGACACCATCCTGTCCTCTCTTCCTCCACCTCCCAAACACTGAATAAAAGCATTGCATGCAGCTAGAGGATAAGGGTATCTTATAGGGAAGACATGCAGCTGAAGTTGCAGAAGATTAATTTGCAAAGCATCTACTACGTTTGTAGAACTAATGGTGGATGTTAAGGAAGTATGAGACTCCCTCTCTGCCTTCACTGAACTCAATGTATTTACACACACACACACACACACACACACACACACACACACACACACACACACGTGCTTAAAACACCAAGCAGTTTCTAATCATACACCCAAATTAGAAAGAAGGAAAAATACAAGAAGAGTTCAGAGGAGAGACCAGCTTCCCAAATGCATTGGTGTCTGAGCCAAATCAGGAAATCTCTGCAAAATCTCATAAGTACCTGAGTGTAGACATTGTCAAAGGGGGCCCAGGTGAGAATAGCATGAGCAAAGGGGTGGACGCAGGAATAAGCACGATGTCCTTGGCTGGAGCTATTGTTGGAAGGGCTGGAAATATGTTTGGAAGAGTAAGTCTAGTTCAGATTTTGCAATCTGAATGACAAGGAAAGGAGTGTACTGGGGAGCCATTGAAGACTTTTGAGCAGTGGCCTGATAAAAGGGAGCTTTTAAGAACAATTAATCTAAGAGCCTGTATCCCATAACCATTATATAGTATTTCTTCATTGATACAAGGGCCTAATGCTGCATTCATTCATTCACTAGTAAAAGACACTGGTGCAGTGATTAAGCATGTGAATGCTGGAGCCAGAATATCAGGCTTGAATCCTGCCTTGATCACTTACTAGCTGTATGACCTTGTACAAGCTTTCTAACATCTCTGTGCTTCACTGTGAAATAGTACTTACCTCATAGGGTTACTGTATAGATTGAATGAATTAATATTTTAAAGTTCTTAGAATGATGCCTGGTAAACAGTAAGTGCTATGTGTTATTATTATTGTATATACAGTACTCATGTGTGTATGTGTATATATATATATATAAACCACCCTACACCGGGCACTATACTTGGTGCTAGGAATGAACTGATGCACACACTTTAAATAGTTCCTAATCTCTTGTACTGGAGTTTTTGGAAGAAGAATTGCTGACTGCATCACATAACAACATTTTCTCATTTACCCTTAAATGATCGCCTGAAATATGGGCACTTTTTGATTTCCCACCCTATGGCACTTGGAATAGTATAGAAGCCTGCCCCACCTTTTTCCACCCCACCTGTAGTGTCTGGGAGTCTCAGGCAGAGCTAGGGGGTCAGACTTACTGCAGTCACCTGTCAAATGAAGAAGAGAAGCAGACAAGCATTTTTCAGTTGAAGCCCAGAACCTCCCTGCACCCCCACCCCTCTCCATTCTAGCTCCTGGGAATATGACTGTGCCATCAGATGGGCACATAAAAGTGTGTGAGTTGTGGCAGGATTCATGAAGAGGGGTTTGCATGGGGACAATATCCAGTTAAAGATTCTGCATATAGTGAGCAGTTTGGAGATTTTGATTTTTCCTTCTTTTTTGTATTTTATTTCACAACTTTTCAAATCCATAAAAAATTGGAGGAACATTCACAATTTTCAGTAGATATTGATTTATGCTTCTGGCATTTCTTTATGCAGAAATGAGCATATGTATGTGTGTGTGTTTCCCTTTCTTTCTTACAAAAATAGTAGTGTAGGAATTCCTCTCCATATAGGTGTTGCCCCACAGGCAATGTAGTAGAGTTCCTGTTGCCACCTCACCAGTGGAGAGCATTGTCAAGCTTTTGAATAGTTGCCAATCTGATAGATGAAAAATGGCATTTTAATGCAGCTTTATTATGTATTTCTTTCATTATGAGTGAGTTTGAGCCTCTTTTCATATTTTTAAAAGTCATTTGTATTTATTTCTGAAAACCACCTGTTGTATCTTTTCCCTTTTTTTCTATCAAGTTTTAAAGATCTCTTGTAAATTAGGGAGAGTAATACTTTATCTGAGATATTGTCAATATTTTCTCCCTGTTTTTCTCTTATATTTTGATTTGGTTGATGGTGTGTTTTTGTTTTTTGGTTTGGCCATGCAGACTTTTAAAAAATATGTATAGTTGAATATATCAATATTTGCTTTTATAAGCTTCCAGAAATTGAGCCATGGATAGGCTTTCCCATGCCCAAATTATAATGGAATTCACCCAGATTTTCCTCTAGTTCTTTTGTGGTTTCATTATTTTCCGTTTATGTCTCTGACCTAGTTTGTGTTTGTTTGGCTGTATGGTATAAAGTACAGCTCTAAAGATACTGTTTTAAATGACTATACAGTTGTTGGCAGCACCGTTTATTAAAAGACCATCTTACTCCCAGGGATGAGATCCCACCTTAGTGGTGGTGAAATGCCACCCTAATATTATGCTAAATTTCCATCTGTATTTGTGTTTATTTCTGGACTTCCTCTTCTGTTCTTTGGTTTCTCTATTCATGTGCTAGCACCACACTGTTTTAATTATAAAGGCTTTATAATCTGTTTTAATAATAGGTAAGCTAGCAGCTCCATATTGTTCATCTTTCATTACAGTTTCCTAGCCATTTTTGTGTATTTTAAAAATCTATGAACTAAAGAATCCATTTGTTTAGCTTGAAACAAATTCGTTCATATTTTTGAGGAGACTGTATTTAGTTTATATTTTAACTTGGGAAATTTGGCATCTTCATGGTATTAACATGTCCTATTCTAGAGCAAGGGAAGCTTTTTTATATGTTCTAGTCTACATTTGTATTTTTTAGCAGCATTTTCAAGTTTTTCTCATTTTGTGGGGTACTTTTTAAAAGTATTTTATTTTGGTGTTGTTGCTATTGTAAATGGTTTTGTTTGTTTCCCATGATATCTTCTGATTGGTTATTGTAGATGTATGTGAAGGCTATTGATTTTGTATGTTAATTTTATATCTATCTCGCCTGGTGAATTCCTTTATCGTTTGGGTTGGTTCTATCAGTGATACTTCCGTTTTCCAGGTATACAATCATATCCTATGCAAATAAAGATACTTTCAGGTTTTCTTTTCCAGTTCTTGGGGCTCTAATTGTTTCTGCTTTCTGATTGCATTGACTAATACCTTCAGCATCATGTTGAGAGTGGTAGATACAGCCGGCATCCCTGCCTTGTTCCTGTCCTTAGTAGAAATGTCTGTAGTGTTTCTATATTTCAAAAGTTGCTACCTTTAGAATTGAGGCATAAATATTTTATGTATTTTATTTCTAATCATACATTTCATCATTTAATGCCTTGGGTTTTTCTTTTATTTAGCTTCCAGAAAAGCGTCCCACATTTCAGCAACTCCTATCTTCCATTGAACCACTTCGGGAAAAAGACAAGCCTTGAAGAAGAAGTGCCAATGAGAATCAATATAAATGTTGGCCAACATTTTCAGTCCTTTTATGGAAAGTAGCAAGGCACAGTGTAATTTAGCTAGTTTTCAGTAGTGTTCTGCATGTTCTTTGTTACATCATCTAGAAATAAACAAGGTAGGAAACAAAAAGTTTCCTTGAAATTTAGGTCATATTTGTAATTTTGTTTATGCTGCTCTGAATATAACACTTCCCAGCCTATAGCAGAAGCACATTTTCAGATTTCAGTATTAGAGAGGGTGTGTATCATGTGTAAAGATTGAACAGAACTGAAAAATTATTTGTTGGATGTTCTTTATATTGCCACCATCATGATAATTAAATATACTATCAAGTACAGAAATGTGGACATTTGCCTTCATATGTCAATGTTCTCAAACTTTAGCATGCATGAGAATCAAATGGAGAGTTTATTAAAACACAGATTCCCAGGAACTGCCCCAGAGATTCTGATAGAGCAGGTCTGAGTGCAGCCTATGAATGTGTATTTCTTTTTTTTTTTTTAATTTATTTTTTTTAATTTTGTCGATATACATTGTGGCTGATTATTGCTCCCCATCACCAAAACCTCCCTCCCTTCTCCTTCCCCCCTCCCCCCCAACAGTGTCCTTTCTGTTTGCTTGTCGTATCAACTTCAAATAATTGTGGTTGTTATATCTTCTCCTCCCCCCCCGGTTTTGTGTGTGTGTGTGTGTGTGTGTGTGTGTGTGTGTGTGTGTGTGTGTGTGTGTGTGTGTGTGTGTGTGAATTTATATATTAATTTTTAGCTCCCACCAATAAGTGAGAACATGTGGTATTTCTCTTTCTGTGCCTGACTTGTTTCACTTAATATAATTCTCTCAAGGTCCATCCATGTTGTTGCAAATGGCAGTATTTCATTCGTTTTTATAGCTGAGTAGTATTCCATTGTGCAGATGTACCACATTTTCCGTATCCACTCATCTGTGAATGTGTATTTCTAACAAGCTCCCAGATGTTACTGATGCATTCAGTCAGTACTGCCCTAGGGGACCTCGTTATGTGGTGGCACATCATTTGGTGGCCTCTAATTCAATCCAGACGGTACAATTCTCATCTGATATCCAGATTGGAACAATGACTCTTTATGTCATCATGCATAAAAATATAAAACGAAAGTTAAATAATATTATTAAATAATATATTAAATATGTTTCACATAGAACAAATTCTAAAAGATGCTAAGATACAATTTGATGCCTTTTCCCCTAACTTTAGCCATTATCAATCTTAAATTACATGAGTGTGCCCATGGTCTTATTTCTAGACTTGATTTCATTGTTGCTTTGAATCATTTTAAATCCTTGAGTTTGGGTCTCTGGCACTACTGACTAATTTGATAACTGAAGTTTCTATTTCGGTCTTCTATCTTAACATGAAGACACAGAAGTACTATTTTGGCTGCTCACGGCTATTACTAAAAGGTATTTTAGCTTTAAAACTATTCCTGGGAATGCCCTCCTTCACTGCCTGCTGCTGAACCCACCAGTTTTAATCTCTGTTGGAGTATTTTACTGTCTTTTCTATAATGTCAAGAAGGGAGAAAGGTTATGTGGAGGGCACTATTACAATGAAAAGACACCCCCAATTAAACCCTGCTGCTGTTTTCCAGAATACATTAAAAATCTCCCTTAGGAGACATTCATATCCTTTCTCATCGCACTCCCTCACCCGCCGGCTAGTTCGAACGTTCCTCTTATTTGTTTCTTGACATGTAATGAACAATTCCTTTATTTCAGCAGAGAATTGACACTTGGTAATAGTCCCCTATTTTTTACAGAGGTAGGCAAATCTCAATTTATAATACAATGTAACTTAAAATAATCTTAGGTCATTTATACATTCATTTATTTATTTGCTTATTTGTTTATTTATTGTATGTTGGGTTCTTTCTTACCCAAGGGAAAAGAAGGAACCAGTGACACAACCCCTCCTTCTCAATGGGCCCACAGTCAGGTGGGGACACCAGCTTTTCCTGCTCTCCGATTTCATCCATCAGGGATTTGTATCACAGACTGTTAACTCCTTCAGAGAATGATCTTGTGCACAAGCTGGGTCTTTCTGGTCTCCCTCTTGAAGATTGTTTTCCTTTCTTCTTATTTTTGTATACTTAATCTTTTAAAAATAATTCTTCTTATAACAAATAATACATTCTTGTTGCAAAAAATTCAAACATTACACAATTGTTTACTGTGAAAAGAGGCCAAAGCCTTGCTCAGAAGCGAGGCTCCAAAAATCAAGTCAAGCAAGAATGTCAGGTCAGGTGACACTCCAGGTTTATCAGAATCAGGAGAAGCCAAGTAAAGGAACAATACTGATACTATTTAAAACATGCATAATGATTTTTTAAATGCTGTTTAACTGTATTTAGTGGTGATATTTTAAACAAGGAGTCTACCTACACTCTCTTGGGAATGAAGAAAAAGGCAGACAACGTGGTAACAAACTTTCCCAAAGGGCAAGTCACTGAGCAAGTTCGGATAAAGTACTTACTAGGTAAAATCCAGCAGAGTCTTCCCAGTCTTGCTGAGCTTTTGCTCACCTGCCAAAAGTCAAACACAAAGTCAAGAGCATCTGGCAAATTTTGCATCATATCAACTTGAGTTAATTAAGAGAAAGATTCCAGCATAGTAGAGTTAGAAAGTTGAGGTTCTCAATTTTGATTCTAACTTGGAAGTGGGTTTATGAGGAAGAGAGATTGGACTTACATCCCCACCTTTACCTAAATGGGAAGGAGGATTTATCTCAGATGAGGGAGAGTAATTCATTGAGAGACAGAAGGGAAGAAGAAGGTAGCACCTGCCTTTCTGATGGATTACATCTCCTATCAACCCAACCCCTGACCCCAAAAGAAACAGCTAAATTCCCCAGAAGGAAACACTTAGTGAATGGGTTCAGATTTCACAAATGAATGTTCCTCGAATCTCTGAGCTCCACAGTGGCCCTTACACACTTGTAATTTTATTTAATCCTTGTTTCCTTATAGCCCAGGGATCTGCAAAGTTCGTCTATAAAGGGCTTTGTCAGCCATACCATCTCTACATTAACTACTCAATTCTACTTTGTAGTGTCAAAGCAGACCAAGACCTTATAAAAATGAATGGGTGTGACTGGGTTCCAATAAAACTTTATTTATAGACACTGAAATTTGAATTTCATATCATTTGCATGTGTTATAAAATATTATTGTACTTTTTCCCAAACCATTTAAAAATGTAGAAGTCATTCTTAGTTCATAGGCAATATAAAAATAGGTGGTGGGCAGGATTTGTCCCTTTGACAATAGTTTGCTATCTCCCATCCTAGGCCCAGGTACTGGATGCCCCCTCTTTGTAGAGTCTCCATCCTGTCAGAGAAGGATCACAAGCTTCACCTGGTGGGCAGAGTGAGGACTGTGCTGGTAAAAACCCCAAAGTTAAGTTATGGAAATGAGCAGATTTTCCTAATTTTTGTGTTACAGCTGGAGATTGTGTTACATGCCCATCGGTCCATGGCTGGGGAGGCTCTTTTGAAGGTGTTTGTTGATGAAATTGGTTCCCATAGAGAGTATTCTTGCACTGTGTTGAATTAAGACAAAGATTGGGAACTTCATATAGAGAATGTGGCTATTACAAGGGACGTTTAGATAATGGTAGCTTGGCAGAAGATTATCATGATTTATTGAAGATGGGACATACACAAAATAAAAGACAAAGGTGTCAATGAAATGGGTGTGTAGCCAAAGAGGAAATGCAGTCGTATGTTGCCTCAAGCTGTGGGCCCAGTGAAAGGCACGATGGTGATGCAGATGGTGATGAGGAGGCTTGAACGGAGGGGCGTGGATCTCATGAAAAGACAAGGAACTCTATCTTTGCTACTTGACTATCAGGTAATTAAAAGACATTGAAGAGCCTCAAATGATCCAGCCTGATTTAGTTGTCTTGAGGCTATTTTATAGGGGGTTGTGAAAGTCATCTTTCCCTGATTTGGCTAATTGATCCACCATTACCATTATCATATAGAATTTATTAGTATGTCAATCTAAAATTATGCTGGTCACCACATAGAGTGAGTTAACGGGTAGAGTTTAGGCATGTTAACCTATTTAATCTAGTTTTAATCAATCTTAGGTATGTAGCAGATGTTGTGGTCAGAACTGGCATAGAGACTCTGAGAAATACAAAAGAAGTATCAGCTTTGGTTCCTAACATGATGGTACATACTATCTTAACAAACTCTTTTGGGACTGGTTTTACAATTTCTTGGTACAATAAAGCAATTTGAGAATTGGGGATACTAGTATATCTGAAGGTGTTTGAGAGTTCAAGGGTCCCAGACAGTCAGACAACAACTTTGTCCATTGAAGTGAAAAGCAGGCAGAAAGGACAGAAGCCCTAGCACATAAGACCACAGGAGTACGTAAATCCAGGAAGTATTTATTGAGTGTCTGCTTTGTACTCAGCACTACTCAGACACTGTGGGCAAATAAAAAAGATTTAAGAGATTGGGTACCCACTTCAGAGGGTAAACATTCATTTGGAACTTGCGCTCACTCCACAGTTAGAGAACATGGAAGCGAGTTTCTAGCAGGCATCCTCTGGGGGTATATGGAGATTCCTGATGCAAGTTTTGTGATGTCCTGGAGATGTTGATGAAGCAGCTCAAAAGTGAAAAGGCAATGTCCTCTACCTGCTCTCTGGATTCTTCCCTCTTCTTTAGACCTGTCGCCCTGAAGAAAGCATGGTCCATTCCAAACATATCACTGCGAGTAAATCACTATAGCACTCGGATTAAGTTAATGTGAAGAAAGCATCTCATTCTTTACACTTGGATTAAATTAAAGTGAACGGTGTGTGCCATTCTCAATCCCTGCAGTCCCACCAGTTCACAGGCACCGTCCACACATCCATCCTCCAAGATTCCTCGCATGGAGTCTGCTCCACCCAGATTCCATACGAGGTCCAGCACTTGTTCCCATGCTATATCCTTTTTTTTTTTCAACTCCAGTAACTCAACAGACATTTACATTTACATTATCCCTGAATAGACGACAAGGCTAAAGACACACTTTCCCTATTATTTTTTAATATAAACATCCCAATTAGAGAACAGAAGAGAAGTCAAATCCTGAGGCAGAAATAAATACTGAAAGCAATGTCAGTGAAGATGCCCTCTCCTCGACCAAGTTGTCTTTGGACAACTTTTTCTGAACAGTCATACTTTTGATATTTAATGACATCTTTATAATCTCATGTTTTCTGTACCATAGAATTAACATTTACATACAATAAAATCACCTCAGGAGGAAAAAGATAGATTTTTCTAAAATGAAGTCTGAATATCATCACTGTTCTGGAAACCTGGATTATTTTCTCCTTCACTAACGTTCGTGGAGGCATAAGGATTTTCTTCATTTCTTGTTTGTTTATTCCTGTTAAATAAAACAAAGTAGTCTTAATAGAGTGATGTTAGAAGGACACTTTTCACCAACCAGAATGATGAGGATCAAAAAGTTTGATGGCATCCTGTGTTTAAGAGGCTGGAGTGAGGAGAACAGAAAGTTTCATAAGTTGTTGATATGAGTGTAAATTGGTATAACCTCTATTGAGGGCTACATTTATCAAAATTAGAAATGTGCAGATGCTTTGACCCAACTTTCCCACTGCTAGGATTTCTCATACAGATACATTGGCACACACAGAAAATTATCTATATTAAGCCACTGTAACTTTTTGATAAACACAAACATTTGGAAACAACATAAAAGTCCACCCATAGAGGGCTGGTTAACAAAATTAATTATAAGCCGCACATAAAATAGGAAACTATGTGGCCAGGAAAAAAAGAAAGAAGCTCTTTGTGTAATTAATATGGAAAGATCCCTAAAATATATTATGTGGGAAATAAAAGAATATGCAGAACATCGTGTATAATCTGCTAACGTTTGTGTACTAAAAAAGGACATACAGCTACTTCTCTCCAAGAAAGTGATCATTTTGGTTGGCTTTAGGAAGGGAACTTAGAGGCAAAGGGTGACAGGGAGGCTCTTTATGTATCCTTTTGTATTTTTTAAAATTTTAACCATGAATGCATTACCTATTTAATGCCTAATGTTTTAAATCAACATATTTTAGGTAATTAAATTCTCTGTAGTGAAGAAAATTGAGCTAAATAGACTAGCACATGTAGAGATTCAATCAAGAATATGTTTAAACACCCTGAAGTGTGCATTGACTTTTGTTAGGTGCTATAAAATATTATTAAACTTCATTTCATAAGCCCGATGAAAGTCAATTATTTCTCAAGATCAGAAAAAAAAAAAAAATCTAGTGGCAAAGCAAGACTAGAAATCAGGTCTCTAGTGATTTAAATCCTCAATAAATTTTTGGTCTTCAACTCAAGAACAAATTAAAGGTGCCTGACCATAAACTAAGGGGATGACACGGAGTCTGAGCTACCCGAGGAGGGATGAAGGTGTAGCAGTTTGAAGGAAATCTCAGAGCTCATTCTTGAATAATTTCACACTTCAAACCCATCATCAATCCAGACTCTAGGGTCACTTCTAGGCTAAGGAGGTTTCAGCAGTGAGGACAATCAGCTGTGCTTGAGTTTGCTGTGCCACTTAGCAGTAGGGAAATGATCCTGTGGCTGGGATGGAGTTTACTAGGACATGTTAATAAACCCCAGGCTGAAGACGGACTGTGTGGGCTTGCTATGAGGGTAAAGTGCTGATGACATCTGGTAGATTTCTATGGGACACATCAGAACATTCAGGTACAAGATTATCCAACTAAGTAATTGGCCTATACAACCTACTACATACTGTGAATTTTCCTGTTAGTGTTCCCTACACCTTTTTGTTTTAGGATAGTTAAGTCTAGGAAAGGTCACTTACTTCCTTCGATCTCTGATCCCAGTGAAGATCAGGAAGACAATGCCAACCACTACCAGTCCCATCACTACTCCAAAAACAATCAGCCATGTGGTGACAGGCGGCTGGTAAGCAGGTCCAAGTGTCGGCTGAATCCCCAGAAACTCCAGGGTGTTGTCATCCAGGCGGAAAGCATCATTGATACGGCTCCGGGACATCCTGTTTGCAAAAGCAAAACACAGCAAAGGGGACACTCAGGCACAATAAAATTGTGCATAGTTATTTACTCCGTATATCATTGTTCCCTAAGGGATTTGATAAGGCTTACTATAAGAATGTACACCTAAAATCACAAAGAAATCAAAGTAGATAGTCAGGTCCAATGAAACATATGAGTTTTCAGCAATTGTGTACCTTTCATATCTTGCAATCTAGATTAGGTTTGTCAGCAGCTTCATCGGAAAACTGAGTTGCAAGTGTGAACATATACATTTGTGCATTTGTGACTATTGTGTTTTAAAGGCAGAATTAGCATATTTGGCAAGGATTTCCCTTCTGGCAGAGCATATCTACAATGACTTTATATCAAATAATGGATAAGGATAATTGGATACACCTCTTCTGCAAATGAAACAGTCCCTATCCCCAAGTCTCTATAGTACTATCTTCCAAATAAAAGGTCTTGCATTTTGGAGGCAGCATTGGGGAGGAACACAGAAAAGGGGCCTTTTTCACTAGCACTGGGATGAGAAATAGCTGAATTTTATGGAAGCAAAGGGATGAAGATTATTTTTTTTTTAAAACCCAGCAAAATGGAGAACATTCTGGATTGAAGAACAAAGTACTGTCTGGCACCTGATCCTCTTACCCTTGGGTAAAGCCCAGGTCAGGAGATCAGAGTCCACCATAGAGGGAGAGAGGTCAAAGCAGAATTAGCCATGTAACACTTGGCAATCTCAACCTGAAAATATCTCAAGTCATTCTGGAAACAAAAAGTTTGAGCATCCCTGTAGCTTGCAGCCAGGGATCTGAGAAGGCTGGGCTCTTTCATGAAGATCTCAGCCGGCACTTTTTTCTAAGACCGATACAGGTCTTTGGGAGGCAGTGAGTGAGAGTCTCTGGGCATTGCATGCACCTCAACCAAGCCAGATTTTCTAGGCACAACTTGCCCAGCAGGTCTTAGAAGTGATTCCGAAGGTGAAAGGGATTCTCTGATGCAGCTCAAGATGGCCACCTAGTGAGCTTCCTACTAGCATTGGTATATTAAGCTTTTTTTCCCATCCAAGTACTAACCAGGCCCGACCCTGCTTAGCTTCTGAGATCAGACGAGATTGGGCGCATTCAGGGTGGTATGGACGTAGACAATATTAAGCTTTTTTTCAATGACAAAGGGAACCATCCACAAGGTCTATCCATTCTTCACTCCTGCTGCCTGTTGTGGGAAACAGTTGAGGCAAATTGGACAAACAAACTATTTCTTCTAAACACTCACTGCCCATAGCAACCCCCTCTCCTAGCATAGAGGCCAACCAGTGTCTAAGGAATGCTATGCTTACCTACTTGTTTCAGGCTTTGGGCAGCTCAGTGAATCCTACACCAAAGTCGCTATAGCAAATGATGGCAATACCTGTCCATGACCCTTCTGCAATTACTATTTTCCGCACATGCCAGCCAGACTTCCTTCAGCCAGCACCTTTGCCTCAGAGCATTCTTAGCCCCAAGATCTGCCCTGCCTACAGGCCAGAAATGCTTGGGAATTAATGCCACGTGGAAGCAGTTCCCAACCAATGACTGCCTAGAGGTGGTAAATAAATAATCCAGCTGTCTCACTCCTCTGATGGGACAATTTAGGTGCACATTCTACATGGTCTCCCAGAGTTTTCCAGCAGAATTGAGCTCTAGTTGTCCACAGTGGTAACTTGTTTGATAAATGTAATCTATTGCCTTCCTTCCCTTCTCTGTCTCCTGTCCACATTCCCTATTAGCACTTCTTGGGATCACCTCCCAGATAAACTACTTACATTCAAACGCTTGTCTAAGGACCTGCATCTGGGAAAACCAAAGTCAAGATAATTCCCTTGCTATAGGATCCTTCTGGAATTAAAACCCAAGTTTGTAGGATCAGGTAAAACATGGAAATGACTTGGAACAATGCCTGGCACACAGGAAGAGCACACTAAAGATTAGCTATTGTTGTCGTGGCATTTGTTAACCCCCTCACCCTTATACGGTTTGTTCGTAAGTAAAATGTCACCTGATGGCGTTTTCAACTTCAGTTCTAGGAATGATGTCAGACACGTTTTCAGGTGCAGTGACAAAGAAGTTGAACGAGATTCTTGGTTTCAAATCACTCACCCATACATCCCCCTCCCTGTGGAGAAACAAAAGAAACATCTTCCCTTGAGGCACAGAGGACACAGGAAAGAGAATGAGGACTTTTCCTTTCAGTGCTGAGGCTGGGTGAGAACATTTGAAGAAGAGAAAGCAAGAGATCGAGAGCTGTTTAATAATAATGCCTATTTCAAAATAGCTAGATGAGAGGATTTTGAATGTTCTCACCACACAGATATATGTTTGAGATGATGACTATGCCAATCACCCTGATTTGACTATGACACAATGTATACATGTACCAAAACATCACACTGTACCCCATAAATATATACCCCCCCCAATGCTCTTGCAATCTACATGTCAAATAAGCCACAATCATCCCTAAATGGAGTGGCCCAAATTTCAGAATGCCAAAAAAGTTTACAAGTTATTAGGAGGTTTTTCTTTGTTTCACTTGAAGAAAAATTTAAGCAGAATATCTCCTCAGACTCAAAAGTAAGGGAAGTGCTGGGTGGTGACCTTGAGAACCTAGCAAATCAACTCACCCAAAAGGAATCGTCTGGTTTTTGACTTTTGAAAAATACTTTCTCATGGCATATGCAACAGATGACCGGAACAAGTACATTTCATTGTCATTCCATTCGTACTGCAAATTCAGAAGAAAGACATTGCTCAGTAGTATCACAGGGCACATTTGAAATCTGACAGTCTTCAAGCGTTGTTATTAATGATCCAGATTCTTGCTGTTCATTGTCAGTGACCTCCAATGCGAGTGTGCATCAGCATCACCTGGAGGGCTAGTTAAACACTGAGTGCTGGGCTCCATCCTCAGTGTTTCTGATTCACAAAGTCTGGGGTGAGACCCAAGACATTGCATCTCTAACAAGCTCTCAGATGGTGCTAATACTGCTGGTCAGGCGACCACGCTTTAGGGACTATTGGGTTCGCTGGTCCTCTTACTTTGGTTTGATGTAAACTGAAATAAACACCCTGAAAACAGGTTTATAGGTGAGAGTCAAACAAAAGTTGTGCGCTTTGCTTAAAATGTCTGTACATTGTAGACAAATAAACTGAGCTTTTTTTATTTTTGTAGTAAGTTCTCAGAAATGTATTATAAGTGTAAAAGAAAAAGAAATTTGAGGTTCAAAGAAAAAAATAACACCTTGCAAACAGCAAGGCAATCTACTTTTGTGTTTCAGTGTTAAACAAAAGGCTTATGTTTGCATTGCCTTTAAGGACTTGTTAAAAGAGAGAAAAGAAAAAAAAAGTCACTATTTCTTCCAGTAGGTGGCAGTAGAGATCAATGAATGGCACAGGTTTTGCGTTTCTAGTCTCCCTTTTAGGAAAAAAAAAATTAGATTTCACAAAAGAATTACTATATGCGCTTCAGCTTGGTTTCACCCAGGCTGGGGGGGGGGGGGGGCTGGGTTGCTTTACTACTACTAATAATATTATTAATATTGTTACTAGTAATATTTTGATCATTATTTTCATAATTTTAAAACTTTTAAAGGCTGAGTTTTCAAAATAATCCCATATATCCAGTTGGCCTGCACTACAAAATAACTTGAACTGAGAACATATTCTGGCCCCAGTGTGTTGATGTATGGTTCTAGTATCATCAAAGCAGACTGTTGCACAGCGAACTGGCCTTAAATCTACACCATGGAACCCTCTGAAGACTATTTACCTCCCTCGCTGCATGGAAAGAGAACATGAAGACAAATATCAAGAAAAAAAGAGATAAGTGAAAAAGATCCTGATCTGCTAGGACTAATTAAAATTTATTAGGCAAAGGAAGAGCTAATAAAAATATTAGAGAAAGAAAAATAATCCCACGGACACTCAATAATTAAGAAATAAGATAACCAAGGGAATGTAAATCATCATGTCGAAGGTATCCCTGCACTCCCATGTTCATCACAGCTCTATTTACAATAGCTAAGAGTTGGAAGCAACCTAAATGTCCATCGATGGATGAGTGGATAAGGAAAATGTGGTATATCTACACAATGGAATACTACTCTGCCATAAAAAAGAATGAAATTCTACCATTTGCAGCCACATGGATGAGCCTGGAGAAAAGTATTCTAAGTGAAACAACTCAGGTACAGAGAGAGAAATAACCACATGCCCTCATTCATAAGTGGGAGCTAAAATAAATAAGAAAGAAAGAAAGAAAGAAAGAAAGAAAGAAGCATCACAATAATATGTTGACCTTTCAAAAGGAGAGAACAGAACTGTGATTATTAGAGGTGGGGAAGGGAAATAGGGAGGAGGGTTAGCGAGAAATTGGTTAAGGGTCACAAAGAATGATTACGTTTTATAAAGATGAGTATGCTAATTATCGTGATTTGGTGAGTGTACTAATTATCCACCACGTGTTGTACAGGGGTATTGATATTCAACTCTGTACCCCACAAATATGTATAATCAATTATGTTTCAATTTTAAAAAAAGAAATTTCCATTTAGAAAATACAGAAATGGGAACTTGAATTCTCAGAGTTTGGGAAGAAAGGCCATTTCCAGTTTTTATTTATTTCATAAATATTCATTCTTTTACTCCTAATATGTTATTATATCTTGATGTCTGACTTATTTATGAAAATTATACTAAAAGTATTGTTGAGTCTTGAACAGTATTTAACTTTTCAGGAAGAGTAAGGGGGTAGAAACACCATCTTTGGATCTATCCAATGCAGACAACAATTTTCTGTAGCATCTTGGTCTGTTTTATCCAGTAGTCTCAGGTTGATTTTAAACATACAAAGCTGTCAGGGTGCCATGTTCCCACCCAGGCCTTTGATCCCCATCTATCTGAGACTACCCTGTCCTCTCCTCTTTTGCAATCAAAGCTACTACTTCTTCAGACTAGATTACCTGAGACAAGGGTTCAGGAGAGAGCAATAGCTGATTAAAATAATTCACATAAGGGGGTAGGTAACATGATTTTCTGTAAAACATTTTGTTAACCCAAAATACATCTCTATGTCAGTGGTTCTCAAATTTTTGCTGTAATTAGAACCACCTGGGGGAGCTCTTAAAACTCTTGACGCCCAACTCTTGTCTCCACTCCCCAGAGCAATTAAATCAGAATCTCTGGGGGTGGAATCCAGACATTAATATTTTTTAAATGTTCCATGTGACTCCAAGGTGCAGCCAAGTTTTAGAAGCATTGTTTTAATCAGAACCCCTCAGTCTTTACTGTGTATACAAATCAGTTGGAGGCTTGTTAAAATACAGGTTCTGATTAAGCAGGTCTAGGGATGGGACCCGAGTTTCTGCATTTTTAACAAGTTTCCAGGTGATTCAAATGCTGCTTGTCCATGGACCTCACTCTGAGTAAAGCCAGGATATACGTGATCTACTGAAACAAAACCAAACAAAGAAAACTTAACCATACTGCTTCTAAAAACAAAACAACCTCTCGAACTATAACCATGTCCTCTTCCTGGAATACAAGTAGTGGTGATCAGAGTCGATTGGAAGGATGGGTATTTGATATTTAAGGATTGGTACAGATGTTTTCTCATTGATCTTCAAGGTAATAAGTAAAAAGTAGGCGGAGCCTATCAAATAATGAATGAGTTAACTTATGTGAAAGTTGATGAAATCACTTTCTGTCAGACCTAGACAAAATAGAGCTGGGAAAGGCACAAAGGAGGGGGTTCATGCTTGCTTGTCTGAGATGAGAAATGTTTCCAAAGACCTTCCAAAAACCCATCAGAAACACTTTCACATATTTCACATCCTTCACGCATCTCCTGCTTCGCACGTACACAAGCGTTTCTGCGAGAAAGTTCATCATTAGACATTCCTTAGAGCTGCAGTAATTCAGATAAGATGTTCCAAGAAGAAACTGCCCAGTAATGGCATCTCAATCAATGAACTGACAACAAATCTGACTTTGAGCCTCCAAAACCAATGAACTCTGTTTCCAGGCAGTTTACATGAGCTTCTCCTATTTTTGCCAATAAACGCTTTCTCTTACCTTCCCTCACTGAATGCATTCGTGGCTTGCCATGGTATGCATTCCGTATTATAATCCTATTTCTATTCTTGAATAAACTCAACGTATTTGGAGATATTTTTCTCTAATGTATTTCTTCTGGGTTAACACTTTAAAAAACCCAAAAGCTGAAGGCCAGAATCTGGGGCTTATAGTTTTGAAAAGAACCCTGTGACCTCTCCTCCTTTAGACCATACTGGAATGGGCTTATTGTGTTCTATTTAAGTGAAGAGCGTACACTGAAAAACAATGAATACATCATACAGAATACTCACTGCGTTTTCTCCAAGAGCTGATTTTAGGCTTATCCTCACTTTGATGTTTTGGTCAGCATCTGATTAAAGAGAAGTCACAGACTGCTCGTTACAGATGACAGATTGACCAGGTGTTTATTTCCTTCTCCCTCCCAAGATCCCATGAAAGTAAAGGAACTTTTAAAAAGGTATAATCACACTTTTGGAAAATTAGAAATAATGGGAGAAGAGTAACTGCCTTCTTAGGGACAGAAAGCCATGGCC
This sequence comes from Cynocephalus volans, assembly GCF_027409185.1. Classification (NCBI taxonomy): domain Eukaryota; kingdom Metazoa; phylum Chordata; class Mammalia; order Dermoptera; family Cynocephalidae; genus Cynocephalus; species Cynocephalus volans. The sequence continues at coordinate 19,483,137 of NC_084478.1, forward strand.
TAATGTGTACACAGAGGGTGTACAGACCCCCCAAAAGCAAGAGAATCCCAGAGCTGCTTGGGATTCAGGTACAGCAGAAGGTGGGAGAAGAATACTCAGCTGAAAACAAGGGGAGTGGAAGTCAGGGTGTGATTAAAGCCACTTTGGGAAACAGTCGGTCCTCCTACCCCATGTGTCCTTGCTTAGACCATCACTTAGAGATTGTGCTCCAGTAAAAGAAGAGGTAATCCAAGAAAGAAGACATGGAATCAGGGAAGCAGTAAACTCAACCCAGGAGAAAAATGAAGCAATGCCTCAGGATGAAAAGTGGTCCAGATTAAGACAGGAAGATGTAAGACTCCAAGAGGGAAGTCTCTAGGAAAAAATGAGGCTGAAAAGAATAGATATGTTGGAATAGTTGGGAAAAAAAAAAAAAAAACAAATGCAATGTACACAGCAAATTAGGTATGCTGAAAATTGAGGCAAGTAGAAACTCGGGGACAAGCAAAAAGACACATAAGAAAGGACACAAAATTTGAATTTGACTTGGCTCTGCAAGCATAGTAATTAAACATTGATAACTGCCTTACTAAAAGTCATGATAAAGCTTTATTGAGAGAGTGAAAACTGGAAGTGGAAGAGTAGGCGGAAGTGAGGGGCTAAAACTGGCCAATAACGAAATAGTAATATAAGCAAGTTATTTGGAAATCTGAAAGTAACTGCCAGAACAAAGAGGTAATAGCATTAAAATTGTCAAAATTATTTGTCTTTGAAGAGTAGAATTTAAGTGCAGTTGGTTGGAGACTGTTATACTCTTTTATTGTAAAGATGGGACTAATAAAATAGACTTGAAGGACTGTGTGTGTTTGTGTGTATGTATGTGTGTGTGTACAGTAGCTTCCACTATGCCTAGCACATAGTAGGTGCTCGACAGATGTGCTTCCTGCCCCATGAAATGGCAGCTGCCACCATAGCAGAGTCAGAAGCAGGTTCTACATAGAGGAAAAACATAGTTGTGTCACAGGCCTCATGAAACTGGGGCGGAAAGAGACTAGGGGAAGCAGACGGGGAGCCATGGGAAAAGTGTCAACTCAGTATACTCACATGGACTCCAGTCAGTGTTCCACCCCACAAAAGAATTCCTGTTCTGGTCTTTCAGCCAGATAAACAAGGGCTCAAAGTAGTTGAGCAATGGTCTTACATCCATATTCTTTGTTCCTACAACACGTTCCAGTGCCAAGGTCCAAGGTTCTGATTTTCCAAGGCTCAGCATATGGCTACATGAAAAAAGAGGGAGTTCAGGGCCTTTTGAGGGATTCCAGAGGTACATATATTTACATCTATGATCTGTGATTTCTTCTCTTTGACTTGGCTAAATTAGCTCCTGGCAGATAAGAAAATAAGGCATATTAATGGATGTATTCATCCCTCAATCCCTTTTTCCTTTCAATTAGTACAAATGGAACTCTGTAGTTATGACATGGATAAAGGAGGTGGCCCATCCCACCACTGCATGGTACAGGTTCCCGTCTGACCACAAATCCAACATTTACTTTGTGGATGAAGACCATTTGAGCCCCCCCCCCCCAATTCCTTTTTGGAACAAAGAAATCAAATTCAAACTTAGGCATGGAAACGAGTAACATCGGATAGTAGGACAGAGAGGTTCAACATTTTGAGGTATTTCTTACAGTAGCTTCTGCCCAGCTTCGGTAGAATTTGAGATGTCACATTTGTACAGGGGGCCTTCATGGTTAGCTGCTTGACAAAGGGCTTCTTGAAACTGGAATTGATAAATGGTCCTTGTGTAATATCTGTACACGAGACAAGGAAACAAAAAAGCAGTCCCACATTTAGTTACTGTATTAGAGTTGCAGATTGGGGCATATATTTAAATTCTGGGGCCCAAGTAAGCCAAGAGATACCAGTCAAACCTTTTTCTCCAGAAAGACCCAAACATGAACTCTACAGACTCATCATAATGTGCTTGTATTTTATGTGTCAACTGATAAATAAGGCAGTTTTAGTGTTACGTGTTAGCTCACATTTGTATTATATTTTACAGATTTATACTCCTTTCATATAAATGATGCCAATCAATTCTTATGGCAGGTCAGTAATATTATTTCCATTTTACAGATAAACTGAAGCCCAGCAAATTCAAGATGTGGGGCTAATATGTGAAGAACATGTTTTTGTACTTCAAGTTAAAAATGCTGTTTCTATTGCAATACACGATGAACTCTGCCAGTAACGAGAATACAAACAAAAATACTTTTAATTTCTCCCAGTGATGTTATTGATTTCTTGATGATGGGGAAAAGATCTCATGCAAGTTTTACTTAACCCAATAAATCGTGTTGGGTTAAATTGGATTGAAATCAGTCATCTGTGCAGATGGTCCCTAATTTAAGATGATGGTTTGACTTATGATTTTTTGATTTTATGATGGTGTTTTCCATAGGGGAAACACTTCAGGAAATAGGACTGGGCACAGACTTCATGAATACGACCCCAAAAGCACGGGCAACCAAAGGAAAAATAAACAAATGGGATTATATCAAACTAAAAAGCTTCTGCACAGCAAAAGAAACAATTAAAAGAGTTAAAAGACAACCAACAGAGTGGGAGAAAATATTTGCAAAATATACATCTGACAAAGGATTAATATCCAGAATATATAAGGAACTCAAACAACTTTACAAGAAGAAAACAAGCAACCCAATTAAAAAATGGGCAAAAGAGCTAAGTAGGCATTTCTCTAAGGAAGATATCCAAATGGCCAACAGACATATGAAAAAATGCTCAACATCACTCAGCATCCGGGAAATGCAAATCAAAACCACATTGAGATACCATCTAACCCCAGTTAGGATGGCTAAAATCCAAAAGACTATGAACGATAAATGCTGGCGAGGCTGCGGAGAAAAAGGAACTCTCATACATTGTTGGTGGGACTGCAAAATGGTGCAGCCTCTATGGAAAATGGTATGGAGGTTCCTTAAACAATTGCAAATAGATCTACCATACGACCCAGCCATCCCACTGTTGGGAATATACCCAGAGGAATGGAAATCATCAAGTCGAAGGTATACCTGTTCCCCAATGTTCATCGCAGCACTCTTTACAATAGCCAAGAGTTGGAACCAGCCCAAATGCCCATCATCAGATGAGTGGATACGGAAAATGTGGTACATCTACACAATGGAATACTACTCAGCTATAAAAACGAATGAAATACTGCCATTTGCAACAACATGGATGGACCTTGAGAGAATTATATTAAGTGAAACAAGTCAGGCACAGAAAGAGAAATACCACATGTTCTCACTTATTGGAGGGAGCTAAACATTAATATATAAATTCACACACACACATACACACACACACACACAAATCGGGGGGGGGAGGGAAGAAGATATAACAACCACAATTACTTGAAGTTGATACAACAAGCAAACAGAAAGGACATTGTTGGGGGGGAGGGGGGGAGGGAGAAGGGAGGGAGGTTTTGGTGATGGGGAGCATTAATCAGCTACAATGTATATCGACAAAATAAAATTTAAAAAAAAAAAATGATGGTGTTTTCAGTTGTATACATTAATGGTGAGTGCCTATACAGCCATTCTGTTTTTCACTCTCAGTACAGTTGATTCAATAAATTACATGAGATATTCAACAGTATATTATAAAGTAGGCTTTTGTGTTAGATGATTTTTCCCAACTGAAGGCTAACGAAAGTGTTCCAAGTACATTTAAGGAAGGCGAGGCTAAGCTATGATGTTTGGTAGGTTAGGTATATTAAATGCATTTTCAGATGACATTTTCAATTTACGTTGGGTTTATCAGGACATAACTCCATTGTAAGTTGAGGGGCTGGAGATAGAAAATTATAATTATCACTTCGTTGATCTCTATTTCTTTGTCATTAGCACAGCTGTTCACAAACCCTAGAAGTTAAACAGAGAGAAGAAAACTGTCATTTACCGGATGAATGAGTAATCATTAGCAACATGGAACAGAGACGCAGAGTCACAGTACGTTTCATCATGGGGCAGAGGTTCCACCACTCCGACTATCTCTCGCCTTTGGAAAGAAAAGGACAAGATACATTAGCTGTGGGTCACCCTTCATGAGAAGGTAGAGTTGGGCACAACTAGCACAGTTTCATCAGTCAATGGTATTTATATTGGAACTGGCTGTCAGGTGAGATAGAAACAGTGTGAAAAATCAGAGAGTAAAAGCTCATTATGTGATTATCTCTTCGTTTTTTAATTTAGCCAGGACATACCATTGGAAAATAGCTATGTCTTCAAAATGCTAATTTAATAAAATTCATAAAGTGCATCACACGGCCAGTGAAAGTCCTAGTAATTCCTCTCCAGCACTACACTTTACGTTCTCCTGGAAGAAGGAATTTTGTAAAAATGAAGTCTTCCTCATCATTCAAGTTTAGCTCAAATGTTCTCTCTTCTGTGAAGCCTGCCGCGGATTCCCCACCCCACACCTCTCAGTGCAGTTACCCCTCCAGCTCCCATAGCCTTCTCTAGCTGTGCCTCCTTTGCTATTTCTCTCCCCGTTTTGTAGTTATTCATTTACAGCTCCTTCTCACCCTGGAGACTTGAGCTCCTAGACAGTGGGACTGTGCCTCGTTCATCTCGCTAGTTCCAGTGCCAAACATGGTGCCTAACAATAAGGAAAGACTTCATTCATATTTGTTGAATGAGTAAAGGAACGATTAATGCGTTAATGAATCACTTTAAGGATTTAGTTCCATGTACCTTTAAAATAAACTAAGAGAGATAAAAAAAAATTAATCCAGTCAGAAAAAAAGGTAGGGAAACCATGTACGTGGCATTGTTTAAGTGGAATACATTTGTCGTTGATGATTGTGGGATCATTGGAGACACAGCTTTGGTAATACTCAAACGCTAGAGGCAGTTATTACAGGAGATGCCTCCTTCCTCCCAAGTAAGACTTACGTTAACAAAGAGAAACCTGGCAGAAAAATGGTGCTCATTTAAAGTTACGAATTTGGTACTGAATGTTACACCTGAGATCTTTACTTCAAAAAGGAAAAATAAGGAAAACAAAGGAAAAAAGTAATTGACGGGGCTCTGAGTAATAGATGGTGGAAAGAAGTTAGACTTCTTTGGTTTCTCTTTCTTTCTTTTGTTCTTTCTTTCTTTATTTTGTAATTCATTCATTCAGAATCCATTTACGTCACACCTGTATGTGCCAGGCACAGTGCAGGGCATCTGGGATACAGTGATGAGTAATATCGTGCTATAACTATTGAAATAAATCAGTATCTGTTGCCCAAATTTGTTATCCCAGGCACAGTGCAGGGCATCTGGGATACAGTGATGAGTAATATTGTGCTATAACTATTGAAATAAATCAGTATTTGTTTGCCCAAATCCTAGCTTAGGATTCTCTCTATTCTCCTCCACACGCACCTGATTAACTTCCGCACCTTTCTCAAGGCTCAACTTGGATGCCTCTCCTTATCTCATACCCCCAAGTTGGGCTTTGGATCTCCCCTTAGACACTCACAGACCCCAACACTACACATTACAGTGATTTTGTTTTCCACATCCTGCTATAGACTAAATGTTTTGAGGGGGTCAAGAACCATACATTGGATTGGACCCAGCATTGGATCCCCAGTGCTTTGCATAAAATGTGGGGTCACTATTTTAAAAAAAAGAATAGATAAAAGAATACATAAAATGAATAAATCGATCACTACCTAAATAATATCACAGTTTAATGAGTGACCCAGCATTTGAGAATATAGAGCATGAAGTGGTGTCACCTAACTCATGGTAGGGAGCAGAGCCAAGGAATTTTTATCTGAGGAGATGGCACCCAAATGGAGACTAGAAATATAAAAAGGAGACAGTTAACGTGTGTCTGTGTGTGTGTGTGGTGTGTGATGGCATTCCCCTGAACCTAAATGTACTTCTCTCTCTTTGTCACATACTTAATTCCACATCACCAGCTTTCAAGATTTACCTATTAAAATCTCAGTTATTCTGACTATGAAGCATTCTCTGAGAACACCAATTCTAGTCATTTTAGATTGGGATCCCTCAGAAACAGACTCTGAGACAAATTCCTGGGAATCAATTCCAGGAAACAACAGCAAAGGAGTAAAGAAGTGAGACAAGAAAAGGACAGCAGTTCACAAAAGGTGCAATATCAAGCAAGTTACCACTGTGGGTAATTGGAGCTTAATCCCACTGAGAAACTCTAGGATTCAGCGTAGAGCACTCGCTTCCAGAGCTATCCCACCTGAGGGCAAGGGAGCTGAGGTATTTATCCACCGATTCTCATCAGTCATCAGTTGAGAGCTGATGGGAGCGGTATTAGTTCCTCAGTCCTTCCTGCCATTTGAGGATTCTGGTGGCCTTAGGAAGCCCTCAGGCAATGAAATACAAATACCATTTTGTCTGTGTATGTGCACACAGGCCAGTTGAATGCTTTTAAACAAACAGCAAACTCATGAGAAAACAATTTACTGATTGCATATTTAGTGACTTACTTCATCTCCCACCACTTTTTCATCCACTGCTCTTTGGGAATTTCACCCTTGAAGACCATCCACCTCCACTTCTCTAACATGTAAGTAAATGGTAGAGTTCCAACAATCGTGAGTGCTTGTTTGAGTAGGAAGTTTATTTCTGTTTCTGCAAGTAAAATGGAAAAGGATAAATATTAAGATAAGGATGACAGTGGATGTTTTGTGTTAAAGAGAGTTTTCCTAACCTCCAAATATTATTCCTCAAAATATACTTACTATAAGGATGACTATGTGAGAAATATTGACAGTGGACTTAATAATTAGTATATACTCATTTTCTCAGCTAAGGGATTTGGAGTAGGACGAAGTGCTGGAACAGGATAGGTAGATAAAAATCCACAAGCTACCCCTAATCTTCATTTTTTTAGTTTTAATTGCCTTCCTTAAATGCCTCTTATCAGAGTTAATTAGGGGTTACCATTAACTCCCTTTCCTTTGTTGCTCTCTTCACAGGAGGATGCCACTGCTGGTCTATAGTCCACTGAGTCTGTCCTTACGATATAACTATTCCAGACATGATGATAGGTTTACACTGGCCTGCTCGCAGGCCCTTGTGAGATCACCGAGGGCTGGAGCCAATGATCAAACAAGCTGAATTGCCCACAAGAGGATGGAGCTCATGACCTTGACCATATTGACCAAACGCTCCAGCAAGTGGAGCTGATCTTTTTTGCCACAGATAGCTAAAATGAGGGGTTCAGTTATCTCTCTTATTCCCTTGTCATAAATACAAAATCACAAGTTGACATGTTCTGAGATACAGTTAATATTTTTTACCGGTAGCAATTCATTCCCAATTATCCAAAAATACTTTACATTTTATGTAGCAAAAAAATATTACCTATGTGTGATAACAGTTTTGCCCATATCAGACTAAAGAATCCCACAAACAAGCCATAAAGATGTCCATACCATTGTCTTCATGAAAATCAGGTGGCAGAAGACCAATGGATTTCAAATGCTTAGGTGTAGCTGCAGAAAGTGACATGATTTCCCCAACAGCTTCATGGAACCCTTCATTAGCTCCATCTCTTAGCAGAAAAGGTTGTGTGGCATATGCCATGTAATATTGGATGTGTCCCATTTCATGATGGGCTGTCAGGAAGTCGTCCATTGTCACCGTTGTGCACATTTTAATTCTGCATAAAAATGGGCAAGATTACAATGAATCTCACTGAATTTCATGTAATCATTGCAGTAGAGTGTATGGGGTTTTGGTAGCATGAATCATCTTTCCAAGATTTACTCAGCAATGAATCTTGGGTACCTACCTCTTATGTCCTAGAAACTATACTAGTTGCTCAATATAAAGTGATGGGCAGGGCTAAGTCTTGTTCTCTTGCTCACAAACTAATAGGAAGACAGATAAACAGAGTCTTCTACTACAGAAACTCTGAGGCAAATACTATATAAGTGATCAGTAGACATGGCCTTGAGTATAACAGTGAGTGAATGCCGGCACAGTCTCCTAAGAAACACCATGAAGGGAATAACTGAGGATGCAGTGAGCAGTCTGGACCTTGATCAACGTTCAGGAAGTTGCCAGGTAGGTGGCAGGGAGGTTGACATTCCTAGAAGTGCTCAGTGAGAAAAGCTTGAGAAAAGAATGTGGCATTCAGGACACTGTGATCAGTTTGGTATAGCCAGGATAGAGAAATAGTAGAAGGAGGTGGAAATTGAGACTTGGGAATCATAATCTTGTAAGTCAAAAAGTGGATGTAGTGGCTCACGAAGTAGGAATAGAATGGCAAAAAAAAAAAAAGACCAAAGACAAAGTTTTAGGAGGCCCCAGTACGTAAGGGGTGGAGAATAAAGATGATTCAGGGGAGATAGAGAAAGTGCAATCAAAGATGTCAAAGAAGTCTGGAAGATGATGGCAATGCCGAAATCAATGAAAAACAACATTTGAAAGACAACTTGTAAATGTTGTCTGATGCTCTTGTAACCCAATGGGATAAGGACTGCATTTGACGATTAGGTGGTGGTCCTTTTGAACTTGGCAAAAGCACGTTCATTCGGTGACTGTAGGGGTCATATTTCAGTAGATTCCCAAATTAATTTTCTTACCACTCTGATTATGTCACCCCCCCATAAATACCCTTTAAGGACTTCTCACTGCTCAATAATAAACTCAGCCTCTTTATATACTCCAGTATGACCCCAACCTGCTTTTCTAACTTGGTTTCTCTCTATCCTATTTTGAAACAATTATAAGAATAGCTGCTCTATATTTACTGTCTACTATATGTAAGATTCTGTGTTAGGAAACTTATATATTCTTTCTCATTTTTAAGCCTCACTCTAGTACTGGGGTCAATAAACTATAGCCTGCTGACTGGCCACCTGTTTTTAAAAATAAAATTTTATTGGAACACAGCCATGCCCACTTGTTTATGTATTGTCTATGGCTGCTTTCATGCTACAAGGGCAGAGCTGAGTAGTTGCAACAGAGGCCTACAAAGCCTAAACTATTTACTTTCTGCCCCTTTACAGAAAAGGATTGCCAGTCCTTACTCTAGTGGATGCTGGTGGGGCCTTAACCAGATTTCCTTTACCAGGCAGATCTACCTGTCCCCCAGCTGCCTGAGTCATAGCTGATAAGAGCCAACAGCTGCTTCCTTCACTGCCTTTGGCCAAATGGGAGGTGCCTTGACCAAGAGGTTATGTCCCCCCACACTCTGGGGCAGTTCACAGCCAATAAAAGACTGAACTGGTACAACAGGCCAGTTCCCTTGTCTCGAGGTGTGACCAGCTCTGTGGTTCAAATCATGCCCCGGAGAGTTTCATGGGAGCAGGCTGAGGCCAAGTCTCTAGCAGAGATCATGTCCTTACCTACTTCTCCTGTCCCATCCTGCTTCCCTCACCTCCCTTTGCCTGAAAGGTCTCCCTCAATGAAGCACTTGTACTAGAATCTCCACGTCAAGCTGAGAAAGCCAACGCAAGACGCTCACAAACCTATGACCTGGGAATTACTATTCTACTTTGCAGATAAAGAAACAGAAACCTAAGAAGGCCAAATACCTTGTCTAAGGTTGCCTAGTCATTAACTGACACACTTAGCATTCCCAAGCCTGTGTTCCCAATTCCTGCCTCTCTGCATTTGATCCTGCTGTTCTCCCAGCCTGGTGTTCTCCTCCCAGCTCTGTCTGTCCAAATCTCTCTCTCATCTTGCAAGTCCTATTCAAATGCCATCCACAAAGCCCTGTCTGAGCCTACCTCCTATTCCGGGTATGATCAGTTCTCTTCCAGTTCCCTGTAGAGCATTTCCTGAGTCTCTCTTATGACACAAACCACTTTCTCCATTTTATCCCAACTTATTTATTTGCCTATCCTGTCTCACTCACGAGAGTGAAACATGAAGGTGAAGATCAATGCCTGATTCACATGTCCATCTCCTGTAAACCTTTTCTAATGTGGGCACCACCATCCCTGTGACCACGCACCTCAAATGGGTGCATAATATTTCAAGTGGGGTGGATTGTCTAAAGGTTCAAGTTGGGGCCTGCTGGCAATCCTCTTTTCCTGGGAAAGCCCAAATGTGCTCTCATGGGCTCCCAGCCTCAGTTCAAGGAGAGTTAACTCATCTCTTCTGTGCTCAGAGAAGAAGAGAAGGAATCCAAGTTCAACATCACCCTGCCTCCATTGTCTCTCATTTAGTGTCAGTCCCCCTACCTGAAGTCTCCCTTCCCCAGGTCCCAGGCTGTGGGGTGGCAGACCACTTTCCGGCCATCTTCTGGATTAGTTAGCATGGAGTTTTCCCAGAATCCTTGAGTCATATTAAAAAGGCCAACAGACACAAAGAACTTCTCAGCCTCCTTGAATATCCTCTCTGCATCCCAGGACTGGAAAAAAAGAACAGTATTTAATTCCAACATTAAAATAACAACATTCTTAAGTGAAATAAGCCAGGCACAGAAAGACACATACCACATGTTTTCACTCATATGTGGAATCTAAAAAGTTGTTCCCATAGAAGTAGAGAGTAAAACAGTGCTTACCAGAGGATGGGGGGAGGGGGCAATGGGGAGATGTTGGTCAAAGAGTGCAAAGTATCAGTTAGACAGGAGGAATAAGTTTTTTTTTGAGATCTATTATACAGCATTGTGAATATAGTTAATAATGATGTACTGTACATTTCAAAATTACCAAGAGAGTAAATTTCAAATGTTCCCACCACAAAAAAATAAGTATGTGAGGTGACGGATATGTTAATTAGCTTGCTTTAATTATTCCACACTGTGTTTATAATTTATAACATCACTTTGTACCCCATAAATGTATACAATTATAAATTGTCAATTTACAATAAAATTTTTTTAAATGGAAGAAAAATATTAATGTCATAAAAAACCGAACATGCTTTCTGTTGGATATGTATATTGACATAATGTTTCCAAAAGGCAATTTGGCAACATGTATGGGTAGCTTTCGAAATCTTTATACTCTTTGTCCCACTAATCCTGCCTCTAGGGTACTAACCTAGGAAACTATCAGAATTTTAGGTCAAAGAATTACATTGAGAATGATTTTTAATAGAGAAAAAAGTGGAAACAACCATCAGAATAGTTAAATAAATAACGATACTTTTGTAGGATGGAAATTGTGCAGCCACCAAAATAATATTTATATAAACAATTTTATTGATATTATAAAATACAATTTAATAGTAAGTGAAAAGTAGACTATATAAACCACTTATATGGTATAATCTTAATATGAAAATGTTAACAGTGGGCTGGGTGAGATTTATGTGTGATTTTTTTATCTTTGTTCTTTGTATTCCAAGTACAAACATAAACAAGGACCTTCTATTTGCTAAAGACTATTCAACTCAAACCAACGATCACTGATTGAGCTCCTTCAAGGGGCAAGCCCCTGTATTAGGCACAATGGAAGGCCCAAACAATAAGGTAGGCATGAAGGCATGGCCTTTTGGAATAAAAAAGGCCCAGATGTAGCCTAGCAGCCAATGGGTATTTGGGACTTGGCTTCATGATCTGTATGGAGTCTAAACTTTCAGAATGCTTTGAAACTGGGGAGAAGTAGCAGTAGGCATATGCCACCCTGCGAACTTTTCTGGGAACTAGTGTCCCAGGAACTGACCAAGCCTGCTTAGGAGATATGACCCACATAGGCAGGCTAAGTTTGTGAAATTGGCAGATTAGCTCATGAGTCACTTTTAGTAACACAGAAAACTTCCTCTGATCTCAAAGACCAGTCAAGTCTGGTTTTTCTTCTATGTCAGCCCTGGAAATAAGAAACAGGATACCAGACTACGGATTTTTCTTTTTTTAATCAATCTTTAAAGACTCAATGTCAGGCAATTGGTATTAATGAGAGGTTCATTCTTAAGTGGAATGAATGTATACCAAAACAGTGCATACTAGTAAGTGCAGTTAACACCTGTTGAATGAAGAATGAATGAATGAATAGAAAACCAGATTGGAAATATTAGGAGTTCTGAGTTCAATCCTTAGTTGCCACTGACTGTCTTTGTGACTTCAGGTAAACTGTTTACCTGAGCCTCAGTTTCCTCACTCAGCATGGAATGATCACAATACCTGTCTGACAGTCTCATAGATAACACTAGGACAGATGGTGGATGAGAAAACACTTAAGAATGAGTAAGGATCTACATAAAGATGGGCCTCTACTGCTGCTCAACTGCAAAACGTGGCTAGAACAGCTGCAAGAGTTTGGAGGCCTCTGCAGCTACACATGTTTATTCTGCAGTGGACTTTTCCCAGGAACATGTTATGTATGAGAAGATGTACATTGCTTTGCTAATTACAGACTTAAAACTATTAGCAAGCGAAGGTTCAGTGATGCATATACAGTAAATTATGTTGCAACCCTCTGAAAAAATTATATAAGGCAAATAGAAGTATGATTATGAGTTCTATCCAGAAATGTAGAATTTTAGTTGACTGAAGAAAAAGATGTAATTATAACTATAATATGATTTTGTCTATGGAAAAGAACACTGAAAAAATTAAACAATTATATACCCACATGGTAAGAAAAAAGTAATTTAAAATTATTTACCCAATTTCTCCCTAACCCCTCTCTCCCTCCCCCTTTCCGATCTTTAGTAACCATAGGTCTGTTCTGTCCTTCAGGAAGTTCAATGTATTATTATAGTCTTTCTTTCTTTCTTTCTTAGCTCCCACTTACGAGTGAGGACATGCATTATTTCTCTTTCTGTGCCTGGCTTATTTCACTTAACATAATTTTCTCCAGGTCCATTCGTGTTGCCACAAATGGCAGAATTTCATTCTTTTTATGGCTGAGTAGTATTCCATTGTGGGTAAGGGACACAAAGAATAATTACAATTTGTAATAATGAACATGCTAATAATATTGATTTGATCATCACATATTGTACACAAATACTGATAGCCAACACTGTACCCCCAAAATATGTAAAATCAATTATGTTTCAATTTAAAAAATTTTTTAAAAACTGGTCTAACCAATGGAGACATCCAATGTTGTACCAAGGAACTGGTCATGGTGGAAAAAGTCTGCCCCAGTGTAGACAACAAGGGGTGCATTTTTTTTTTTTTTTAGAAAATTTAAAAGCAATAATGAACTGAAAGTCCTAAAATATATTATTTTAAAGATTCTTGTAATATTTTTAACATTAATGATTTTTTGAATATACAAAAATCTTTTAATGGTATTTTTGCTTTTACTATTCATAGAGATTACTGATTGATTACTTATAGCAATGACTAACTTTGGAAAGAGTGATGCCATCCAGTTGGTAATTCCACATCTTATTCCTTAATGGAAAACTCAGGTTATCTCTATTTTGAATACCACTCAACAAGATCAGTAACAAAGCTGGTATTCAAGGTACTTAAGGCCACTGGCATTGTAAACTACATTTCCTTGAAAATATAGCCACCTAGGAAATAAATTTAAATTAAATGGAAATTGTTTTATTTACACAGTTTCACATATGAGATAAGAACAGAAGAATGGCTTAAAAAATGAAGCTGAGAATTTAGTTTTAGTCTTTAAGGCCTCTTCTTCCTACCTGGTTCAGCATTGCATCAGTAACATCTATGTTTGGTTTCTGTCCATAGGGAACTGTCAGAGAGTACAGATTTGTCCAAAATCTACCCCACATATCACCTATTTAAGAAAAGAATCTGTTAATATATGACAAAGACCGCAGAAATAGAGACCTGATTTTACATAGCACATGAGATGAGATTGACAAACAAGCTGTACAGTATTCTAGATTTAATCTAGTTTCTGTGCTTCCCATTTACCACCTCTTTTTCCCTTTTTTCCCTCTCTTACTCTAAACGTCCAACACTTCCTCCTTCTATCTTCTCTAAAAGATTAAAATGGCAGGACATTATGTGGTTAGGCAAAGCTCGTGAGAGAATCATCCTAGTTTCTCTCATCTCAAATAACAATTCAAAGGCACAATTTATTAAATATATGGAACATCATAGCTACTATAAATTAGAAAGAGATTTATATATAATCCACCATCCATGGGACAAAATACTACAAATTAAACTATCAGTAATATCTAGTATTGGATTCCAGAGATCATATGAAAATCATCATTTAGGAACTTCTAACTAGTAACTAAATTCCACTTTTATTACTATAGTAGTACACTTAAATGGGTGACTTTCGAAAGATATCAAACAAATGTTAAGTTGGATTTCGAGGCCAGAGACCCCAAAAAGGAAGATGGATTTAGAAAAAGTCAATCTAATAGCAGGACCAGAATCTTGGGGCCAAAGAAACGGGGCAACACAACTACATAAAGAGGACTCAAGTTAACTTATTTTTTTAAATTAAAATTTAGTAGAGATAAATGTGAAGTCCTATGCTTAAATTTTAAAGGTAAACCTATCCACCATAGAAATATATATGTGACATCAGGCTGAGACACAGTCTTCATGTAAAAGACCAAAAGTGGCCCAACAAACAGTATGACATGGTTTCTAAAACACAAATGAGACCTTAAGCTAAATTGAAAGAATTATAGTGTCTAGAACAAAGGCAGGCATGGTATCATTTTTAATTTATGTTAGTCAAACCTCTTCTGGAGTAACTGTTCGGTTCTGAGCATGATAATTGAAGAGGGACATCGACGAAGTATATAGCTCGTCCAAAGGAGAATAATTAGAAAAGTGGGATTTTAAGGGACAGTTGGAAATCTGTGTAGATCTTTAACTTGAAAAAGAAAAGAGTGTATACATGATGATAACAGTAGCAGTCACTAAATGGACTGAGTACATACTCTTGTGCCAGGTAGTATGCTGTGTCTTATATGATGGCTGTTTACAACTATCTGGAAGGTCATCTTGTAGAATAAGAATTGACATATTCTAGGTAACCTCATAGCATGGAAATAGGAGTAATGAATAAAAAGCATTAGAGGGACGTTGATCGAGTTCCACCTAAAGTAGAACTTTCTTATTACTGGTGCCATGCAGCAACAGGTTATTCTACCTTGGAAGAAGGAACCACATCACACCAGACAGATTGAAGCAGAAATTGAATGACTAAATAACGCCTACCAAGGACATTGTAGAGAGGATTTCTATATTACTTTAGGGTTAACAGTCTCCACAGGTCCTTAATCCATATTCTCTCCTGCTGACAGACATGAGGCTGGGCTGTGGAGGACAATTAGCTACCAGTAACTTAGCTTGACTACAGTAAGCACGCTACATACGCATGGCATGAAATTTTCAAAGGTTTGTGGTTTATCTGGCCTCAGCTCCTGGGTGGAAGAGGAGAAGATGGCCACCCTCCTTCATTCATGACTCATATGTATTCCGAACCAAGCAATTTTCAGCAGAAGTAACTGGTGGTGTCTAGAATGAACTTAAAGAAACTTTCACTCAGCTATACCTTAATTCTAGAAAGCCTTTCTCTCACCCTTGACCACCCCCAGCCTACCAAGCTTCTTTCCTCTGACAACATGATACTAAAATCCCAAACTCCACCTCAAAAACTTAGCCAAACAACTTGAATACTTAAACATTATTTTCCCATTTCCGCTCTCATCTGAACCTGGAATTCTTTCTCTAGTTATCTCAAGTAACCTCTTTATTTTGTGAATTGTGGCCAAACTAATAACTCTTTATGTACATTTAAAAGTAATGTAATAGAGAGTAATTGAAAATGGATTTTCTGTTAAAGTGCTTTCCAAATGTAATTTCTGTAATGTTACTAATATCATTCACAGAATTTTTCAAAAGTTTTATGTTGGGCTTCATTTAAAAGATAATTTCATTAGTGGAAATAACAAATAGCCAAGTATACAAAGAGTTCCTTGGGTTTCTTACCAAGCAAATGAGCAGGGAGGCATCCAGTCGGACTGATATAGGAAGGGTAGGCATCCATCAGCTTTGCCCTCACATAGGCATGAAGCTGTTCATATAATGGTTTAATCTGAAAAGCCCAGGAAGAAAGTTTAAGACCAGGAGCAGCCAATTCCAAGTTCCAAAGCCCAATACTAGAAACAGGAACTTCTTAAACAAGTACCCCACAAATATATATAATCAATTATGTTTCAATTAAAAAAAAACTCAGAAAAAAAAAACAAGTAAAATTTCCTGAAATTATAATTTTTCTCCTCTCAAATGTTCTGGAGAATTTGAAAGCATTCCTTCTTCCCAGCTATTTATGGTGACTAGCTCCACTGCATAAATCAGTAACCACACCTGCAGGAACACAGATCTCAAAATGAAAGATGTAAGAAAATTCATTTTTTAAAAATATTCATTTTTAAGATGTTACCTACTTCCTTTGTTTTAAAATTGAGGTCTAATTTACATACCGTAAAATTTACCCATTTTTAAGTGTGGAGCTTCGTGAATTTTAATATGTTGAAACTATTGGGAAACCATACCTCCATTCAGTTTTTGTTTGTTTGTTTGTTTTGTCTTTTTGTGACCGGCCACACCGCGCTCAGCCAGCTAGTAAACCGGCCATCCCTATATAGGATCCTAACCCGCGGCGGGAGTACTGCCGCGCTCCCAGCGCTGCATTCTCCCGAGTGCGCCATGGGGTCGGCCCCTCCATTCAGTTTTAGAACACTCCCATCACCTTCCAAAATTTCCTTGTGCCCATTTGCTGTCAATTTCACTCTCACCTCAAGACACAGGTAATCACTGAACTGATTTCTGTCTCTATAGTTTTTCCTATTTTGGACATTTTATATAAATGAAATTAGATAATACGTGACCTTTTGTGTCTGGCTTCTTTCACGTACAGGGTTTTTTAGGTTCATCCATTTGTTGCATATATCAGTAATTCAGTCTGTTTTATTACTGAGCAGTAGTCCATTGTGCAAATATAGCAGAGTTGGCTTATCCATTCACCAATTGGATGACTGGGTTGTTTCCAGTTTGGGTCTATTATGAATAATGCTGCTATGAACATTTGTGTATAAGTCTTTCTATGGATATGTGTTTACATTTATCTCATATAGATACCTAAAAGTGGAATAGCTAAGTCACATGGTAAGTGTGTGTTTAATTTCTTAAGAAATTTCCAAACTGCTTTCCCAAGTGGCTACCCCATGTTACACTTCTGCCAGCAGTGTATGAGGGCTCCAATGTCTCCACATTCTCCCTAACATTTAGTGTTGTCAGTCTTTTTGATCATAGTCTTTCTGGTGGATGCGTTGCAGATTTTCATCATGATTTTATTTGCATTCCCCTAATAATTCTTTACTAGATTATATGCCATTTGTATAAGTCCTTTGATGATGTACTTATTCAAATCTTTTGCCCATTTCATTTTTAGAGGGTTGTTTGTCTTCCATTTTTGATAGCTCTGACCAACTATGGCTGTGACATAGTAGCCTTACATCAGAATTTTGAAGGTGCAAGGGTAAAGGGAAGGTGTGGTGTTCTAAATGGAGGAAGAGAGACACATTAAGACACTTCTGCTCATAAAACTCTTTTTTCCCTATGAAGATTTCATTAGTCAAAGGCTAATAAAATAATAGTACCAATAGTCCTAAGGAAGGAAGCAAAACCTATGTCTCTGTTAATAAAGACAGCATCAGCCCCGGGTAGCTCACAAAGACCCTTCCTTCTAATCTTTTCTTCTTCTAGTCTTTCTTTTGGTGATTACTGGTCAGTGACTGAAAGGGGGAGGAAAGCAGAGCAATTCTGATCACCTGTAGGGGCTTCCCTATTATTCTCCAAAGTTGTGTCAAGCTCTAATATTCATAACTCTGTGATGCCTGGAAATGGCTGAACAGTGTGTTAAGAACAAGCCAGAATGCTTTTGGTCCCTGTCCCCTTTTTGCCATACACTGCTCTATGTTTGTTTCTGTTTCTATGTGTAGATCCTTGGTTACCTCCTCAAAGGTGCTTTCCACATCTTTAATCAGCTGGTTGCGGGTATAATTATAGCCATCTTCTCCCTCTGCTTCATAATCTCCTCTCCAATAATCCCCGTAGTCCTCATAATCTGTTTTTAAAAAACGAGAAAGGAGAACATAAGGAAAAGAAAGAGAGAAAACACAGTGTATGCAGATTAACATTGCTGAAGAGTTAAAAGCATTCTAAAGGTTTTATCACATTTCTACTGCCCTTCTGAACATCAACTCAAAGGGATGCAAATGAATGACAACCCTAGCTAATGTTTGTTAAACACTTGCTCTGTGCCAGGAGTTTAAGTGTATTATCTCATTTAACAAGCCACACAAAAACCGTACAAGATTGTCATTATGACAACCCTTACTGTGCAGATGAACAGCCTGTGCTTATTGTTTAAATAAATTTTATTGTGGATATTTAAGGTACACGGGATGATGATATAAGATACACACAGTAAAATGGTTACTGTAGTGGAACAAATTAACATATCCATCATCTTACATAATTACCCACTTCTCCCTATGGCAAGAACAACTATAATCTAATATTATAGATATCAGAACAATTATAATCTAATCATTTAGCAAAGATCCTGAATACAATACACTGCTATCACCTATAGTCCTCATGTTGTACATTAGATCTTTAGACTTGTTCATCCTACATATCTGCTGCTTTCTATCCTTTGACCTACATTTCCCATTTTCTTCCCCCTTCCCTGCCCCTTATAACCACTGTTTTATTCTCTGTCTCTGTACTGTATATATGACCTTTTTTTTTTCTTTTTAGATCTCATGTATAAGTGAGATCATGGAAGACTTTTCTTTCTATGTCTGGCTGATTTTACTTAGCATAATGTCCTCCGGGTTCCATCCATGTTGTGGCAAATGTCAGGATCTCCTTCCTTTTTAAGACTGAGTCATATTCCATTACATATACTTATATACCACAGTTTCTTTATTTATTCATATATTAATGGACACCTATGTTGTTTACACATCTTGGCTATTAGGAACAATGCTGTAATGAATATGGAGTGCGAATATCTTTACAAGATGGTGATTTCATTTCCTTTGGGTATATACCCAGAAGAGGGATTGCTAGGTCCTATGGTACTTCTATTTTTAATTTCTTCAGGAACCTCCATACTGTTTTCTATAATAGCTGCACCACTCTACATTCCACCACCATCCTGTGCTTACAGTGTTTAAATCACTTGTTGACGGTCACACAGCCGGTACCGGGCAGAGGCGCACTCTTAGACTCCTAACTCTGGATCTCTATTTTCTCCATATGTCAGTTTACATCTTTAGCTTTAAAACATGACATTGTATCTCTATTTAATTCTCATTTTGTTCATGGCCTTATATTTTCAGATCTGATCCAACTCATCTTAGACATTGCCACAGTGAGCTGTGTTTGTTGGAAAATTATACGTACACACAGCACATCTCTATGTGCTCCATTTAGTATTTGACCATCAGGAAACACGAGCTTGTGTTAGGGCCTTAACTAATAAAGTTTGTAAACTTATTTTGATAATTTTTCTTTTTACATGCACATTGGCTGATGAGGAAGATGAGGAAAGACATAAGTATTTTGGATGGAAGCAAATGCATGATATTGTAAAACAAAAATGATGGCAAGCTACTGTCTCCAGCTTGCCTGAGGCTTGAGAATATCAGTTTAAGTGGCAGTGGAAGAAATTTAGGAACAACAAACGAGAAAAAAAAAAATCTTCCTTACCCAACCCAAAGGGGCAGTGAATCACCAAAGCGTAAAGTTATTCATAATACCATGACTTCAGCTCGTTATTCAGGCAGAAGAATAAGTTAGGGAACATGGAAGTGCCTTCCCGCATTAAGATTTTTATGACCACATGACTTGAGTTATAATTACAACTATAGAGAACATTGGGTTTCCAGACTAAACTAATCTGAGGGGTTTTTTTGTTTGTTTTTGTTTTTTCTTTCTTTCTGGGATATTACCCTGAAATAGACACACAGATGAACTTTGAGAATGAACTGTGGCCAGAAAGGGATTTAGGTGATGGATAGTGGCTTTGTCTATCAACCTGTCTGAGAAATAGGATCCCCACTCAATCTGCATATTCCTTTGGGAGCCCTTGGGGGCCTGAGACCTTCCTGGATAGCTCATACGTCCTAATTCCTGAATAATAATTCATTTCAGGCTCTGTAGTTGAGTCTCGTTCCTGAGCTTTTTAAACTGTAGAATGCCAATGCAACTTTTCTTATTCCCTAGTAGTTTCTTCTAGAGACAGGTAACCTTAATTCAGCAGATGATTGTTAAGCTAGGGGTATCCCTGATATCAAAAGGCAGGCTTGATAATGCATGAGCAATAGGTCCATCACCCCATACAGAGTTTCAGCACCCCTGCAGACCCGCTGACTTACCGTTCGCTCTTGCCATCTCATTTTTCAGGACTACATACTCTTCATATAATGGCCTCAGCTGCTTGCCGACCTCAGACCTCCAGCCTTCCCAAGCCCAGAGCCTCTCATTGTAGTCTGTACTCTTTGCCATTATGTTATCCAAACCTGTTATCACAAAGCACCCAAAGTGAAATAAACATGCATTTGTTAAAATTTTATTTGTAAACAATTATATGAACTTTAAAGGATTAAAAGTAAGGTCAGCAGATAGCAACGTCATAAAGTTATTAGCTGAAATCTCATGATTCCTTAATTTCCTCACCCTTATTATAGTTCCAAAATAGATCTGCAGAGAAATAAACCACTGAAATAATTTAATTACTAACTTAATTAAATTACTTGCCTGTGATAGAACTTACAATGAAATTATATTAAAAGTTAAAAGAGCATCCATGTGTTGAAACACACATGTTTGGAATCTTCTCATCTTTGAATTATCCATCTGAAGAGCACAATGTCATCATCTAACGTCAATATCATTTTTAAAACTTGGGAGAAAAAAGTAAAATTCATAATCACTACTCAAAATTAATAGCTTACCTGGTTCAAGTAATAAGCACTCCTGTGGGTTATTTGGGTTGCAAACTTTTCCAGTACTGTAGATGGTGCTCATTGCATTTAGAATTGTGTTCAACTGCAAATTAGAGATAATAAATAGTGTTTACAATGAAAAAATGTGCTAAAGAGAATGGTAATGTAAAGATCTCCTTTTGGCCATGTGGTTTTTGATGCCTCAAAATACAGAAATTCACATCTTCTTTGCCAGATTTCTTCTTGTATTTAAGGGAAAAAAAAAAAAAACTTCCCCACTGCCAACTAGCACAAAGCCTTATAAGCACATAATAAATACATGTGGAGTAGTTGAAATAAACAGATACACAAAAACCCCAAGAATGTTCCTCACCTACACATACAGAAAGAAGTGCATTTTTTTGTTGTGGTATTCAGTATGTATTGAGCCTCTACTATGTCCTACACTCTGACAATTCTGAAATGAATGAGTCACTGGCCCTCAAGGACCTCAAAGTTATGAAATGGTGAGGCATCCATAACAGCAATAACTACATAACAGAGTAATAAGTGCTATAACTGTTACCAAAATGTAATGTGGCAGTATGGGGGGGGGTAGAGAAATTAATTACCTGGAGATTCAAGAATGGCTGCAAGGAGGGGGGTACATTCGAGCTGTGTCTTGGAGAAGTAGGAATTGGTCAGGTAGAAGAGGGAGGTAGAGGGCAGAGCCTAAAAGATGGAAAGAAGTTGGAAAAGACAAGGCATTTTCAGGGGGAAGTGAAGGACATGGGAGCCAGGCTCTCTCCCACAGATGATTTGAGAAGCACTGAATTAAATTAAGCACTGTTTCCCCTTCTCCTGTTTCCCTCTTCCATTATTCTTTCATTGTACTACAAGAGTCATTACCTACAACATGAAATCGATCCTAGGCTTAAACTTCCACAAGGTTCCACAGTCCAAAGGAATACATCTAAACTCCTCTCCATGGCACCAAACCCCTCGTGGTCTCTTCCTCTACCTGCTTCTTCGATCTCCCCTACTCCCTCTCCATTGAGTCCATGCACTCTTGAGTCTCCCCTCTCCCCAAACACTTCAAGCTCTTAGATGTGTTTCAGTGGTTTTCAGACTGGCTGCACATTAATTAGAATTATCTAGGAATCTTTTAAAAGTAGAATGTCCCGGCTCCACCCAAGCTTGAACAAGCTGTCTAGATTTGAATGGGCAAGGTTTCTTGTGGTGTCCTTGAGAAAAAGATAAGGAAACAGGGAAGGAATAAGGTGAAGTGAATTAATAACTAATTGGATAACTGGACCCAGAGAATGCAGACTAATAAATATCAATTCGTGGAAAGAGACATGCCATATGGCTTTATCTTTGTCCTTACCATGCATTTTTATTTTTAAAATGTAGATTAGAATATACAGAGTTCTAGAGGACAAGCAACTGAGAAAGAGACCTTTGACATTATATAGCTAAATATTTTAGACTAAAATAATTCAACAGGCTACATCAGGGGTCTGCAGACCATATCCTGTCTGTTGCCTGATTTTGTAAAGTTTTATTGGAATACGGCCATGCTCATTTATTTATGTATTAGCTATGGCTGATTTTCCACTACAATGGCAGAGTTGGCTAGTTGTGACACAGACAATAAGGCTTGCAAAACCTAAAATATTAACTCTCTGTCCTTTCACAGAAAAAGTTTGCTGACTTCTGGGCTAGAAGGATGAGATAGAGATGAATATAGGCTTTCTTGAATTTGGACAAACTAACTACCTAAGAACAGAATTTTAAAAGGTGCCATTTCAGAGCAAATTTGGAGACTTCATTGACAATGAGATTGATATGAGCCAACCTTGGTATTTGGTTGTCAAAAACCAAAAAATCAACGAAAAAAACTAATACAATCCTAGACTGCCTTAGTAGATGTAGACCACAGGAAGCATAAAGTCATATTCCTGCTCACCTCTGTGCAGACTGCAACCCACTAAGAGTGTTGTATTCAGTTCAAGGACACTGACAAAACAAAGACAGCAACTAGGGCTGGGGAGGGGACTCAGCACCACTGCATAGGGGGAAATTGGCAAAGTGAAGGATGTTTAGCCTAGACAAGAAAAGCCTCAAGTGGTTCTAAACAAACTAGCTGCCTCCATTTATTTAAAGACTATTATGGGAAAGAGCAGTTTGGCTCTGGAAGGTAGAACGAAGTAAAGGTAAAGCATTTTGCATTCCATGGAGGGAATATCTCCCATTGCTTGGGGAGGACTCACACATGGAACTGCTGTTTTGGGAAGAATGGAATCGCCCATCCCTGAAGTGGTTTGAGCTGAGGCTGTTAGCCACTTGTTAAATAAGTTGCAGAAGAGAGTCAAAGACGAAAGGGGGAGAGAATTAGATTGCACATGGGGCTTCTCAGGCTTGGCACTGTTGACTTTTTGGACCAGACAATATTTTGTCGTTGGGTGCTGTCCTGTACATTACGGAATGTTCAGCAACATCTGTACCCACTAGATGCCAATAGTATCCTTCAGTTGTGGCAACCAAAAAAGTCTCTAAATGTTGTCAAATATCCTGGCGGGGGGGCAAGGGTAGGGGATCACCCCAGTTAAGAACCACCAACACAGATTAAATGTATTCTTCAGGCTGCCTGATCCTCAGGAAGGTGACCTCTGTCTAGAGTGCCTGTACAAACCACAGTCCCTGGAACAATTCCAGTTTAATTCTGTCTTAATGTAATTATTACCAGTGTCTTCTTTCACTCTCAAAAAGATCCCAACTTAGATGATAAAGTATACGGTCACCCCACCTAGGCACAGAGCTCTTTCTAATGTCAGCATTACTGTCCTTGCAAACAAAGAAAGCAGTCATGGTTGATATTAATGTTTAATATTTCCCAAACATTTTGATTCTTGGGGTCGGTACTAAAATGTTCACAAATATACCTGTCTGCTTTTGTCTGCTGAGAGCGCTGAAGACCCACTCTGCTGAAGGGCCTGCAACTGAAGCTTGACTGTGAGATTCTGAATTTCTTCTAGTGAATAATTTTTGGCAAGTTTGGACTGTTCTTCATAAAAGGCAGACCATTTGGCTCCAGCAGCATCCTGAAATGACAAGAAATTGAAGTTGAAATGACACTGCTTGAACAGTTAGAACAGAAGACACAATCCAAGAACATCTTCTGGAACATCTAATATTTTCTGAGTCGTTTCATTCTCTACTTTGCTGAAGGTCAAGGTTTAGGTTAAGATTGATCAGGTCACTCTTGGTCACTCTCTCTTTCTGGCCCAGTGCCTAGTTTTCCCAAGGGTCCTGTCCCAAGAACTGGAAGTGAATTCTCACAGATAATTCACATTGTGGGGTTCTGGAATTTATTGCTTTAGTGCTGTGACGTAGGTGAATTGGCCAAGGATTCGAGGATGAATGCTCTAAAATGAGGACCCAGTAAAGCTCAGAGTGGGCATGATGGGAATACAGCCCCTCAGGGCAATGGGAACCATGAGAAATGAGAACCAGTTCACAGGAAGCTGATAGGTGCCATGACTTAGCCCAGAGATTCTGATCTTAAATTATGATCTCCCAAAAGAAGGCTGCCTAGAATATGGCCATTTGGTAGCCATGGTGATTTTCTATGAGCAAAAGAAATCAACAAGCAGGTGATGATGCCAGGACACACTTGCCCCCCATCTTGAACATCAATAGGTAGGTGGACTTCTCCAGACTTCTCTAGTGTAGTCTTTTCTCAATGCACAAATTCATTTCCATTTGTCAAAGACTAAAATGATCAACTACTTTGTGTGTTGTGCTGCTCTAGACCATACAAAAGAGGTAGCACATAAAGACAGTAAGAGCTCCATTCTTATAGTCAGACACATGTGACTAGCTGTGTGACCTTCGGCAAATTACTTAGCCTCTCTGAGCCACAGTTACCTTATGTGCAAAATGAGAGTAATGAGAGTAAGGATTTACCTTGAGGTTTCATTTTATCTTGAGGATTTACTGAGGTTGTTGTAAGGATTAGAAGAGTTAAATAATAAAATACTTACCAGAGTGTCTGGCACATCCTAAGCATTTGATAAATGTTAGTTATTTTCTTATACTTTTCCTTTTTATTTTGGCAGCTGGCCAGTATGGGGATCCAAACCCTTGACCTTGGTATTAGCAGCACCATGCTCTAACCAACTGAGCTAACTGGCCAGCCCTGTTGTTTTATTATTTATAGAGGAAAAAGTCATTTTACTTAAGTTGCTTACAATTTTATCAGACAGGTAAGGTATGTATCATGAATGTTTCATTAAGGAAATATAAGACTATATAATAATGTATAAACTACGAGTGGGGCCAGCAGCTTCTGTTATAAAAAAGAAGAAACTCAAGGAGGAGACCAGATTTGGCCAAGCCCTCATGGAGGAGGTGAGACTTAAGACAGACCTCAAAGTAGGTAGGAGTTGGACGGATGTAGAATACTTTGCAAAACAATTTACCTCATTTGATCTTCTTAACAACCCTAGGAGACAGAAAATCACTCTATCTCCATTTTTATAAGTGCAGAAAGTGGGTGAGAGAAATAAATAGTGTGGCTGGCAGACAATCACCAGCATTCGATCCTGGACCCTGTGGCAGACAGACTCTAAGATGGCTCCCATGACCCCTGTCTTCTGGTGGTCACACCCTTGTATGATTCCCTCCCCTTGAGTATGAGCAGGCCTGTGATTTGCTTCTAACCAATGACAAACAGCAAAAGTGACAGGGTGTACATGTTTACATTACATTAGATTGTAATTTCTATCTCGCTAGATGTGTCTCTCCCTTGTTGACTTTGATGCATCAAGATGCCATATTGTGAGCTACCCTGTGGAAACAGCCAGATGTTGAGGAATTGAGGTTGGCTTCTGACTAACATTCTGCGATAAACCAAGGACCTTAGTTCAGCAGCATTCAAGGATCTCAATGCTATCACAAATCACATTAGCTTGGAAGGGGATCCATCCGCAGTTGAGCCTCAGAGGAGACTTCACCAGCATCTTAAATCCAACCATATAAAACAGAAGCAGAAGGTCCAGCTAAACTGTGCCTGGACTCCTGACCCACAGAAACTGTGGGATAATAAATATGTGCTGTTTTAAACTACTAAACTTGTGGTAAGTTCTTACACAGTAGATAACCAGTATAGATTGCAAAGGCAGGACTCCAGGCATAACTACACTTTTCAGACCAGGAATTTTATTTTTATCCTGTGAGTACCAGACAGTCACTGGGAGGTTTTGAGCAGGCATTTAATGTGATGGAAATGGTGCATGGAAGTGACAGTAATGGACCAGACAAGAGATGAAGAAAATAGTGGCAGTGAAATAGAAAATATTTTCTCTCCTTATTGAACACTCACAACCTCTCAGAAACTACTTCTTAACTAATCCTCACAACAATCTTGCAAGGGAATTGTTATCAAGTCTGCTTCACAAATGAGGGAAATGAGGCACAGAGCAGGTAAGTAACTTTCCCTAGGTGCAAGCCACCTGACGCCCTTCCCAATCCCTACCCTTCTTCAGCCAATCCGGGACAATTTACTGTCAATATAAATTTCTGGTAAAACTTTGATACCACATTATAGAAATAATTTTATTCTCAACCCACTTTGGAAACAGCTTATAATCCCCCAAAGGCCTTGGTATTAGAACATTTCTCATGTTCTAAGAAATACTGCATGTGGGACTTTGAGGATATCTGTTGTTATGTTATTTATTACTACCATCCTACAAGTGTTATGTTTTATATCACCAAAAAATCACTTTATGTTGCCTTGCATTTGGCCCTTGAGGACATACTGTTCCCAAGATGTTCTTTTTAATGTTTTTTACAATTTATTCCATATCCTCACCCCAAGGCTCTCAAGCCTAAATAAAACAGACAGTTTAGCAGTTAGGCAGAGAACCAAAGTGAGTTCATACACACCAATCAGATCATTTAGATAGTGGTCGATAACTATTTGTAGTTTTGGGACCTGAATGATGATGAAATAAAACTTATATAGCAGTTTACCAAGGCTCAAATGGAACCATTATAGACAAAATTGGTGGCATTCCACTACCTCTGTGAAAAGGCAGGAGAGAGCCAACTAAAACTAGAGAAGTTTGTGCATAGGGTTTGGGGAAAAGATACACATTGTTCAGGACAGCCACAAGAAATCAACACTCTCTGCCCCCATTTATAACTGTAGGAGATATCATATTTCCATCCTGTGGGAGATCCTTTGTAATTTCAAGGACTGAAAACATAAAATCCTAAATTATATTTTAAAACATTCAAGAAGATATCCTGCTCTTTTCGGCCTTAACTATATGCATAAATTAAGTATAATGATTTAATTATGCTTTTGAATGTTTTCATATGAACTTTGTCTTAAGCAATGGGTCTGGTGATCTCTACCCAAATTGTGATAATTGTATTTAAACAATTAAAATGCTTTTCTGATAAATTGTTTGAGATTTAAAGGATTGACATCTCATTTTCTCTTTTTCTATAGCTCACTATCCCCAGAACCAGGCTATACTTTCAGCAACCTCTAAATCACTTTTTCCCCTGCAGGTGTGAGAGTTCCCAGAAGACGAAAAACTGGGTGAAACCTTAGCATTCATCCAGGACGTTGAAGCTCAACATGGTCCCAGGAAAACCTCCACCCTTGGGTGCCATATGCTGGCCCAGTTTCCAGGTATAGCTCTCAAAGCCACATCAGATTCAAAGATGAAAGCTACCTTGGTTACTCTTTAAATACACCCAGAGACTTGCATACTTTAAAAAACACTTATGCTATTTAACAACATAGGTTATCTAAGTTATATGAATATGAACTCCATCACTCCACCTTGGGATTCAAAAAGTTAATTTTTCTTTATTTTAGATGGGAGGTTTAATATTTTAAAATTTAAATGTTTTAATGTTTATAAACATTTTTATTTTTTGAATTTTATCTCATGGGGAAAAAAAGTGCTCACTCCTGAATTCCAGTTACTTGCAGCACAGTGATCTCCCCCCACTCCTGTACCTGTGTGTAGGCATTTATGTATGTCAGGAAGCCTGGGACGGACTCATTAGAGATGGGCATTAAATTGACATTCTTTCCCTGGGTACAGAATAGCAGTTCAGAATTACCCTGCCCTGAATTCACTGTGACTCCAGCCGTGAAGACAGAGGAATAAGTTCAGGAATCAGGCATGCCCAAGGACCCTAGGCTCCCTGGCAGCAGGGCACTGAAGAAGCCCTAGAGACCCCACCCAAAGAGTAATTGTGGGCCTCCTGCTCTCTCTTCACAGCTTCTGACAACTCACCAAGAAATACTTATGAAGTGTTCATGGAGACATTCCGGGCTACAACAGGTCAGTCTTCAAAACCCATTTCAGCTGTGTGGACAGGAGTTTGGGGCAGCTGTAATAGTCACTGTCAAATTCTGGAACAGTGAACCAGGATGCCTCTGCTATCAATGGGATCTTTTTGCTCTCTCCAGGTATAAAAATGGTCCAGAGACCTCCTATGTTGCCAGAGATCTCCCAATTTTGCTATTAAAAATCAAGTATGCTCTTTCTGAAATTGCTTTTAGAAGGCTCCAATTTCTTCCTAAGGCATTGGGTTTACCTTTGTGCAAGTTAGGTTCAGAATTGAGTTGCACTAACAAATAAGAAAGATTCTTATTATCTTTCTGTATGCTTAAAATCTTACTCTTATTTATTCTATTTTACCTCCACAGTTAGTTTAATGATTTGACTTTCCTGCTGTTTACTAATGTTCTTATTAATATAATAGATTTGCTAATTTCTCATACCTGTACCTTCGGGGAAGATTTTTAAAGGATCATGTTTCAAAAAGCAAAAATAAACTTACAAAGAAGGGACAATGGAATAAAAAAAAGCAATATCATTTTACTGAGAAGATAATTACAGTTTAACTGGCAAATATTCAATCTCAAACATGAGAACTGTATTTGCTATAAAGCAAGGAGGAGCAACGAATTGTGTATCATATGACAAGTGTTTGGTAATTAACTTTCACTGAATTTCTGAACCATTTGGAAAACTTTCGTTTTTCAAACAAAGAGTTTCACATATGTCAAGGCTGCTCCTGATGTTGCTAAATAAAACAAAAGGGTTTCACATATTAATTACTGAACCAACCTGGTAGTGCAGAAGCATGGAAACAAGTAGAGAAATCATTTTCCCAGTAAAATGTGACCGACTGTCCAGATAGTGGTGACATTTTCAGCTTGATATGTTGAGGTGATGGTGACCTTGATACAGTGTAAACCTATGTGTCATCTCATGTGCAGTTCCTTATAGAACCAGCTTGGTTCTTCTCCAATGTCGCCTCTTGGAGTTGTACCTAATTTTATTACCAGTTTTAATCCAAATCCACTGGGGAATGGGACAATCTTGCTTTTGTTTCTCAGCCAGGAATCACTTGATCCCAAAAGTCTTATGAGAAGACATGGCAAGGAATGGAGTTAATTGCACACACCATGATGGTGGAAAAAGGGAGAGAGCTTTGGAGACCTGTTTTGAATCAAGGTCTTTTCCTTATCTCTATCTGATGGACCCCTCTGCACTCCTAGGTAGGCAGCTTTTATGACACTATGCTGATCAAGTTTGAGGCCCTCTATTGTTCTAAGGTATATTCTCACACTTGACCTAAGGATTGCCATACTAGGTCAGATCCATAGGTTGACAAGCCCAATATTCTGAGAGTTACACCAAGGGACAATATGGGAATGGCAGATTGTCCACAATAATGTCACCCTGATAGGATATGAACATACATGTGCCATACAGCCCAAATTTCCCTTCCTGTATCAGTTGTCTATTATTACAACAGTACTACATAACAAACAACCAAAAACCTCAATAACATAAGTGTTTATTGTTTATGTGCCTAGAATCACTAGGGGTTGGCAAGACGATCTACTACTGATCTTGGCTGGATTTGCTTACAACTCTGGGGCTTGGCTTCTGTTGGGGCAACTCTTCCATGTGTCTTTCATTTTTAATTGGCTATCCCAGGCAGATTCTCATGGCAAAGGCAAAGATACAAATGACAACCCCATTTTCAAGTCCATCCAAGTCTCTGCTTTCATCAAGTCTGCTAACACCTCATTGGTCAAAGTAAGTCACATGGTGAAGGACACAGTCACATAACCTTCAGTAAGATTGTACTGCAAAGTGACATGACCCTAGGCATTATTATAGGGAAGGGTGAAGAACTGGGTCTATCAATACAATTGACCATACTTCCTTACTCACGGTGGATCTACACCTTATACATTTGCTTAAATTCTTCAAAGATCTATTTATAATTTTCATTATTTCACATTTTTTACATTAAAGAATGGCCCAGTTTTAAGTCTTAACAGTTTTATCACCTGTGGTATAAATAGCACTTCCTTCTAATTATTTTAAATTTATCTCTTTTGAGCTCTCAGAGGCACCACCATTCTATTATGAAGAGATTTGGCCAATACAGCTGTGAATACTCTATCCTTTCTTGTTCCATCTCAGACTTTTTTTGTTTTTTTGAGTCAGGCTTTGTGCTGCTCCCTGTTTTTCTGATCCCCTTAAATCATTCTGATTGCCCTTCTTGGAGGGACAGTCTTCCTTTCCAACATTCTTCCTTTAAGCATGATCAGCAGCATTGTGTTTTTAAAGGCATAGGATAATGTTCTCTCTTTTATTTGCAGAACGTTCCGGATGATGCCAGCCATTGTGGCTATGGGAACTAATTGATTAAAGTCTTCGGGGGACAATCTTGAATAACTCCTAGGTCCTTTTCCTGAGTCAAAAGTGACTTCTCATTGCTCATCGGCTCCCAGGAACAGCCAACATACATACATCCTGGATTTTCTAGACCAGTTCCAATTTATGTCATTTTACTACATATCACAATTTTTGGTGGCAAAATTATGCTTTGGTTATAGTTTGGATCAGTTTTTCCAAATATTTGTCTATGTATTAATGATCTGCCAAAAACTTGATTCATGGCATATTATAAATATTTGCTTTTTTGAAGAACTTTTCAGAATTTGTAAAACTTTTTTGAGGTAATAAGCATATCACAAAACCAAGATTAGAAATACTAAATGGCCTTAAAATATTAATAGTAATTTCAAATATTTTACTTATCTTCAGTTAAAAGTGTGTTATTGCTCAGCAAATATTAAACACAGGGGATCACAGAGCAAGTTATTTTCTCTGTCCAAGAAGTTCATTTATAGTTAACCTCAAAGAAAATAAACTAGATCAACAGATAGTCTCATTAAAATAAATCCACACTGCTTTTAATTTAGTGAGTCAGCGCATGTCTTAGAATGGATGCTGATCTGTGATAAAACACAGGGTAAAGTCAGTAGTATGTAAATTTATGGGAACAAATTCTCCCCTTTGTGCAGGAAAGGTTTGCTGTCAAGATACACAGACAGAGGTTGATATTTCTCAGTTCCTGACCCTGAGTTCTCTGCTGCCTGCAGGCCAAGAAGCAGGGAAAGAAAAGAACATAATGGCTGCTTCTGGGAACTGTGTTGCCCCCAAGTTCGTATTCCTCCCAGCAGCTGTTCTATGAATTTCCAAAGAGCTTCAGAAATGGAGATTCCCATTTCCCCCAGCTCTGACTTTGTCAGGTAAATCTTTATTTTAGAACTGTCCACTTGAGATATCAGCAAGATTGTTGAGCTTTCCAGAATGCAAAGCCCCTGAATAATAATCTTGTTGTTGCCAACACTGATGTAGAGAAGGCAGACACAGTATCACTCTCAAGATCACACACATATTCTCTGACTTCAGCAATCTCATATAGTATATACTATATTGCTACTATTATGGTCATAATCTTCATTTTACAAGTGAGGAAACTGAGACTCAAGGAAGTTAAGAAACTTGCTCAAGACCTTCAGCTTGTAAGAGTCAGAGCTAGGATCTGATCCCAGGCTGTCCAGCCCCAGAGTCCACACTTACTCTATCAGAAAGTTATACTTGATCGCACTCCACTTGTAGCAGCCTGCTCATCTCGGTCCCTCTTGTAGCCTGTCCCAGCCCATTGCTTCAGAGGATCTCAACGCAAGCAATCAGAGAATAGTAGGAGGCATCACTTCCCTCCACACTCATTGCCTCCTTTCCCAGGTAAACCCATACAGGTTCACACACCACCCCTGCTTGAAGAAGGAGGTTCCAGGCCCCTTGCTTGCTTTTTGTATTTAAATATTCTCACTTTTTTTTTTAAAGGGCCCATACTTTCCTCCAGCTTAGCGATACTTAGTGATCTATGCTCTTTAATTTCTGGTCTTTGCTCTAATCAATAGGTACTATTCAAAAGTGATAGCACTTTAATGATCCAGAGATGGTTTCAGCAAACATCACTACATCTCATTTCCTAATGTGCCTTCTCATCATCTGGGATCTCAACAGAACTGTGATATGTCTTTACAAAAATCCTAACTCCCTCTCACAGTAATAATAACGATGTCTTACAGCGACCCTATGAGGCAGACATGAGTGTCATCTTCTTTTTCACAGGTGAACTAAGGCACAGAGCAGCTAGTTAACTAGCTCAAGTTCTCCCAGCTAAAAAGTGGTGGAGCCCAGATTTGGACATAGGCAGTCTGGCCCCAGAGATCTTAGGCATGACATTAGTATATCTTCATGAACACCCAAGAGCCATCCAGCTGAGAATAAAAACAAATACACAGTACACTGCAGTCACCTCCAACAGCAATCAAAAAAAAAAATTGAGAAGAAGCAACAATGAAGAGCTAGAGATGAAGAGAAGTAAGACAAAAATGTGAGACAAGAAAAAACATCTCTTGTAACAACATTAGGCTGTCAAAATCTCCTGGGTTTCCTTGAGCTTTAGAAAAATAGAAAAAAAAATCTCTTGGTGGATTTCAAATGAGGCAGTAGGTCTCAGATTTGATCTCTTCAGTGAATGGCAGTGATTTAATTTAAACATGCAACCCACTAATTGTTTGAAAAAACAAACTTCCAATCTACATTTTTTAAGGAAAGTATTGCTGAACAAGTGCCACAAAAATGTTTTCTTAAGTAATGGTGTTCAATTTTCCAGCACTTAAGTGTGTAAGGATGCTGCTTTGGGATCTGTGAGAGAAGAAATTGCTAAGTGCTTGCACTTGTCAAACAAAGCATCTTGCTTTCCCAGAGCATTTTGACATTGGTCAGAACTGGTTTAATTACAGTTTTTCTTGAAGGGCTCTGGCTGGATTCTGTGACCCTTAGAAATCCCTCAGAGCTCTGTGACAATGAGGGGAAGAATTTACAAGTTCAGCCTCACCTTACTTACCCATGGTTAGCTTAATTGCTAGATAGTTCTTTCACTAAGCCTCCAGTTGCATTTTTCAGTTAATGTATCATTTGTAGAGAGTCTTTAGATATTTCTGTTGACATTATAGGCTAAAGGAAATTATTAACACAATAACATGCATTTCTATGAAATGCTTTGAACGCCCAACTATAATGAGAATTATGGTGGTAACTTTATAAAACATATTCACTTGTTTTCAAGAATCTGAACTGAGACCCGTGAATTATTTTTAACTGTTTCCCAAATGAGCCCCAAGGTCAATTAAGTTTAGTCGTCTGGGAGTCCAAAATCAGAGATATGGAGGCAAACATCCAACCTCACAGCTCAGAGCATTTCTTTGATTACCCTTTTCAGTTTTAGGAGAGTAATCTAATCCTTAAGAAGAAACAAATACTTCTACATAGCCATGAAAACTCACCATCTTTTGGACATTCTCTTCGGTAATATTGGTGTTATAATCCCAAGAAGCAAGAGAGCTTTCATAAAACAGGTCTTCAGCTTCATGGTTAAACTTGTCCAGAAATGTCTTGGCCAGTTCCTCAACGGTAAATTGAGCAGCAGTTACAGAAATAAGGCTGAGAAGGAGCCAGAAGCAGCCTGACATCTTTCCCTGTGCGCCAAGATCCCATCCACTGAACAACTTTCCCTAGAGGAAAACCTCCTCATGACTTTTTCTCTCTCATCAGCCTTTGAACTTGGGTTGGGCACTGAGCAGAGAAGACCAAAAAAAAAAAAAAAAAAAAAAAAAAAAGAAGAAGAAGAAAAATAAGGAGGAGGAAAGGAAAAAAACAGTAAACAATCTGCTGAACCAATATAAAGAGAGGACACATATACATACAGATTTTAGAGTGACTTTTTAACTAAACGAAATAAACAAATGTTATTCATTAATTCTAGAGAACCTTAGATCTCCTAGCAATTTATGGCCAAATCAAAACTTGTACATTTGGTTAATATGTTCCTAAAAAGCTGTTAAAGATAAAAGGAAGGTGTTATAATTTTACAGTGACCAAGAGGCCCAGAATTAGGGATCATGGGGGTAATGTTGGCATTTATGTTTCTCAGACAATTCCATTAAGAGTCAGTTATCCCTCCTTTATTTTTATTTCAAGCTCATATTCACAGAAACTCTCTACATGGGTAACATTTTCCCTTCCAAATAAATCACTTTGCCCCTGTCTTTATGGGATTTTTTTTTTTTAATCAATTTTAACTTCCATGGCCATTTAAAAAATTATGACTACTCTCTCCTCCACCGATTAACTCTCCTGATCGGGCTTTGGAAAACTTAAAAAGGCTCATTTTCTATTTCTCATATGACCATATTAAACCCTGGTTCTATGACTGACTTCATTGTATACCTACTTCCCTTCTACTTACCTGTTCAAAACTCAGTCAAGTTCACAAGAAAGTAAGAATGCCTCTGCATGTTTGAAATCCAAAGAGTGTCCATGTAAAGTTCTGGTCATCCATAGCCATGGTATCATGACAACTTGGAATTCAAGAGATTTTATTGGTTATCCTGTCAAATCTCAGGACGTGGCTCAGTGTTGTCATTCCCAGAGTGTAGGCCTGAGTATCAGACAGAAAAGAGAGGGGCCACTTTAAATGGCCTGGCTCTTGATTGGGCCTGCTTGACTATGATTATGAAACCTTCACATGGAGAAAACATTTCTCCAACCAGAAAAACAAGTCTTCCAGGTTCAGGGGAAATGGCAATGACTAAGCCTTAAAAAAAAATTCCACTACCTACTTCTCCTTCCAAAGTTGTGAGTATTATTGTAGAAGAGGAAAAAAACAATTATAAGTAACTGTTCAAAGTGCTTTGTGTTGTAATATCTCACTTAAGGATCACAACAAACGTACAGGCAAGTATTTTTATAGCCATTTTATGGATTATGAAACTGAGCTTAACTATATTGCCAGACCTCATTCAGGTAATAAGTGGTAGAGCCAGGACACAGATCAATGCAAAGTGTAGGCCCTTAACTAAGTTGTAGTCAGCAGTCTCAGGCAGTAATGGAGGCATAAATAAGAGGCAGAGGGACTTGTGCCTTCAGTGAACACGTTGGATTGATTTCACCACATCAAAAAGAGGCAGACTCTTACTACCCTTAATGTGAATCAAAATGCACTATCCTTTGAAGAAATAAAGCAGTGAAATGTAAATAAGAATAATAATAATGATAAAGCATGTCAAAAGAGTGAGTTGGGGGAAATCAGTGCAGAAGTTTCAGTAAGGTTCCTCCCACATCTAGAAAGCTGAGATTCACTCACTTCTCACATGCATTAGGGGAGAAAACAGGCAAGAAAAAGGGGAGCATCACGTGAGCCCCTGAACAAAGAGTTAGAATGTTACTTTCATTAAAGGTGAAACAAACCTCTACTCAGGTAACTTCCTGAATGAAGCACTTGCGTTTAGAAAGAAAAATGGGAGTAGTCCAAATTCAAGTCACTTAGGCAGAAAATAAGATTCACAGGATCAAATTAAAATGGAGGAAGCAAGTTATAAAATCTGAAAGCTAAAATAGATGGCCAAGGAGCCTGAGATAATAGTGAGGCAGGAAAATGATGGAAGTCAAGAAACTTTGAGAAGCAAGGGAAGGGGGAAAATTGTCTACAGTGATTCTGTAGGAAAACTAGAATAAAGAGCCAGAAAAAATTAGGAGACTGGGATGCAGGAAAGCGGTTCTAATTTTCAAAAGTGTCAGGGGTGAGTGTGGATTTCATAAATGACAGAGGGAAGAGTTTGACCTTGACACCTGATAAAATGATAAAATATCACTTCTAGAATGTGGTTTGCACTTGAAAAAATATAGCTCTGATGCACTAGGTATTCACTAGGAACAAGTCAAACGCTGCCTGCCTTATTCCCTCTCTGACAAAAGAATACAATAGTAAAAAAAAAAAAAAAAAAAAATCAAAGACACGGTGTGTCTTCCATTCAACAAGGGATTTAACAAAATGTGAAGTGATATGACTAGATCCAAATATCCCGCAAAACAATCAGAAAGCACAGAATTAGGAAGTCTTCTGATCAACAACAGTTCGTGTCTAAAACAAAAAAGAATCTTGATTCAACCATTATTATTAAGTACCTACTGTATCCAGACTCTACTCTAGATGCACTAATGAAGCAGGCAGGAAAAATTCCTGTGAGTATTGTGTTCTATGAGGTGAGGGCAGAGGAAAGAAACAAATAGTTGGTGATAAATACTATGACTTCTAATAAGGAGAGAATGGAGGATAAAGAATTATGGGGTGGGGAAAGAGATCTCCTATAAGGAGGGTCTCTCTGAGAAGGTGACATTTGAGCAGAGACCTGAAAGAAGGGATGACAGCTATGTGGATACCTGGAGGAAGACTTTTCAGGACAGAGGGAGCAGCAAGTGCAAAGGGAGAAGGCAGGTCTCAAGAACATCCAAGGCTTTGTGGCTAAAGCCCAGTTGCACAGGGGAAAGTGGCAGGAGGTGAAGTCAAGGAGGAAGCTGGGGCCACACCAGGAGGGCTGTAGAGACAATCGGAGGACTCTGGTTTGACTCGGAGCAATGAGCAAAGGCACTGGAAGGATTCAAGCTGAGAAGTGACCTGGCAAAAGTTTTAACAGGATCACTCTGGCTGCTGCTTAGAGAGCAGACACTAATAGGTTAAGGGTGGAAGCAGGGAGACCAGTTAGTGAGCTACTGTAGCAGCTCAATCAAGCTGGTTGAATAAAAGCTTAATATCAACCGTAAATCCAACCTGGATGCCCAACAAAAGGTAAATCCATCTCAGATTATTTTCGGCTTTGTTAACAGAAGTATTAGATACAAAATAATCTAGAGGATCATGTTCATTTCTGAGGACCACAATTTTAGAGACACAGAGAGTATCCAGACAAAAATAAATATGACAGTAGATAGGTCTAAAATATGAGGTTGAAGAACAGCTCAGACATGGAAGAGAAGATTTAGTGTACACAGCTCCCCTCCATCACAGTACTGTCATTTAGAAGATTTGGGTAGCATAACAGTTTTACTCTGCCACTTGTTAGCCATGTGACATTAGGCAGGCAATATCCTCCCTGCTCCTAGTTTCCTTCTTTTAAAGCTGATGATAGTATCATAAGTACCTCATGAGGATGTGATGAGTATTATATGAATGAAAATACACAGAACAATGCTGGTGGTCTAGTAATAAAAGCCAATCAAAATGAAGAAGCAGTATTATAAATGGGGAACTTCCATCCCTCCACAGAATGTGTAAGCGAACCATCTGCAAGGTCATCTTTCAAGGACACTGCAGCAGAGATTGGCTGGGAGTCTCACTCAAAGGTCCATTTGGACTGGAAAGATCCTGCATTGTAGAAGTTTGCTACCCTGTGCTGAAACAGTAGAATGGAGGAGCTCACCAGTGGAAGGAGTAGGGTCATTTGTGAAAGAAAAAGGGAGCCTGCATGAGCTGGCCATGGAGAACTTCTCAGGTGCTTTGGTCACCCGATTATGGTCAGGTCCTCGTATAAAACCTCCTACATGCAATAAGGAGAAAACTTGAGTCCATCACTGCTATCTCGAGGGAGAAAGGGAAAGCCATAAATGTAAATGACTGCCCCCCAATACTTACAGATGTTGTGTTTGTTGATTGCACATACTTTGCATCAGGCTTTGTACATAAACTCTTCACAACAACGATTACAGACAGGAATTGTGAGATCCATTTTGTAACTAAGGAAACCAAGCTTCCAGCATTCTCATGACTGGAAAATATTCCCACAACTGATAGCGGGGCTGGATTTTGTCCTCAAGCTATTTAAGAGACCTCTTCTTTCCACAGAGTCATGGGTTCACTCATCTGCTAACTTCATGCAGATTTAGTAAATCCTCATCAATCTGTCATATTCTTGAGAAGAAGCAGGCCCACATAAGCAAAACTAAAATGTACTGCTTTGATTATACCAGTTTTACATTGTTAAATCATTTTAAGCAGAAATTTTTCTAAAATGTATTCCATCCTTATCAAGATGTTGCCTAGACATTATTTTATGTGTGTGCGTGCACGCCCGTGTGTGTGTTTTCAGATAACTCAGTGTTATCTTGAATATTATTTACTGGCTAGGCTAAAATGTGGCAATGTCTTTAGGGCTTTACATTACATGGATCCAAACAACTTTATTGCTATTAATTCTGCTGTCTCTGCACATTCTGAATTTGCTTTCATTTGTTGGACCATCAACTTCTGATAGCCCTGCCCACCACGATTCCCCTCCCTTTCTGATCTGCTGTCTGTTAAAACCTAAATGGAAACTAGATAACCATGGAGTTCAATCAGAAGGCTCCCTCATCATAAGCTCAAACCTAGGGGTGGGTCTTCACTCTGCTAAAGCAAAGTGCATAGACTTTGAGATCCATATTTCCCTTATTGCTCAACTTTTTATGCATACCCAGCTGAGTCACAAATGGTGAGGATGCCAAATAGCTACAGTGTAAACCTCCTCCAGTTCCTCAGGTCGAGAAGGTAACTTTGGTAATGAAAAGAAAGGGTGTTTCGTGCAATTTCTTATCTTAATATCGATTAATGCTTCTGACAGGAACAAGAGAAGGTATCAGGAATACAAAGCATAAAGAAATTTAAAACTTTACATGACCAAGAATTATTTGCACTTAGTACAATTGATTTTGACCACGTGTTTATCACACAAAGTGGATTTATAAGTGCTTTACACAAAAGAGATAACAAGTTGGCTTTTCCACCTAAGGGAGAAGCTAAATCTCTTTCCTGTTTACATTTTTAGTTGGATAGTCCTTTTTTTCCTACAGATAGAGCAAAGATAATCTTCATTAACCAAATTGACAAATATTTTAACAGAGTTCAAATTTGTGAGGATAAACTGTGGATTCCATGGAGGTTGTACTGATTGTTACTAAACTGAATTTATGATAATACAGTGCTTGCCAAAGTAACCCTAATTTATTTCCACACCTAGACTATACAAAATATCAGATAGCACTAGCATAAGGGAGATACTAGTATAAATTTGCATCTAGGGCCTTAGAAGCAAAACTTGAGCCTTTTTCCTAAATGAAATGGGATCCATAGAGTTTGAACAAAAGAGTAACATGATCTCGCTTATATTTTAAGAATCATTCTGGCTGCTGTATGGAGAAGAGACTACATATGCAGCAAGACTACAGGCAGAGAAATCAGTGAAGAGGCCATTTCAACAATCCTGGTAAGATATGACACTGATTTGGTGGTAGCAGCAGAGTTGGTAAAATATGGTGGAATTTGGAATACATTTTGAAAGTAAAGCTAACAGGATTTTCTGGTGAATTTGATACAGGCTATGAAAGAAAGAGATTCAAGGATCACTCCAGGGTTTTTTGGATTGAAAAACTAGAACAAGGTTGACATCAATTTAGATGGGGAAGGTTGCTGGTAATATAGGTTTGCAGGGAAGACTAAAAGTTCAGTTGAGTTTGATATCTGTTAAAAACCCAATTGAAGATGTTGAGAAGGCAATTGGATATACAAATCTGAAGTTTGGCGGAGAGGTCATGTATTAGTCCATTTCTGTTACTTGTAACAAAGTATCTGGAACTGGGTAACATTTTAAAAAATGAAATTTATATTGCTTACAGTTTTGGAAGCTGGGAAGTCCAAAGTCCAGGGAACAAATCTGGTGAAGATCTTGGTGATGGCGACAGTGACCCAGGGGTCTCACATGGCAGAAAATGGCAGAGCAGAGAGAGAGACTAACCTCTCATGTGCTCTTCATGCGCTCTCCTTTTTAAGCCCTCAGAAGCACATCCATGACCATTTTTAATCCATTCGTTAGGCATGGTCCTCAGAATCTAATCATCTCTTCAAAGCCCCACCTTTCAATTACCATAATAGGATTTCCCACCTTCTTAACAGTCACAGTGGGGACAACTTTCTAACACATAAAGCTTGGGGGACACAATTCAATCAATCCACAGCAGGTTAGAAATGGAGATATAAATTTGAGAATTGTCAGCTAGAGATGGTTCGTCAAATATGTCTTTTCAGCTAAGATCAAAAGGAAAAGATCCTACTACTTCAGGATCCCAGTGTGCTGAAAAATTTCATTTAGTCCAGACCTCAGGAGGGAAATGGAATAGATAAATAAGGGAGGAAGTTACTTGAAACAACCCTGCCTAGATAAGTCATATGTGGATTGAACAGAAAGAATATATAAGAGAGTTTCGAGAATGTGGCCAGAGAATTACACGTCTTCACCGGTTTGTGGCAAAGAAAGGTCTCTTGAGCACAGGGTCGTTGAGTTGAAGCAAGATGCAGGTTCAGGGAAGACAGCTGATATGAGAGAAAGTCAAGTAGCTTAGACACAATCCAGGTCAAGGCTGCAACATTGGTGGGCATTCAAAGCATAAAAGACTCATTTTGGAGCCAGCTCCTGCCTCTCACCTAGTATCTGAGGTGATTCTAGTACCAGACTTGTTAACTCTTCCAGTTGGATCAGAAAACATGACTCTTATACTCAATCCATAGACTGAGATAGAGGCCACTCAACCATCAGTAGTTAAAAGGTATGGCACCTCTGAGAACTCCTGGTCATAATTATCTCTGGAACTGGAAAGGGCATGCTAATTTCAGAATAAATTAGCTAACATGAGTTATAGAGAAATAAGGTTACTCTATGAATCACCAAAGATTTGTATGTCATGTATTTGATTCATAACTGATGAATGAGTGGCCAATTCAAAGTAGATTATATAATATAATATATTAATATGGTGAGAACTCAGAAATAACATCAAGATAATCAACTATGTTATAGTTTAGTACATCAAAAAAAATAGTATTTCTAAAGTCCTGAGAGAGAAAAATGGTTATTGCAAAGACAGAATGGCATGGCAGAGTATATGATAATGACTCTATTATAATGTACAGAATTCCCTTTTCCATTTGTGCCCCTCTCTGACACACAATGTCCAAAATAAGAGCTTATTAACATTAATTGTGCTGGAAAGATTGTAAGCTTCAAGGCTGGGGATGTCTTCTTTCTTAGAAACATCAGATCTCTGGAAAGCTAGAAAAACCAGGGTGAGGCTCAGAAGAACACAGCTTGTTAGTCTGATATATAGAACCAGAGAAGGGGGCTTAATCGGGGCTTTGAAGTTTTCTTCTAGGTCATCCTGTAAAACTGATACCCTGCACAAGGATGCTAATGTTTATTTGATTGCAGGGCTCCTTTGTCCTCTCTCTCTCCAGCACCTAAGCAAGTAGGAGATCTGAGGGAAAATTTGAGAGGTTGTAGTGGATTGAATTATGTCCCCCCAAAACTCACTGTAACTTGAATTGTGTCCCCCAAGTTTTATGTATTAGAAACTTAGCCCCCACTGTGACTGTTAGGAGGGTGGGAAATCCTATTATGGTAATTGTAAGGTGGAGCCTTGAAGAGGTGATTGGATTATAGGACCATGCTGCAGTGAATGGATTAAAAATGGTGGTCAGAGGCGTGGTTCTGAGAGCTTTAAAAGAAGAGGAGGGTCTACTCTCTCTGCTTCTACCATCTTGTAATGTGAGGCCCCTGGATCACTGTCACCGCCACCAGATGGACTTTGGACTTCCCGGTCTCAGAAACTGTAAGCAATAAATTTCATTTACTTTATAAATCACCCAGTTCCATGTACTTTGTTATAAGCAACAAAAACATACTAATATAGAGGTTATAGAACCACCTCATTTCCCAAAATCACAAAGATGGGGAATAGATAAATCACTTTGTAAATCCTCATGTACCTAATATCTGAGCTTCAAGGAGGATCAGTCTGAAAGTCAAAAGGGTAAAGGCTTTAATCTCATGTCTGCATAAATACATGCACTTGGACAAGAATTTTTCTGAGGCCTCAGAATCTATTGTATTTTATATCAAAATCTCTTGGCTTTTGATGATGCAGGATATGTGATGTCAACATGAATATGTAAAAACTAGAAGTTAAGTTGGGTAAGAGCCTTACTATTACTTCATTCTTTGCCACAAAAGACACTTCTAAGATTTGCCAACCTGTCTTTAATCTCATTAGAAATCTACTTTGGCTGAGATATGTGTTTAGTGCCTAGAAATTACACAACATAAATTCAAGGGCAGTGTTGCATCATTTCTGAGGACAGTCAGAATGTGGTAGGTCTTAATATTAATTTGGATTTCATCCAGAAGGTAATCAGGGTCCTATTGCCTTGGAATTTGAATAATGCCGTCGTACTACAAGATGATATTTTTGCATCTCAGTGATTCCCAATGTTTCAACATTGGTTGAAAAGCAAAGAAGAACTCAGTGACCTCTACAAAGATGAAGTCATTAAGCAATTGTGAAGATTAAAAACTTGAGAACACACTTGGAGGAAATTTCATAGTGAATATCCTTCTCTGCTCAGCCTTTTCACTGGATTTGGTAGTTGGTATTGTCCAAAGCTTTTCTGACTCTCCTAGATCAAACTGGAATCTCCCTAAAATTAGCTGAGGAAAAAGAACAAGTTACAGCTCACTGGGCAGCTTGATTATTCTGGAGAGCTGATTCAGAATCCTATCTGGATTTATTTGGTCAAGAAGTCTCTAGGTCCAAGTTCCATACAAATTCAATATGAACCTGAAATTTATTCCTGGAAGATCTATGATGTTTAGGAGCATGGGGAACTCTGAAGACACTTTTGGTAGTTTGGGTTTATGCCTAAAATTAACATTCTCCTTGGAAAACTGGAGAAACACTGGAGGAGGGCAAAATTCTCCATCTATTACTCAGTTGGCATTTCAACCCTGGGACTCTTCTAAAAAGAAAGATACTGGTAATAATAAACAAACAAACAAACAAAACAAACAGACAAACAAAAAACAAGTAAACAAACCAGAGGTGATAAGGCTGAGAAACAGGCAAAGCATTAGGTCAGGTCCCAAGTCACTCATCATAGAGCATTAGGCATTGGACGTCCAGCACCCTGGAGAGCTCCACTGGGATCACAGAACCTCCAACAGGTATGGAGAAGTTGTGGACAAACTGCCAACTAGAATAGTGGTAATGGGGTGTGGGTGGGGGTAATGACAGAATCGATAAAGAATTACTTAGCTTTTGTTTAACAAAGAGGCGAGGAAGGAAGGAAGGGAAGGAGAGGAGGAGGGGGATTGGAAGGGGAGGGGAAGAAAAAGTGGGGGAGAGACAAAATTTTAGCACATTAACTAGAGAGCCCAGGCCTGTCTTTATACATTTTAAATAATGGCTAACATTTATATGCCAGGTACTGTGCAAAGCATTTTACAAGCATTATCTTCTTGAATCTTCACAGTCACCCTCTGAGTAAAGAACTATTATAATTTCCATTTAATAGGAGTATAAAGGAAGACTTAAAGAGGTTAACTAAACAACGCAAGTCTAATTGACAAGTGGAGGTGCCCAGATGTTAGCCCATGTATTTATCAGATGCTCAACTAATTAGGGGAAAAG
Source organism: Cynocephalus volans (assembly GCF_027409185.1). NCBI lineage: Eukaryota > Metazoa > Chordata > Mammalia > Dermoptera > Cynocephalidae > Cynocephalus > Cynocephalus volans. The sequence continues at coordinate 19,526,845 of NC_084478.1, forward strand.
CTTTGTAAATATTTTCTGTGAAGTGTCTGGCTGCAAAACTGTTTCTTCACTCTTCCCTGTATGCACACCCTTTATAATGTGACTTTGCAGTCTCTCCTATCAAGAGGTGTAGTCTACTTTCCCTCTTCTTGAGTCTGCTTTAACCAATAGAACGTGGCAGAAGTGACGATGTGTCAGTTGAGTCTATTTTGTTCTCTTTGAAGCATGTCTATATCAGTGACATAAAGCAGTGGTTCTCAATCAGGGCAATTTTGCCTCACAGGAGTTTTGTCACAACGGGGGAAAGGGTGCTAATACATGTTGTAGAAGAAGCCCAGGAATACTACTGAATATTGTACAATGCACGTGACAGCACTCCACAGCTGAGAATTCTTTCATCCCAAATGTCAAGTGCCAACGCTGAGGAACTCTGAGCTAGATAGTGCTATGAAAATATCGATCTCAAGAACTGACATGTATGAGCTGCTGCAGGAAGCACCCCAGGCTCTCCCAAGCCAGGGCAGTAGGGGACCAAGGGCCTTGGCCATGCCCCCCTGACACCTGCAGCCAGCCCAGCAATGACCATTGACCACCAAGCTGCAGCAAGAAGGGCCCTGGGTTCCCAAGATGGGGTGGTGGCCACACACCCCTGACATCTGCACTGAGCCCAGCAATGACCAAGCCACCACTGGAAGCTGCCTGGTCTCCCCTGTGGGAATGAGGGGGGTGCCACAAGCATCAATCCCACCCCTCCTCCTTCCTCCTTCTTCCATCTCATTTCCTTTCCCTTTCCCCTCACCCCCTCCCCCCAAATGCTCCACAACAACTTCATAGAATGTAAAAATTAATAATATAATCATATAAAATAATAATATAAATAAAATATTTTGTAAAAAAATAATATAATATAAAAAATAATATAAATTTTATTATATAAAAATAATATAAAATAATAATACAAATAATATTTATAATAATATAAATAATAATGCAATAAAATAATAATATAAATATTTATAATATAAATAATATAAGTATTAATAACAAACATATATATTAATAATACAAATAATATAAATATTATTATAAATAATAATAAATAAATAAATAAATAAAAAGAACTAATGTGTGTGCATGATTCCACCTCCCTACATCTCAATCAAGGCCAAGCAGAATAGTAAATCACCTATTCCCAGAAGGAAACTGCCAAGGCTCTCCAACACAAAGTCTAGTTATGTTTAGATGTGTATGTGTGTGTATATGCCATGGTTTCCATAACAAGTAGGAGAAAGCAGGAAAAATTAAAACATAAAATACTAGACCAGATAATTAGCCCTGACTAGAACAACACAGCAGGGAGAACTAACTTTTAAAATGTTTATTACGTGAAGGGCACCAAGGGACCTTACCTCGCTGGGTGCTCATGGCCACCTTTGTGGAGGTTGTTATTTCTCTTTTTTTTTTTTTTTTTTTTTTAAATTTTATTTTGTCGATATACATTGTGGCTGATTATTGCTCCCCATCACCAAAACCTCCCTCCCTTCTCCCTCCCCGCCTCCCCCCAACAATGTCCTTTCTGTTTGCTTGTTGTATCAACTTCAAATAATTGTGGTTGTTATATCTTCTTCCCCCCCCCCCGGTTTGTGTGTGTGTGTGTGTGTGTGAATTTATATATTAATTTTTAGCTCCCTCCAATAAGTGAGAACATGTGGTATTTCTCTTTCTGTGCCTGACTTGTTTCACTTAATATAATTCTCTCAAGGTCCATCCATGTTGTTGCAAATGGCAGTATTTCATTCGTTTTTATAGCTGAGTAGTATTCCATTGTGTAGATGTACCACATTTTCCGTATCCACTCATCTGATGATGGGCATTTGGGCTGGTATTTCTCAAATGCTCAAAAGGTTACTAACTAGCTCTGTGTCACCCAATAAGAGAACTGGGATTTAACCTGTCAGTGTGTTTTCCATTGCAACCCCCGCCTCTTTCTGTGGGATGCGGTATAAAGGTTCAGAAGAACCAGTGAGACTGTCAAAGAAAATAATTTTGATTTTTTTAGATAGATGAAAATGACAGAGTACTTGGGACTTGAAATTTGTTGACGTCAATACATAGGTGATATTGCCCAGGCATCTCTGTTTCTCTCGAGAAAAGAACAGGAGGAAATGGACTGAAAGGACCCAGTGAAAGCTCATGTTTAGTCCCAAGGGAGAATCACTTGGCAGTTGTAAACACCGATGCAGACTACTGAAGGGTGTTGTGTAATGTCCATCTCTGGAGGGTTCCATTGGCTGGATCCTCGGCCAGGCAGGGAGGGTTTGAGTGTGGCCTGACTGAGGGGGAGAAGATGGATGACTGGGGCTCCAGACGAAGCTGCTCTGGGAATGAGCCCAGCTGTGGCCTCATCTCCACTCCCCTCTACTGCTTCCTTCCCACTCCCTCTGTAAGGACGTCAGATTAATAGGCAGCTTAGCATCTTCTCCATTCCACCTCTAACAGGCTGACCCAGTGGGTCCTCTCTCCCTTCACTCCCAACCCTCCCAGGACCCCATCTCTCCTGGCCCTTTATTATGTCGGTTTTGAATGGCTACCTCAAGGTGATCGATATATGGGTGCTCATTATACTATTCCTCTAACTTTTCTTTATGTATGACAATTTTTATAATAAAGAATAGTGAAGGGCTTACAGTGGTTGAGAGCAGAGTATGTGGCGCCTCGTCACCATGTGGAGACTTTGGCTTTATCCTGGGAGAGACGGGTAGGCATGGAGAGGTTTAAGTAAGGGAATGCTATGGCCTGGTTTTCTGTTTTAACAGGACATGTCAGAGTTTTCTTCCTCTATTTAAACCTGGCTCAATACCAGGAGGATGAGGAGAGTTGCTGTTGTGGATGCAGTTTTGCCAGAGCCTCTGAAATTACTCACAAGAAAAGCATAAACAGCAAATGACCTAAATCAAGTTGTAGCACAGGAAAATCATCATGTCAAAGAGATACTTGCACTCCCATGTTTATTGCAGCTCTAGTTACAGTAGCCAAGAGTTGGAACCAACCTAAGTGTCCATCGACAGATGACTGAATAAGGAAAATGTGGTATATGTACTCAGTAAAATACGACTCTGCTGTAAAAAAAAAAAGAATGAAATTCTGCCATTCGCATGAACATGGATGAGCTTAGAAAAAATTATGTTAGGCAAAATAAGCCAGGCAGAGGAAGAGAAATACCACATGTCCTCACCCTAAAAGAGAGAAAGAAAGGAAGGAAGGGAGGAAAGAAGAAGGAAGGAAGCAAGGAAAGGTCACAATAATACACTGAACTTTCAAAAAGAGAACAAAACTGTGGTTATTAGAGGTGGGAAAGTGAGGGATGGGTGAGAAACTAGTTAAGGGTCACAAAGATTGATTACACTTTGTAAACATGAGTATACTAATTATCTTGATTTGATCTCATATTGTACACATGTATTGATTTTTGATTCTGTACCCCACAAATATATTTAATCAATTCTGTTTCAATAAAAAACTGTCAAAAATAAATGAATAAATAAAATTCTGAATAAAAAATAAATTAATTAAATATATTTTCTTTCACTCTTCAAAGAGCATGTTAGATCTCCTGGAATTGTCCCAAATGAAAGCCAAAAGGCTTATCACTTGAATGAATTGTTCCACTGCTGGCTTATGGCCCTGTCCTCTCAAGAACCTTTTAGTCCTTGCTTGTAGGAGCCCCAAGCAATTAAAAAATAGGACAGGTGACTCATCCCCACATACCTGGCAGATATGCCAGTGGCGCCAGTCCTCAATGTACGAGAGGCTAAGGGTCATTATAGTATTTGACCAGATGCACAGAATTTTGCCATATTGACAGCTAATTTAACAAGACAGCTTGTCCATCTGTCAGATAAAATTTTCAAACTGAACTGATTGGGAAGCCAGTTGATTTGATAAATGTCAACTGGTTCAACTATAGTCATAGATTCAAAAAAAAAAGTAACCATTTTAAAACATGATCATTATTACTCGATCAGGTAGAAGTTAATGCTGGGATAATTAGCTTTTCAATCTCTCTCTCTCTCTCTCACCATGTTCCCCCACCCTACCATCACCACTGAGGTACTTTCTTTGCAGCTATACATGCAGAGTTTTATTTTAAAGTGTTTTGTTTAACTTCTTTGTGTTGAAAATTCAAACAAATACTTTATCTATGTTCCCTCCTATTATCTCCCTGCCAGATCTATGTGTGGTTCTGTCTTTCCAGATGGGCAGATTATCTTACTTCTGAGATTCAGCCATCATAGATATGGAAATATATTCTATAGTAAAATATTTCCCTTAAATAAGCACTTTTACTCCTTTTTGTGGCTTCTAGTTGAGTAGTTTTAATATCAATTTTAATAAAGAAAAATTTCATTTGCAAAGTACATTCTCATTACTAATTTGGCTGTTTTTCATTATTTCATTCTATTCTCACAATAACTGTTTGGGCATATGGAGCAAGTATTAATTCCTTTTTGAAGGTAGCCTATGTCCAGTGGGGACAAGTTCTTTAACTGGACTGTCTCCCCTCCACTTTGATGAAATCCTGCTTGCCTGGGGCCACCTGATTAGTAAATGATAGTGTTAGGAATAGAATTCAGGCAGTACAGGTGAATCTACTCCCAGTGGGACCTGAGGTGGCATCCTCTCGTCAAATGCTGGAATATTTCAATACTATGATGGTCTCTTTAGGTACAATAAATAAAGACCATTAAGTATAATAAATGAAGACCGTAAAGAGCATTATATCTGTTCAGCTCAGGTGTCACTACAAAATAGTTTTGAGAGGTTTCTGGATTTTGGAGTTGCAGATAAAGGATTGTGGATATGTATTCCCCTGGCCCTGGTGCTCTCTGCCACCATGTGAAGCAACCAATTGTTTAATATGCAGTGACTACTTGCACACTTTTTCTCTTACTCCAGAGCTTCTCTGGAGAACATCCAAGCTACTGCTGGTCAGGAGAGAGAACCATCAGCCCCAAGTGTTTTTTTCCATCGCCTTCCTTGTGCACATGATGCAACTCTCTTCTTTCTTTCACTATTGTGAACTCAACTACACTTGGCACAATATCACTCAAATAATTTTTCACCTCTTTCTCTTTTAACTTCTTCTCTGACATCTTTAGAAACGGTCAGAGAAAGAGAGGAGGATTAAAAGGATAAGGCCATATCACAGAAGCCAAGAAAGGAGAATGTGTCAAAGAGGGTGACAGGATGCCCTACACTGTAAAATACTTCAGAGAGATTCAGGAGGGTGAGGACCAAGAAGCTGTGTCCTTGACAACCAGAAATTCATAGTGACCGTTGAGGGAGCAGTTTCCTCAGGGTGTGGGAATGCAAGCCAGAAAGCAAAGAGTTCAGGAGCAAGTGGATGGTGGTGAAGCCGACAGGAAATACGAGTATAGACCTTTTTTTAAAACTAAACAGGGTAGTATCTTTTAAAAGCCTTCAGAATGCCTGTAAGTTCCCTTTACTAGTTTCATGTACTTTCTTAGTCTCCCATCAAAATCTGCTTTTCCTCAAGCACTGACAACCAAATTACAATCAAAGCTGTTTCTTATTAAATTGTGTTCTTTTTGTTTGCTTTCATTAAATTGCTGGCATTATAACAGTTTGTCTTCTAATATTTTACATCATAAAGGTACTATATTTCAGCTACACTGTAGGTCAATACGTTATTGCGAGCTGGCCCAAAGTCTGTTGACATATTTATATGAGGAGTAGCTTTTCTAAATTTCAAAGAATTGACTAGCAAACTAACAGATTGAACCACATAAAATTGCTATTTATGTAGGTCAAAAATGGTTGTATAGCAGGCTGGCTGGTTAGCTAGTTGGTTAGAGCATGGTGCTGATAACACCCAAAGTTCAGGGTTTGATCCCTATACTGGTCAGATGCCAAAAAAAAAAAAAAAAAAAAATATATATATATATATATATATATATATATATATATATATATATGTAGTATAGCTGGATTTTATATGGTTCTACCTCATAAGTTTTCAAATGCAACTTTGATATAAACTGAATATTGCCGAATACTTCATTATTTATTAAATATGGTGGGCTATGAGCCAATAGCTTAGGATAACAAATGAAGTCCAGAAGACTTCAAGAGCGATTAAGACATGAGTCTTAATCGAACTTTTGCTAAATTTACAAATGAGGGCCACCTGTTCACAGTAGCAAGGCACCTGACAATGGCACTTTCCAGATTTGCTTGCCCACGGTGGCTACTGCTCACCTTTGCTCTATGTCACACCCAAGAGATCTTGTTCTACCCTTTTCAATGGTCTTCAGTGTGATCTAGCCCTGTTCTTCTGGGAACCTACTTCCAGATCGGGCCACAAGGCATCAGACACTTAGGAAAAAAAAGTAGGTTCACCTTCTCTGGGTCTGATTAGACGTCTCCATCCAACACCTCACAGCTGTATTTAGTGTTATATATTCACTAATTTTCAAAAAATATAAACAACATCAAGGGGTAATTATGAAAAAATTACATCTAGGGACACAATTGTCATTTCTTTACTGGCCAAACTCCCCTAATGCCCAGGACCACCATAGAGACTTACACCAACTACTCACACCCCACTACTACCTCTACTGTGTTATAATAATTAAGAGGAGATTAATGTCATGTATTATAAATTGGCTCTTATTCTGTGCCCATAACTGATATAAAATTCATTTTCAAACAATCTATGAAAATAAAGAGCAGAAGAATAACTCAGTAAATAACAATTATAAATTATTCATTCATTCATTCAAGCCAAAATTTCCTTAAGAATGGTCTTCTTAGTTATAAACTTAATGTCATCATAAATAATGAATTGGTGCCTTGTAGGACATTCTTTCTCTGAATCTAGCATATCCTGAATAAAGTGTTGGCCATTCAATAGATTCTTAAGGAAGGGAGAAGGGAAGAAAAGTGCAAAGGAAAAAAAACATCTATGCATTTGCTTATGTGATCAAAGTTAAACATACATGTGTATTTTTTTATGAAGGAAAACAAAATAAAAATGGGAAACAAAATATTATGTTAAGGGGCCCCATGAATTTGAAATAAAGACCGGTAATTTAGACTCTTGTGTTTCTTTTTACTCCTTTTAGTTCTTAACCTGTGTTTTCTCCTATTCCTTGTTCCTTATCCAGGAATGATGATAAATGTGCATATTTCATGTGGTAATATTTATACCTGGAATCTGATCATTGTCATTCTAAATGCAGTTAACTCACTCATTCTTTTAAATTATGATGTTTCGTATTGCTTAGTTCTTGTGGAAAACATGAACGATGAAACTACGCTGAAAAAACGAAAGTTATCTGCATTTACATTTCTTCTGTGAAAAAAGTCCATATTACCATCCCAGCTAATTTTTCCTGTGCTGACTTGATTTTCAGACACTTCCATCTTTCCAGTTTTACCAAGCAGTTTTTGACAAGGACATGGAGACTGGAATGACAGCTATATTTCCACTTGTTTTACATTTTGTTTCCAGTACATATCACCTTGCAATGTGTTTTCTCGTGGCACATTACACAATTGTTAAATTAAGACTGAGAGATGCAGTGGATGATTGACTGTTCTCTAATTATCCAGAGTGACTGTCAAAGGCAGTAGGAGGATATATAAGCTCTATTTTGCTATTGTATTGACTGTCAAGGTTACAGCACATCTCTGCTAGCATAGAATACTTCCCCAACAAGGATTTCTTAGTGAAGCAGACCTTTCCCAGTGGAATAAATCCCCTCCCCACCAGCATAAACAGTGAAGAAAAGGATCTAGTGATCAAAACAGGTTCAGCCCGTGCCTTCAAAATAAGAAACATATTTAAGATCAGTGTTTCTCAACTTTTTGTCATTATTGAGACTTTTTAATAGACTTTTAATAGACTTTCCTAATAGCTCCCCCATGATATTTTAATACCTTAGGTATACTGTTTATCTGTTTATGTACTGTTATTCTAGGAGGGCTATAAACCATTGGGCTTTCCCATTGTGGCCACCTACTGAATCAAGCCAGCAAAGAGAGTCTCTAGAACAAGTCTGCTAACAAGACAGACTCATATATAATATAAAGTAATTGCAAGAGTGTGACCTCTCATCACCTTTGCTGTATTCCATTCATTAGAAGCAAGGCACAGGCCCCCATACTCACTCAAGGGGACTGGATTACAAGAATGCATGAACATCAGGACATGGGAATAATAGTGGGGACACTATAGAGTCTGTCTGCCACAGCTTCCTTTTTCACTTCTTACAGGTGTATCTCCTGAGAGCACTCCCCAATAAACCTTCTACATGCGATTACTCATCTTAGAGTCTGGATCCAAGGAGCATCACTGGATGCAGAGAACCGAGGTAGAGACTGTTGCTATAGCCCTAACTATGGGTGATAGCAGTGTGAGATTGAGCAGTAAATTTTACTTCCACTAATAAATGTATAATCATTATTAGAATTTAGAATGATGTGTGGCCTATCCAGAAATAAAATCAATTCTTAAAACTATAAGATGTCCTCGAATAAGGATACACACAACAAAAATAATTCATTTCTAGGGCTGTATAGCAGATTAAACATAACTAATACAATTAGACTTACTATGTTCCACAGTGTGAAAATAAATCTCAGACCACAATCAGTCGCACAATCAAAAAGAGAAGATTAGCATTTTATTAAATTAGCATAGATTGGATTTTCACAAATTGAGGAGTCAACGAATAGAACTGCACTACTAGAGACTGATATTCAGAAAATATATAATCAACTGTTGGTATAACAGGATAAAATCAACACTCCCATTTTCATCCATCCCATTTACAATAATTACTTTTTACTTTTGCTTATTTAGTCATATACAAAGTGATATAAACGATATTCAAAAAATCTCTACTTCAAATTATTTCTACACCACATATTCTCCATTGGAAAAATTATTTTTCATTAGGTCTTCAAAGTGTGAAAAATTATAAGTCTAACCCTATTCCTGGAAATGCTTAAATCAATAATTACAAACATCACATGACTGCACTTACACATTGTGTTGTCAGAAAAATATTTTAGAATATTTTGAGTAGTCAACAGGTTATGATTTCAATGTTCTTCATGGGTATAACTGATAGCCTTTCACTTTCAAGCACATTCAAAATTCCTTACAAAAGATGAATGGTGAAACAAAATATATAATCTTCCCTCGATATTTTGGGATGCTCAGCAGCTGCACAGAAACAAGTGTTGAGTTTCTTGGAGAAGTAGAACAGCAGCCCTTCAGAGAGGGGTGAGCCACTCATCCTTTGTCACGAAGACGTCATTAATACGCCCTCCATTCTTGTGCAGGCGGTAGCAGGGGACGCCATTTTCACTTGTGATCACATTCTCACACTTTTTTTCAGTGTCATCCACTTCAGGAAGTTCGTTGTCCTTCCTAAAAGCACATAAAAAGAGTGATTGGGGTCTAGGAGGAGAAAGCGTGGCTGAGAAAGGTCTGTGCAGACATGGAGAACAAGAAGGGGAATAGGAACCTTAGAATGATGAGGTAATTGATGATACTGTGTATTTTCAAATAGATTTCAAAGAACATAAAGAATTGGTGAGGTGAAAAGATAGTATCAAGATAAGAAGTCTGCATGGATGACATATACATATTGATAGGAACAAGTGGTCTTATTTAGAATATTAAACTAAACACACATGAACATGTATATGAATGAATATATGAGAGTACTTCAAAAAGTTTATAGAAAGACTCATATTGCCTTTTAATTCTATTTTTCCACAAAATTTTTGAAGTACCCTCATATATGTATATATGTATGTGAATGAAGATGTCTATATGTACACATATACACATATACATTCACCCACACAAATTGCATAAAGGAATGTCAGAAAAATGTATGGTAAGTTGGCAAGTTTAAAATTAAAAAGACTTTATGGATAAGATCTCAAAAACATAGTCAACAAAAGGAAAAATAAACAAATGGGATTATATCAAACTAAAAAGCTTCTGCACAGCAAAGGAAATAATCAAGAATGAGAAGAAAACCTATAGAATGGAGAGAGTATTTGTAAACTATACGTCCAGCAAGGGATTAATATCCAGAATATCCAGAATATAAAAAAAAATAATAATAATCTGACTAAAAATGGGCAAAAAAGCTGAATAGACATTTCTCAAAAGAAGACATATGAATGGCCAACAAGTATATGAAAAAATGCTCAACATCACTAATCAACAGGAAAATGCAAATCAAAAAACCACATTGAGATATCATCGCACCCCAGCTAGACTGGCTATTATCAAAGAGACAGAGAATAACAAATGCTGGCAAGGATGTGGAGAAAGGGGAACTCTTCTACACTGTTGGTGGGGCTGTAAATTAGTCCAGCCATTATGGAAAGCAGAATGAAGTTTTCTCAAACAACTACAGATAGAATTACCATATGATCCAGCAATCCCACTATTGGGTATATACCCAAAGGAATGGAAATTATCTCAAAAGGATACCTGCACTCCTGTGTTCATCGCAGCTCTATTTACAATAGCTAAGATATGGAATCAACCTAAATGCCCATCGATGGATGACTGGATAAGGAAAATGTGATATATACATACTATGAAATACTACTCAGCCATTAAAAAGAATGAAATTCTGCCATTCGCAGCTACATGGATAAGCTTTGAAAAAATTATGTTATGTGAAACAAGCCAGGCGCAGAAAGAGAAATATTTCATGTCTTCACTCATAAGTGGGAGTGAGTGAGAGAGAGAAACAACAATCACGATAATGCATTGAACTTTCAGAAGGACAGAACAGAACTGTGGTTACTAGAGGTGGGAAAAGGGGAGAGGGAGGGGATACGAGAGAAATTGGTTAATAGATACAAGGAATAATTACATTCTGTAATGATGAACGTGCTGATTATCCTGATTTGACCATCACACATTATATACCAGGTATTGATATTCAACTCTGTACCCCACAAATATGTTTAATCAATTATTTTTCAATAAAAAATTTTAAAAAACAGAAATAAAATTAAGCTCTAAGAAAACCTAACAAAAATTGAATTTAAAAATGAAATAAATTCCTCTGACAGGATTTGGCAAATTAATGGTCTGCAACTACTGAGGGAAAATGAAATTGAAATGAGATATCAGAAAGCTAATTCACGTTACTTTGAAGGAACTTATAGGTTGTAGATATCACTGCTTGGCTCTACTCATTACAAAATGTTGTGGTCATTTGTAAGTCAGGTTTTTGGGACTCAGAAGATATTTTCTTAACTACATTACAACTCATAGCTGTATTTCCAGGACATTCAAAAAAACTCTACATGACAGGATACATTTTTGAGTTTCTCATACCCTGACCTTTTGTGGACGCTATCCTAACCCAAGTCATAAGCAGATCCTTAATATTTCCTTGGAGTGTGGAAAGCTGTAGCCTCAAATTCAAAAGTTTTTCCTGTCTTTTGTGAAAGACTAAGACACTAAGGCAATTATGCTTGATGTCATGTAATAAAGGAAAGAAGAGAGGTAGGTGCCTCTAAGCAACCAAAGGGAGGAGGGATTTCCCTGAGGCTTATCACAGGTTGGTGTTGAACCACTCCATGGGCACCATGGGGGCATGATATTAGGCATGAGGCTCCCAGACTTGCCAAGGAGTCTCTAGTATCAGGAATCTATGGAAACTCCAAAGAGGCAAACCTGAAGGGATCATTTGGCTGGGATGCTGGGCATTGCTGTGGTGACCAGTGTGGACTCCCACCACTATGGGAGTCCCTCAGAACCTTGATGAGTCTTTGACAGATGAGGAGGTGGTGAAGATGCCCTGACGATGACCGAGATGGAATTTTCCTTTAGTCCAGCATGAGAGTCAATTTTAACGTGCTTTTAAAAATGTGGTGGAAGAAAGGGAGAAAAGAGAAAGCTCTTCTTTACAGAAGAATACCAACTAATGTAGAAAGGGTAACAGAAACAGAAAATCACCATTATAATAATAATTGATTCTGAAGAGGATCATCAATGGATACTAAACCACTAAGTAAGAGATGGTTGGGGAACAGGATATTCACATGGTCTCAAAGTACCATACCACAAGCAACATACTAATTACAAAAAAGACACTTGTATTTTTCCAAGGGAGAAATCTGGTGAACACCATCAGTGAGACAAATTGACAAGTGCATCCTGATATGATATACTGAGAAAATCAGATATATATTTTTTTCTTTACCCCGCCCATTTTTTGACCTGAATCTCATAATAAGGAACTAATCAGACACATCCAAATTTAAAGATGTTTTGTAAAACAGCTAACCTGGACCCAGCACAGAGTACACACTCAACACAGTGGATGGATGGATCAGTAATACAGATCAATGTCTGGCTGGTTAGATAAGTTAATGGATGGACGGACTAATGCTGTAGGAAAAGCTACTCAGATAGTAGTCCAAGGCAGTTCTTGAGTGGGATCTACCACAAACAAGGAAGAAGGAAGGAAGGAAGGAAGGAAGGAAGGAGGAATTTCACACATGAAAGTTCTTGTATCTTTTGCTTTTTTTAAAAATGAATGGAGGAAAATAATTAATCTTCCTACCTTAGGAATTAGGAGTTAGTATGAATTTTGCCAGGCTTCAGTGATGTTTATCAAACAATTTCAAATAGTTGGGGTTCATAAAGTAGCATTCCAATACTATAGATCCCAATGTCATCATCTGAAAGTATGAGGGTACTTTAAAAAGTTCATGGAAAGATTCATATTATCTATCAATTCTGTTTTTCCACGAACTTTTCTAAGTACCCTAGCATTTTGTTGTTGTACATACCACTACCAAATGTCACAGTGTGTTGCTACAGGCAATCACTGAATTGGAGTAATCAGATTTTAAACATTCATTTATAAAACTTCTGACCCAATGTTGGGTTAGAAGTCAGGGATTGTAGTCCCGGAGACCTAGGAAATGATAGGCTACTGGAGTTTTCTATCCTCAGGGTACAGACACTGCACTGGCCATTCCAAGCATCAGCAATCAGCGGTCAGCATGGCTGGGGTGGACATAGAGTTGAATGTGATGAGAGGGTCCTCCAGCTAAGTGAAATCACCCACCAGGAGACTAGAACTTTTGGTCCCTCCTCCCATGGACAGGAATATTGTCACTTTCCATGTCCTCCAGAAAGCAAAAGCAATTGACATTCTACAATCATCAATCACATCACTTCCATTCATAGCACCCAAATTCATTAACAGCTATGTTTTGAGTGCCTATTGCATGTGTGGAGGAGACACAATCCTTGTCTTAAGAGGGATTCAATGAAAGAGAAAAACTCCACATTCACTTATCCTCCCTTCCCCAATTTGTAATGCTTTATAAAAGAGAGGGAGAGGGCCATGGGCCTTAGCCCTGCCCCTACCACTGCACATCCAGGCCAGCTACAGAGCCAGCCCCATACCCAGGTGGGTCTTGGGAGATGGACCATGGGCCCTACCCCCACCCCCATCCACAACAAGATCCTAGAATTTACTTATTAACCTTGTGTGTTTCTTTGGGGTGTGTGACTTATCTGCTCATGTCCTTCACCAAATCTCTGCTTAGCTTTTTCTAATTCATTTTTAAGAGTTCCTTTTGCAGAAAAGATGTTAATCTTTATGTATTTTTAAAAAAACAGAGTAGAATAATGGCTACCAGAGGCTGGAAGGGGTGGGCTGGGGCAGGGATATTAGGGGTGAACTAATGGGGACAAAACTATGCTTTCTACCCTAAGTGAGTCACTGTGCAGGATATGCATGTATTGAAACAATACACTGTACCCCCCAAAATAAATACAATTTAATTAAAAAAATTTTTAATAAAAAAAGAATGATTTTCATAGAGATAAAACCCTAGTAGCAAATGTATATTTATAAATTATCATCAAAAAATGTCTAGTTCATGTAAATTCCCCCAAAATTACTCCTCACTGGTCTAGGAGTGAATAATAATTTTGCATAATGCTAAATAGATTTCAAGCAGTCAAATCTTACCCTGAAATTTGTGTTTTAAGTATGAAACTCATAGTACAAAAATCTTAGTGAACAGAGTGAGTAACAATGCAATGGTAGTCTTAGAAATAATGGGTTGCCTGGAACTGTGGTTATGGGGGGGGGAGGCGAAGGGGATAGGGAGAAATTGGTTAATGGACACAAAGAATGAATATGTTTTGTAATGAGGAATATGCCAACTATCCTGATTTGATCATCACATACTGTACACAAATGCTGACATTCAACTCTGTACCCCACAAATATGTATAATCAATTATGTTTCAATTAGAAAAAAGAAAAAACAAACTGTGGTGTGTGTATATATATATGGTTGCCGCTGATCATTAACAAAATATTGGCTACTCCATACGAGTTAGTTTTCCAGGAATGAGGATGCGTTTACACTGATCCTTCCATTGATCCTCCACGTGACTAGTGAAGTAGCCAACACTCCTTAGGAGCATATGTAGGTTTGAACTCATAACCCCAACCTCATTAGCACCAGAGACCAACTGACTGAGCTCGTAGCTTACAGACAGTTACATCCAAGTTTTATAAGACTTTCCCTTTAGGCTGTCTCTACAATAACAAAAGAGCCTACTGAAAACTTAAATTTTGGTCCTGCACACAATTATTTAGCCTCTTCTCTGACACCAGTGAAGAGATTTTGTTTTTCTCTTTTCCGAATTAGCTGATTATTTCATAAAATTTATTCGAGCAAAGAATCACATGAAGCAAACTTCACATGGGTTCTCTTTGCTATAGATACTGAGCTGGCAATAATTCTTAAACAAACAAACAAACAAAACAAACAAAAAAAACCCTGCGAGATTGTCAGTGTCTGCAGTGGACAGAAATAAGGCCTTACTGACCCAAAATAATGTACCAAGAAAAGCCCCAGTGACTCCCATAGACTAGTTTACTGATGGTGAGACAAGCAAAATCATTTGTGCCTTTTAATTGACTTTTGTTCCTTTCCTGATTTCATGTTTAATTTGTTCTCTAATTAAAAGGGTAGCCCCTGATGTAAAAATACTGTTGTGCAAAACTCGGGACCTTCAAAACACATAATTATGGAATTGTTCCTTACTTTCCAAAAATCATTTATCATGAAATATATTTTAACATTACTGCCGGTGATAATAACTAATTCACTGATTAGATGTGATGACTAAATAAAATAACAATATAAAGCACCCAAGCAGAGAATTTAAATGCTTGCTACTACTTACTGCCACTTGAAGGTAAATCAAAACAGGAAAGCACAAAAACAAGGAAGGAAACTAAAACATCTCTGAAATTGTGATTCTAGGAAAAAAAAAAGGAGTTGAATTTACCAAAATTTGATTTAATGTAACATTTTCAGTGATTTGATGAGGCTCTGTGTCTCCTTGTGTTCTTTCCAGCCCTCCCTTCAGCGTGGCCTTTGCTGGCACATTCTTTCACTGTGACAGGGACAGAGCAGGGACAAAAGAGGCTGGTGCTGGTAATATATTTGAAAGTAAGAATTCTCAAACTTTAAAATGTGTTTCTCTTTTTACAATCCAAAATACTTCTGGTATTACCTCTGTAAATTTGCCTGCCATATCTATACTATGATATATTAAAAATAAGCAGCAGATTGTTCTCCTTAACATGCAGAAATTTTATAAAAAGTTTGACTTCCTCTAGAGTAAGTGAAAGTTACACATATCATTTTCATGCACAATGGTTTGTAGTCATTAGGAGAAAAATAATTATTTGGGTAATGACTGCAGTCATTTAAACGATCTCTTCTCTATTAAAAAAAATCAATTATTTTTTCTTAAGAAAAAAAGAAAGAATGGCCAGTGTCTATTTGCCAGTTTCTTCAGTAAAAGATGTTCTTATGGAGTTCGAAGAAAAATGGATACGGGCAGATCACTGCAAAGAATCTCACCTCCCCTTCCTCAGCCACAAAGGAAAAATAATCCATCAGGCATCACAAAGAAATTGGGAAGAAGTAAAAGGAAGATGCAAGGAGGTAAGGACAAGTTTCTCTAATTTGGAAGAAGGATAATTTATGAACCAAAAAGATTCTGAGGGGAATCACTGTGGAGAATTATCAAACTAAGCTGTGTCAGTGGCAAATCAGGTACATATTGTTCTTTTGCAACCTTATATCCAGTTGTTCAGAGCCTTGGCATTGCTGGGCTTCAGAAATTGCAATGTCAGGAACTTGCTAGCAGCTGGACATGACAAGCAGCTCAAAGGTTACCAACCATTAAGACGGCACTTTGTCACATTTCACAGTGTGTGCTGTCATAAACTCATTTGCTGCTTGTGCCTCACTCTTACTGAGATTAATAAAACTTAACTATCTTTCTGGATCCTCCTGATTTGACATTCTGCTTAAAACATGAATTCTTTTTCCTGAAAAATAAAACTGAATGTTAATACCTTCCGCTGTTCCTGCAATGTCGGGCGGTTAAGGAAGGGGATGAAAAAACCTCACCTAAAATACCTGGAACTAGCTCCTAGGATCCTTGAGAGCAGGTATCTCTCATAAATCCAGAGAAGAGGGGCAAAAGAAGTATGAGGTGGCCCTCCCAGCTAGGAGCTGCTGAGGAACAGCGTTCACTCTGTTCTGAGATAAAGTTGTGGCAACTAAATGCAGAAGAGTATTTCTGTCTCCCCTCAAACAAAATGGGGCTGAAGAGCCAAGGCCCAAGAATAACCAGAAAAACAATAAAGGACAGACAAATATGACATTTGAACAGGACAGAATCAATTACTGGGGAATTGGGACTGTCCTCATAATCAGTCTGGATGATTCCTAGAGGAATTATCAGTGTTACCAGAATGATTTGAGTGGGCATTGAAGCACAGTCAGATTGATGGGCTTTGGGATAAAGCCTATCTGGTTTTAAATTCTGGTACCATTACTTTCTAACCATGTGACTGTTGACAAGATTCTTTACATCTGCCATGTGACAGCAATAATAATAATCAGTATCTATTACATGGCAGAAATCAGACTAGGTGCTTTGTAAGCATCAATTCATTTAATTACCACTGCAATACTGTGCAGATTTTATCATTATCCCTGTTTTTCAGATAAAAGAACTGAGACTCCCATATGTAGAGCAATCTGTCTTTCAGAATGGAGCAATATTAATGAAAGGAGTTAATCTAGAATTCTATTTCATCTTCCCAGGCTTCACTCAAAACACTCACTTTGGATTTTTATCAGCAAAGAAAAGACAGTTTTTAGCTCTTACATTTCTCATTTTACTTACACTTCTAAGACTAGTTATTTATTTAATTAAAACTTGATAAGAATGTGAAGTTTCAGTATATGAAAGTGTTGAATAAGCCCCATTCCCTTGTGTAAAAAGCAACATTTGTGGAGATCCAAATGCACTTCTATTTACTATTGACATTATGGGAATAGAAGTATAACTAGAAACAAACCAAGTGAATTTACTAATGACTCTGCTCAGCTGTGAGCATTAGCAAGGGTTCTATGTCCCAAGTCCTTAACCTGGTTTTGTTACCAAATACCAGATTAAAATATTCTTGTAGGCAAGGACCATCCATGTTATCTATGTTTGTCTCTTCCACGATACATACTATATCTCCTATCACAGAATGCATGGTCAATAAAAGAACGAAATATTTTTACCTCTCTGGGCTTTGGTTTCTGGAGGGTTGGATTTAGATAATAATTAAGGTCCTTTCCTAAGACCCATTTGCAACCATAGATACAACTAAGGTCTAGCATTCTGTTTATATACTGGATTCATATATCAATTCTACTGTGTACACATAAGTCTGAAATTGGACTGTGTCTTTGATTCCCCTTGTATACCACAAGTACCAGGTTATATAAAATTAGCACTTTGTAACTGCTTTTTATGGTGATGCTAGTAACTTGATATAGCACTTTCCAGTGTATGAAACACTTCTGTATATTCTCTGATTTTGTCTTCTCATCATTACAACTATTTAGGAAATCATTACTATCCTTTTCCATATGTGACTTGGCTAAGGTTATTCAGCTAATAAATGCCAGGGCCTGAGACTGGAACCCAAAACCAAGAGTTTTGGTCCAATGCTCTTTCTCTTAAAACACACAGAACATCATTAACTTCATCACCACCACCATCATCATCTTCACCATCATCATCACCATCATCATTAATCACTACCATCATAAAGCTGACCAGATAACTAACACATCTACATCTGGGCTGGAGCTAGATAGACACAGATCTAGTACAGAATCATTATGAAGTATAAGCCGTTCATCTTGGTTGCCTTCCCACCTGTCCAGCTCCCTAACTGCTGCCCCCAAATAGAAAATACCTTTCCTAACTCTTTTCCTTCAACAAACCTCTTGTTTTCACAAACTGCTATTCTCAACCAGATGATAATAGAGAAACAACCTCCTCACATTATTTCACAAGGAGATGGCAGTTGTTGTGTGCTGGGACTGGCTGTTATTGACTTGCAAGAGCTGACTGTTAAATATTGAAAATTTTTCAGGCTTGTTAAGAAATTGGCAAATGCTACAAATCATGGTATATTTTTAAAGATAGCTGGTTAACCAGTTCACCATTATTACAGTGACCAGTAGACCACATAGGATAATTTGCATTTTTAAATAGGCACTTATTCAGCATGGAGTAGCTTCAAAACAAACATATAGACCAATGGAACAGAATAGCAAGCACAGAAATAAATCCACGCATTCATGGTCAACCGATCCTCAACAAAGGTGCCAACACACAGTGGAAATGACAGCTCTTAAATAATTGGTGTTAGGAAAACTGGATATCCAAAAACAGAAGAATGAAATTGGACCATTATCTAACATCAAATACAAAAGTCAACTCAAAAGGGATTAAAGACAAATGTAAGACCTCAAACTGTAAAAGTACTAGAAGAAAACATACAGGGAAATCTCCATGATATTGGTCTGGGCAATGAGTTTTGGGATATGACCCCAAAAGCACAGACAACAAAAGAAAAAATAGACAAATGGGATTTAGATGAAACTGAAAAGCTCCCCATAGGAAAGGGGTTAATTTACAAAACATATAAGGAACTCAAACAACTCAATAGCAAGAAAACAAATCACCTGATTTGAAAATAGGCAAAGGACCTGAATAGACATTTTCAAAAGAAAACATACAAATGTCCAACATGTACACGAAAAAAATGCTCAACATCACTAATCATTAGGGAAATAAAAGTTAAAACTACCATATGATATCACCTCACACCTGTTAGAATGCCTATTGTAAAAAGATGAAAGATAGCAAAAGTTGGCTGGAATGTGGAGAAAAGGCAACACTTATACACTGTTGGTGGGAATGTAAATTAGCGCAGCCATTATGAAAAACAGTATGGAGGTTCCTCAAAACATTAAAAATAGAACTACCATATGGTTCGGCAATCCTACTTCTGGGTATAGATCCAAAGAAATTGAAACCAGTATGTTAAAGACATATCTGTACTTCCATGTTCATTGCAACATTATTCACAAAAGCAAAGGTATGAATTCAACCTAAGTGTCCCTCAATGGATGAATGGATAAAGAAAATGTGGTGTATATATACATATACAATGGAATACTATTCAGCCTTTAAGAAGAAGGAAATTCTGTCACTTACAAAACATCTGAATGAATCTGGAGGACTTTATGCTAAGTGAAATAAGCCAGGCATGGAAAGACTAATGCCATATGGTCTCATTAATAGTGGAATCTAAAAACAAAACTCATAAAAGTAGAGAGTAGAATGGTGGTTGCCAGGGGCCAGGGGTAGGGGTAGAAGGACAGGAAGATGTTGGTCAAAGGGTATAAGGTTTCAGTTAGACAGGAGCAATAAGTTCAAGAGATCTATTGTATAGAATGGTGACTATAGTTAATAATAATGTACTTTAGTGCCGACCCCGTGGTGCAGTCGGGAGAATACGGTGCTGCTCGCGCCGCGGGTTGGGATCCTATATAGGGATGGCTGGTGCGCTCACTGGCTGAGCGCGGTGCGGCCAGTAACAAAATAGACAAAAAAGACAAAATGATAATAATAATAATAATAATAATAATAATAACGTACTTTATACTTGAAATTTGCTAAGAGAGTAGATCTTAAATGTTCTCACAATGAAAAATGATAAGTATGTGAGGTGACAGATATGTTAATTAGCTTGATTTAAACATTTCATGATCTATACCATAAAAATATAGAATTTTTATCAACTATATCTTAATAAAATGAAATAGGTGTTTATTAACTAATAAAATCTCAAGCAATGAGTCAGTGAACTGGAGAATTTTCTACAGTATGAAGGCAATATCTGGGTGGAAAAAAGATTCTTTCCCAGCACCCCTTAATCACAGCAATGGGTTAAGCTGATTTTGGATAATAATAATAATAATAATAATAATAATAATTACTGTTTATGTAGTACATACTATATCCTGGGTCTTTTATACACATTTATGTCATTCAGTCCTCATAAAAGCTCTGTGAGATATTATCTCCCTATTACAGATAGAGAAACTGGGACCATGGAAATCAGGTGACTCAACCAAGATTATACAGAGAAAGGGCAAAGCTGGTATTTCAGTTTACCTGGTTAGGGCTCCATTGATTGCATGCTTTCCATCCACTGAATAATCAATATAATGCTGTTATTGACAAAGCTAACAGAATTGTTAAAGCATTGTGTTGCTTGAGAAATCTCCTCAATAGTAAGTTTAAATAGGCACATGTGTTAGATGACTCTGGCACTCTTCTCCATAGAAGCAGAATGGTGATTTAGACCATCCTGTGGTCCCTCCAGGTCTTCTAATGTATGGATCGGACTGCTTAACATTTCTTTGACTGTCTCCTCAAGACTAAAGGCTTTGGGGGCAACTCCTATCTTTTCTATGATTAGAAAAGACTTTTATAGCAATTATCAGGGCTCTTCCCACTTCAAACTGCATCTTCTCCTAACCTTTGAAGCAAAATTGTGCCCAAGAGAAACCCACTATGGATTGTATCAAACTTAAAACACGACAAACTATTTATCTTCAGAAGGTTGTCATAATTGTCCTGACTATATTTGCTAGTTACTGATGCTCTCCAGGTTTACACAAGAGATTTGTCCATCTGTTTTCCTAGTTGGAACATGAAATGAATTTGTGAAGGCAAGGTAGTGACAACAGCCTCACTTCTCCCAGGCAACAGATTATGATGCTACACACCTAATTATTATATTACTGCAGATATGCTCAGAGGAGGGAGATAGCTGATCCCAGCACAAACTAGCTGAAAGACCAGCAAATGGCAAGATAATAAAATAATAGTTGACAGCCAACAGTTACTGAGCACTCACCGCGTCCGGGTACCACTCTAAGCACTCTACCGTATTAACTTTTTATCCCATCAAGTTAATTATTTCCTATATACCTTAAAAGTTATCTATGCACAGACAGCAAAGATAAATTTAACCAGCTTGACTCTAACACCACAAACCATTTTCTCCTGAGCTCGGTTTCCCTGACTCATTGTTTGTTCTTCCTGATTATCCACAGTTAATCGATTATATGCAAGGGCAGAATCTAAGGGAGAAATATTTTGAATCGATGCAATCTACATCCAGAGTCCATTCTTCCAACTCCTACACTATATTGTAATAATGAGGAAATTAAGAACCAAGGAGGTTGAGTGAATTCACTAAGGTTACAATTGTTAGAAACCACAGAGTCATAGCATCTCAGAATTAATGCAAAACTTACAAATATTAAACATAGGTATTCAAATATTGCAAGAAAAAATTTCTTGATATTCTAAAAACAAAACAAGCAGCTTGTCGCAATTCTCTGTGCATTCCACGTCATGCTGAGATCATCAAGAAAATCAAGCAAGTACAACTTGATCCTAATCTTTGAGTTTAATGTGGGGACTAGACATAAACCACATTTATTCCACAGCATTTCACTTATCATTTGTGGAAAAAAAAAATTACAAAGCCGAAGATTTAAAATGATTACCTTCTGTTACTAACTAGCGTGAAATAGACAGAAAGTAGTAAACGTCAGGAGAAGCATTTAGTCAAACACATACTTGGCCAAACACATCTCACATGCCCCATGTGGGTGCCAACCCTTTTGAAAACCATGTCCCTGTGACTTTGAAATGCGTGCCTGAGATTTCTCCTTACCAGAATTCCTCTTCCTCAGCATCAGAAGGGAAGGTTTAGAGGCATCAAAGTGTTTAGTGAGGAGTTGAGAACCTTCCTGTCTTCCCCTCTGGAATAGATACTTGCAAACAAAATCATTTTCTCCTTTCATCATGCCGAAAAACTCTGCCTCCTCTCCTTCTCCACTACCTCAGTAACTCTCCCAGTGGTCTGAAATTTCCTCCTGAAGCAATATCAAGAGTTCAGACATCCAAGTTTGCAAGTGCCCCAGAGTCCAGTTAAATGAACTCAAGGAGTGGGACTCTCTATATAAATTGTCAAATTGAAAGCTCTCAAAATAAGTGCATTAGGGCTGGCCTGTTATCTTGCTGGTTAGAGCGTGGTGATGATAACACCAAGGTCTAGGCTTCGATCCTTGTACCAGCCAGCCACCAAAATAATAATAGTAGAATTAGAATAACCTGGATATTCACTAAAATGCATCCCCTTCAGAGATTCTAATTTAATGGGTCTGTGATAAGGCCAAGGAAACTAAATTTTAAATAAGTGTTCCAGGTGATTCTGATACAGGGAATTGATTCGAAGGCCCCGAGGAACAAGCTCTATATGACATTACAGGCACCAGAGGGATGAGTGTCTGTCAAAGGGAGGGAAGTATAAAACAGCACAAGGGCAACTGGGACAAGATGGCGGCCTGCAGGCACGGGGCCAAGAAGAGGTGAGTCAAGGTAGCAAGGAGGCATGGAAAGAAGTGTGGAACTGCTGGCACTTGGACGTGGATAATTACCAAAGATTAACTATGTCTACCTGAAAAGTCTTACTTGCTCTGTGTCCAGCTTACAAAATCACAACACAGATATTAAAATCAAGTCTAGATATGACACACTCACATGGTATAGGATATAGAGAAAGATAGTAATAGAAGGAGACTTTGGACTCTAAAAAGTATCTGAAGACAAGATCCCAAGTGATATTTTAAATATCACCAATTTTCTCAAAGTTTCAAATTTAAGACATTTTCTTCAGCCAGAGGAAAATCTCCTTATTTTTCCAAGTCATGACAAAATAAATATGAAGATGCTCTTTAAATCACTACCTTTAAATATCTTACCTTCTATGTTGCCTGATCCCTGATAAAACCAGTACTGAAATTGCAACTGCGATGATGCAAAATACCACACCAAATACAATAATCCAGATGGGTGCAGAGGGGTCCATGGGTGATGCAAGAGTGGAAGGAATTTGTAGAAATTCCAGAGTCTGGTCATTCAAAAAGAAAGCATTGTTGATCCTGTTCCTGTTCATTCTAAAATTCAATGGTAATAAAAAAAACCAAACAAAATAAGACAGGAAAGAAAACAAAAAAAACATTAGAAACAAAATACAGACCTGTGTTTCCATGATTGTAAATATCTCTATAAACAAACCATCCTCCTAGCAGGAGACTTGAGGTCAACTAGAATGTTTGTTAAGAGCAATCATGCCACATTCTAGTAAGTTACTCCTAGTAAGTTGAAGTGCTGGTGGCCAGAGAGATGCCATCTATGTACCCGCCACTGTTGTGAATGGCCTAACAGTAACCACAAGTCCTGATCTTTCAGCTCTGCCCACCACGTTATTTTCTGAGAGGCAGCATCTAGATTAGAATGACAGAATTACATTTAAAGTGGCTTACATAAATATCAACAGTCTGAAAAAAGACAATTCTGTGTAAGATGTGGGTGATAAACACAAGAAGAAAAGAAATCTGGGAGCAGAAGAGAAAACATGAACCAGGAATGACTTCAAATTCATCAACTCATTTTTTTAAATTAATTCAACAAACATTTGCCAAAAACTTATGAAGTAACAGATATTACAATAGGTGCTTGAGATACAAAATGAAATAAAAATACCAAGGAGCTTACAGTCTAGAAGGATGGCAGATTAGTACGTCCACAACCACAGTGCAGTGCAAACTGTTCTGTGGGAAAGGCAAATATGGACACAGTGGAAGCACAGAGGAGGGCCAAGTGTATGATAGTGAGAAGACAGGGCTGCTTTCCTGCAGAGGCCATTTTGGAGCTGTGTTTTGAGGGACAAGTGAGAGTTCTTTATCCGAAAGTGTGCAGTGACACAGGAATGGAGACATGGGAAAGGAAGACTTGCTCAGTAAACTGCAAGCAGTTCCATGTGACTAAAGGCAATGGTGGTTTAGGAGTCCAAAAGTCTAGCAAAACATGTTACTTTTCCGGAAAAAAAAAAAAAAAATCGGCATTTTTGATGGTGGAAGCAGTGAGGGAGGGGGTGGTAGCAAAGACTTATTTAACTGAAGCCAAATAAGTTAACTTCTAACTGGAATTTGCAAACTAAGTGAGGAGATTCCTCGAAGGTATTTTATGTCCTTTACTGAATTCACATTACACAAGCTGACTTCATATAACTCTAGAGAAGCCCTGGAAAATAGAAATATGAGCCTTGTGTGACTTAAAATTTTCTAGTAGCTCACTAAAAAAAAAAAAGTAAGAAGAAACAGGCAATATATTTTTTGTCTAATATATCCAAGAAAATATAATTTCATCATGCAATCAATATTCATATGGTTTACATTTTATTTTTTACTGTCTTTGAATTTTGGTGTGTATTTTACACTTAGAACATGCCTCATTTGGGATTAACCACATTTCAAGTGCCTGATAGCCACATGTGGCTGGTGACTACAGTTAGCCAGCCCAGGCCCAGAGCCTGATGGTTCTGGCTTGAGAATCTCTGCAGACCGGCTATCTGATTCTTCCCAGGCTATCAGGGAAGACATCTTTTAGCAAATTAAAATCTATGCTGAGGCATGATTATTCATGGATGTGAAAGAATTCCAGCCAGATAATAATCTACAGCAAGGGATAATTTAAATGTAATTTTTATCAAACTAGAGAATGTTTTCTTTTTTTCATAACCTAGTATTGATAATCTGGGAACATAACTTTCCCACAGAATGATGAACCTGACTGCTAAGATATAACTCAGAAAAAAATGAAAAGTTGCTCTGCATTCTCATTTTACCTACTGGTTGGCTAACCCTTTGCTATTTTCTCACTCCAAGCTGGGAATGTACTATATCATCTCTCAGGCTGATTGGAAGTTCTAGTTCAGGTACAGATTAAATCTCTTCTACCACTGAAATCCCCAATCACCATGCATATCTTTCACCCAAGATCAGCCTCGAATTAGGCCAGGCCCTCATGAAAGAGCTACAACAGACATCTTAGAACTGCTTGGTCATTCCCTCTCCTCATTCCATAGTTGAGGTGATTCTACTAGAAAAAAATCATTGGATATGGTGGCAGCATGCTTAGGTTCAACTCCTCATTCCTTTTCTTTCTAGCATGGTGGTCATAGCAAAACAATTAATCTCCCTGAGCCTCTCATTTATAAACCAGGACTAATAATAATTACTCAAAAATCATTGCTGGTAATACTAAATGTCAGATGCACAAGAACATGCCTTGTGAACCAGAAAGTGTTATGCAAATATTAGGTGGGACTAGCATTATTTAGCCCAACCACATAGATTCTTCAGCCTTGAAATTCCTATTACCTGCCCTCTCGGTACCATCTCCTGTTGTTCACTCTATCCTTCCCTCCTGCTATTGTTTCCTTTATTTTCATCCAATCTTGATGTACCCTCCTCCTTCCCTAATGTAAATTCTCATTCTGTTGGCCATCCTCACCTCCTAAATAGCTTCTCCTGACATTTTGCTGTGACTGTATTTATTTGCTTCCCCAACCTTTACCCTAAGCATTCACTCTTCCTCCTCACATCAACTGAAGCCTGGCTTAACCACAGTGCCTTCATTTTTCTTGCAGCCCTCCCAGATCGTAAGGCTTGAATAAGATCTCTTTTCAAATGAAATATGATATTTCTAATTCTTACACCCTAAGGGGTGAGTCTTAACAGTATTCTTAGTGGCAAAAGTATAGAAAGAATTTAGTTCAAACCTTCTTGTTAGAGCAGATTAAACTATTTCCCACTGGTATAAATCCTTGGTGCCTTTGCTTCAGCAAAGGAAATAAATTATTGTTCACAAAAAACCTTTGGCATTTGATTATACACTCGTTATCTTAAGTGTTAATATTTTACAGAGAGTAAATTAATTCTTTCAACAGGTATTTCTTCGTGGTAAAGAGAATAATATGCATTTCTGTAACTTGCAAATCTTTTTTGAGGAGAGTTACTTTGTTCTGTTCTTTCTTGGGGGGAAAATAATTTATTTCCTGATCTCATTCTTCCAATATACCTTTCTCCAACAGCAATCACATGTGGTATTGGAAGTGCTGACACACCTGAAGTGCACGTTAATTGAAAACAAATTACATCCTTATGCTCCTTGGAAGTTTCGTTTTTGAAAGTCTGTTATGATCACAAGAAGGGGAAAGGGGCAACTATCAGAAAAGACTGTGAAAGAGTGGAAATGGGCAAAATAGATTACTGTACTTTTTATTGATTGGCCCATCTAGTGCACCTTTCTGGGCAATTTCCACCTTTCTTGAGCTATTTTGCAAATCCATAAGTTCTAGAAAACTGACATAATGTAAATGATTCTTGTCCATAGAAAATCAAATAAACTGTGTCTGATGGAACATGATTGATTACTACCTGATTATAGATTGACACATCTTTTTGTGAATGCATTTTGCCTTTTCTCATTTCCTACATATGTGTGCTTCCTTCAAGTCTCCTTTGAAGCAGTTTTAACATCGTACTAGTTCCCTCATTAATTAATGAGATAATAAAATCTTTGATAGTATTCATTTTTAATTTGTATGAGTCATAATTTTACCTGTTTTTTAAAAATTATCTTTTAAAGGTAAATTCTGCACATTGACTGAAAAAGGTAAGTCCTTAGAGACCCAAGAAACGTGAATATTTTTCTTGGTCTTAAAATAAAAGTCAAAGATATGACCTGTCCGTCAAAACTCCTTACAATTATTAACTCAATTAATCTTCTCAGCAACTCTGAGAGAGGGGTACCAGAATTATTCACATTTTACAGATGGTAAGAGAAAGGCAAAAAGAGAGTGAGTAACTTGCTTGTAGACAAACAGTTACCAAGAGGCAAAGCCAGAATGAAAAACGTAGGCGTTCTGACTCCAGAGTCCGTGTGATATCAAACCACCACATAATAGTGCCATTCAAGGTGTTCTTGCGAGAAGCAGACAATACTAAACATTCCTAGTTAATATTTAAACCAGGGTTTCTCAACTACAGCATGATTGACATTTGGGGTCAAATAATTCTTTGCCATGGTGTACTGTCCTGTGCATAGTAAAATGTTTAGCACCTTCCTTAGCTTATGCCTAGTCGATGCTGGTAACACCACCACAACCACCACACCCAGTCATGACAACAAAAATGTCTCCAGACATTGGCCAATGTTTCCAAATATTGCCAGATGTCTCCTTGAAGGCAAAATTACCCTTGAATGAAAACCATTGATCTACACTAATCTCTAATAGAAACTAACAAATGAAATCTCTGCCATCTTAATAAATAAGTCAATCTTGTGGAGCAGAGAGAAAACTCTTTAACATATCTGAAAACAGCTGAATTAATTAACAAGGTGACTGACCAGCAGAAGACATATTTAAGAGCAATTACCTTATGGCTGACTGTATCTCAACAGCAGGAAGGGTGTGATTTTTCAAAGGGTCCGTAACCACAAACCAGAATGACACCCTCTGGGTTACATTGCAAACCAAGACATGGGAAATTCTGCAGACAAAGGAAAGAAAAAACACATTATAAGAATATCATCCCAAATGGCATTAGACTGTTCACTCTGATACTATTACCATCTTGGCATCTTAGCTATAATTTAAAAAGTCATTTCTACCATTATGAAGAAATGTCTTAGAAGAAAACTATATAGGAAATTTCCTTTGTTTCAAAATCATATACTTGGGGATCATTCCTTAAGTATGAAATCTGCCCAAAAGGGGGGGAGGGGTTTAGTCAGTAGTCTCATTCTCCATCACCTGTTGGCTGACAGCCCTGAGTTTCCCAACACTTAGCCCCTCTCTGAACCAAAGAATTCTTTGGTGTTTCCTCATCAAGCTCTTTTTAGTGCCCTGCCCATTCAGCCTTCCACCTTCAGATCCACGCAGAATCTCTCACCGACTCTGGATTCGATACTTGCTGTTCTTCTATGGCCATACCACCCTGAATGTGCCAGATTTCGTCTGATCTTGGAAGCTAAGCACGTTTGGGCCTGGTTAGGACTTGGAAGGGAGGTCAGATCTTGCTGTCTGCCTCTACTTCTGACCCTCCCTCACTCAGCATTGAGGAGAGCCCCATAGGTGCCTTCTGCATGTACTTCTGAGGTAAAAGTTCTCAAGAACAGTTACTTTTACATCATCTTGAACAGACCTTCAAACCTAAATGCTAATCAGATCACCAACAGCGTTCGAACGGTTTTGTGCATGCTCTTCAACTGCAAACTTGAAATGGGACTCACTCTACTTTGTATACATGGATTACCAGTAAAAGTGGAGAGAGAGAAATGGCATTGTCAGAGGGTCTTTAGCCACAAACCTGAGATATGACACCCTGGGTTATAATACAAAAAAGACATGGGAAATTCTGTAGACACCGGAAAGAAAAATACATTGTAAGAGTCCATACCCAGTGGGTTTAGACTGTCCACTCTGATGCCATTGCTATGTTGAGAGATATCTTAGCAAAGTCATTTCTATCATTGTGAAAACTCTCTTCAGAAGAAAACTATAGCATAGGAGTATCGCTGTGTTTTCAAAATCGTAGACGTGGGGATAATTCCATAAATAAGGGATCAGCCAAAAAAAAGAACTCATGAGTGAATGGAGAGTGTGAGGGGTCTCATTCCCTGCACCCCCTGGGTCACCCACCCCGCATCCCAAAACGCTTGGCCCCCTCTGACCTCAGAAACATTTTGGTGCTTCCTCATTAAGCTCTACTAAGTGTTATCATCATTGGGCCCTCTGTCTGAGATTTGAGCCAAATCTGTTGCCCGATCCTGAATTCGTTGCCGGCTTCTACTTTATCTCCCCTGCACTGCAGCTTTCCCACGGGCTCGACAGCTTCCTTCTGCACGTGCTTTTGAGGGAAATGACTTCAGGAAGAGGTTGTGTCACACCAACGTGAACAGACTTTCTAACTTAAGCACTACAGTCAATTACCCAGCAGCCTTTGGACACTGGTTTTGAAGTTAGATCTTTTCAATTATTAGAGGAAAAGGCCTCATTTTACTCCAAGAGACCAGTAGAAATGAAAGGACAGAAATGGCATTAGGATACAGAGAGAAGACAGGGACGTATGATGGGTGAAAATTAAAGGAGCATCCACATCAACTCAGCGCTATCAGGGCTAAAACGCAAATCCTAGGTGGCTTTCGCCATTTCCTTAAGAGCTAAATTGCAGAAAGTGACATTACCATCCATCCTAGAAGAAGGAAACGTGCGTCGCCGTTACTTATGGCAGTGAATCAGTTACTCGATTTTCTGTGTTATGGTCGTTCTCACAGTGATGAGCGCGAGCACCCTTCTGTCAGTAGCTATCTGCAGTTTTCCGGACCAGGCCGAAATTCTCGCATTTTCTCCCTTTAACTGTCAGCTACAAAAGCAGAGGCAGCTGCTAGGCCCCTCGTGCCCAAGCCAAGGGCCTGGGGCCAGCAGTGGGAAGGACAGGGGCCCGAGCTTCCCTTGTCCTCCGGATGGCACGGGGTCCCCGGGCTGCCGAGCGGTCCCCTCCCGCGTGCCCAGGCCAGGGCTGCTGAACTGCGAAGAGGGGCGGTGGCCTCGCTGCCTCCGCGGGAGCCACCTCCTGACCCCTGACCCACCCCGACCCCGTCGCTGAGGCCACCAGGTCACCTCCCACGGCTTCAGCCACCCCCAGACCCCGCTCCCCTCGCCCTACGGAGCCTCCTGGCTCTTCCCCGGGAGCGGACTGAGCGAGGCGCGCGGCTCCCCAGCTGCCCAGGTGTGCGGTGGCACGTGTGATAAGTGATCATCAGTCGTGACGAGGTGTCATTCATTAATACCGATTACCAAACTATTTAATGTTTTATTTCTGTTAACATTTTACTTAATGTTTAAGAAGTATTAAAATGTTCACATAAGCATTATTATTTAAAGTGTCATTTAAATAATAATAATAATAATAATAAGAGGCAGCTTTATTGTCATAGGCATCGTCATATTCTTTTGTTCAAAGACTCTATGGTTTCTCCAACTTGGCACTATTGACATTTGGGGCCGATCATTCTTTGTTCTTGGATGTTATCCTGAGCATTGTGGGGTTTTAGCAGCTTCCCTGGCCTCTGACCAATGGGTGCCTGTAGCGCACCCACAGCTGGGACAATCAACAATGTCTCCAGACATTGCCAAATATCCCTTGGGTACAAATGTCAAAAAAAAAAAAAAAAAAAAAAAAAACCCCAAAAAACAAAACACTGGTGGAGAACTACGGAGGAACAGTGACCTCTACTGGCAGAAACAGTCAAGTTTGATCTCTCAAAATAAACAGTTTTATACTATTGCATACCAAATATGCAGAAATTAACAAAATAAAGTGTCACATTCCTGGAAAAAAATATTTTGCCGATTTTATAGAATACTTTGGCCTTACTACTAATCAGGAAATGCAAAATTGTTACTAATTTCCTGTCTGGCCTTACTGTTAATAAGGAATTGCAAAATTGTTCAAAATGAGCTAATATTTTGAACTTTTCAATTTGGCAAATATTAAAAAGTTAAATAATACCAAGTGCTGGTAAAGATGCATGGAATTGGAATCCCAGGTGGTGCTGTGGTAGCGAACGGGTCTAGCCACTCTAGAGCAGCAACCGGAAGTGTGTTTTAGAACAGAGAGGGTAGCTATCAGAAACTCGTGCACACACACAGACACTGGTGAAGAACATCTTTGCAGCACTTTTTGTCATGGCAGAGAATTGGGACCACCTAAATGTCCATAGGGGAATGGATAAAAGAAATATAGTATACGCTGTCAAGGGAATACTATATCTCAGAATAAAGGAAAGAAATAGTCCAGGGTTTCACAACCTCAGCACCATCAGGCCTATGTTGTGAAGATACCCTGTGCATTGTAGGATGTTTAACAGTAAACCTGGCCTCTACACACTAGATACCAAGGAAAAATGTGTCCAGGCATTGCCAAATATCCCCTGAAGGATAAAATCACCCCCTGGTGGAAACCACTGAACTAGAACTACATATTTTTTTAAGAAAAGGTAAATTTCAAAAATATACCATCAAGTGAAAAAGATAGGAGGTAGAATATTATGTGTAGCACATGCCATTTATATAAATTAAAGAAATACAAAATAGTATTTCTGGCTTAATGGAGGAGGCCAGAAACCAGGCAAAAGCTCATTTGGATACCTTACCTGTATTGTTCTTTCCACCTAAGGCCTCTTTAAATACTGTTCAAACATGAAATTCATGGTATTAGAGAGTCAGAAAATACAGCTGTAAACAAAGCAATGTCCCTTCTCCCACGGAGCTTGCTTTTTAATGGGGTGGAGACAGAAGATAAACAAGTAAATAAATGCATATACTACCCAGGGGGTGGGGTAAGTACTATAAGAAAAAATAAAGGGAGGGATATATACAACTCCATCAACACAACTGAGGGCCCCCAGTGCTTTCCTCTGTCCTATCACCATGGAATTCCACTCTCCCTTGCAACGAATTCATTTACACTTATTCAATGTTTCCATTTGGTGGCAACTCATACTTCATTACAGTATCTCAGCAAATAAAATGAAAATTTTTTATCTACTTAGAAATAAAGATTCCCACAAGATTAAATTTGTTGCTGAAAATATCAAACCCTACATTTTCAAGAGAGACAGTTATTGTTAGATACAAAAAGTCCCTGGACTGAAACTCTAAAAATCAAGCTTTTATTTTGAAGTTTACTACCTGCCAATTGCTGGGCTTGAGGCAAGTCATTTCACTGTGCTTGAGTTACTAGGAAGGGCTTGAGCTCTTAGTGTGTCAGTGGGGGTGTGCATTGTTGGCATTTGAGGTGAATAATTCCTTGTTATTTGGAACTGTCCTGAGCCTTGCAGCATTTTGATTATTGACCATCCCCACCCTCTAAATGCCACAGCACTCTCCAGTGACAGATATAACCCCAAAACACATCCTATTTTTATATGTCCTATGGGTGAGGTCGGTACTATACCCAAGTAAGAAACACTTCTAAATCTCTTCAAAATTTTCAAGATCATGAACAGCAAAGGAAGACAGAAACTGTCACAGAGTGTATCAGACTAAGGAGAAGATGATTCTGGAACAAAAAAGGACATTAGTAGAAAGACTAGAAATCCAAAAAATATGTCTGTAGTTAAAGAAATGATAATGAATCAATGTTCATTTCTTTGTTTTGAAAAGTCTACCACACGTATTGAACATAATAACATTAGGAAAACGGAGTGAAGGATCTGCAGCAGGGTTTGCATCCCCAGCACTATTATCATTTTGGCCTGGATAATTCTCAGTTTTGAATGTCTGTCCATGGTTTTCTGTGATCTATAACAGCACCTCTAGCTTGTACACGTGAGATGCCAGTAGCACATCTAACTGTGAAAACCAAAAATGTATCCAGACATTTCCAAATATCCTTGGGAGCAGTGTGCAAAATCATTCCAAGTTGAGAACCATTGGCATACAGGATCTGTCTGTATTATCTCTGCAATTCTTTTAAAAATCTAAAATTTTTTCAAATTAAATTCACACACACATAACATACATACATACAAATAAAGAAGCAAAGCAATTATTTTAAAAGTTGCCTGGGCACAGTAAAATTATCTACAAGAAAAAATCTAGGCAATGTTTTATTAAACAGTTCTTCCTAGCTTCATTGGTAAAAAGAGCAGATACAAAGAGATGAGGGCGCTTGAGGAAGTTCGTGGAAAAATAGAATTCAAGACAATACAAATCTTTCCATGAATTTTTGAAGTACCTTCATCCTTTTAAAATAAGAAGGAGCTGTATTCAAATGCAAGATATTGGCACCCATCAGCATAAGGATGGTCTTAATAATTATCTGAAATTTTTAAAAATGAGTTCTGTTATACATCCAAATGTATCAAATACTTATTGGGATACCTCCCACTGTACTAGTGTTGTAAGAAGCACTATCTCCATCATTTCTCCAAAAAGTGTTATTAGGAAAAAAGGTACATAGTTTTAGCTGCCTGGGGTCCTCATATTAAGTATCCTTCCTGCATGATCATTCTGCACAAAGATAGGACTCCTCTAAGATTTTAAGCAGACAAAATTTAAGCTAGTGTTCAACAAATGTCAACCATATAAACATAATTGTAGAGAAACGTCTATATTCTGTTCACATACAGGCAGTTGAACCAGGAATTAGTAAGCCCACTTTCTAAAGCAGCAAGGTTGTGGGAAAGGGGCCGGGGAAAGCTCACCCTGCTCCGAAGACAGACATATGAAGAAGGAGACACACCCACGGGCTGGGCCTTCTTGTTTGAATGATGATTTGAGAAACTAACTGATATGGTGGCTCCTCCAAGAGTAGGAAACTGAGGCTCAACAAGAGCTAAAGCCCAGGCAATGCAGAACTACTACTGTTGCCACTGTGTGCCACATCCACCATGGGAGCATCCTCCCAGGGGACTAAGGTGCAGGAAGAGGAAGAAACAGGTGGGTGGGGGCACTGTTCTCTTGTGTCCACCGCACCTCAACAGACAGGCCCTTGGTTTAAGAGGCAGGATGTTAAGCGTGCTTCATTCACTCACACATACTTGCTAAGAGCTAACCGTGATTAGCCAATATGGTTAGGAATATTTCCTACTGCAAGGGCATTTAGATTCTGTGAACTTTTCCAAAGTAGCAGGTGCAGGAATTTAGTGATGCCAAGACCCTTGACCACCAAGGCCAGTGTCTCGAGCCCATCAGAACATGAAAAGCCAAAGTGGAGTCAGTAACTCCTGAGATGCCAGAATGTGCACATCATTCCATGCCCCATCTGAGAATAAACCCAGGCATGGGGAGGGCAAAAGGCTTCTAAGATTTTGTGTGGCTTGTCCCCAGTCTTTGTCAGGAGGGTCTCCAATCCCTGCTCTGATTTGAACTTCATCGTCTCCAAGCACAGAACACCCCGTTTTAATTTTATGAGCTTCAGGGTCAATAGCGAGTCTATCAAATACTTTTGTCCATCTGCAACAAATAGATTTCTCTGGGCCCTGGGACATGAGGACAATGCCCAAGTCTGTCCTGAGCTGTGAGCCCCTGCAAGAAGGGTGGCCCCACATGAGCACTCAGTAAGTGATTGCAAGATGGATGGATGGATGAAAAGAAGGTTAACATCTCACTGTTTCTGACATTATTCCCAGAGGGACAATCAGAAAGTAAATTGGGCTGGGGCTACAATAACAGAAAGGGAGATAGGGAAGGAAGATTACTTCCCCCAAAGTTTGTCTACCCAGTCATAAATATTCAAACAACATCGTAGCACAGAGAATGTTCTAGTAAAAGCATCCTAGATAGCATGTAGCCAAGAGGAAGTGTCAATGTGAGGAGATAAATGGTGCTAAAAAGGAAGTAACAGGAAGAATAATTTTAGAGTTCAGTAGTTTCATTTACTAAGGAATGAAAGGATACTAGTTCCTTCCAATAATAGATTATGTACAATTAATGTGACTTCTCCATGGTCTTTCTTCCAAATGTGACTATGCTAAATGTCCTCCAAGATTTGAACAGAATGAAATATTAATCAAATAACAAGCACTTATTGAGCTATATGTGTCTTTTTAAAGCATGTTTTGATGCAATAAATAAAATGAAATGATGTCAAGCACAACTAAATAGAACTCCTACATTTTCAAGATTTTAAATATGGATGGGTCTGATGGAATTATTTGAATTCACTTGAAAACTCATTTTGACCAATTGTTTTACCAAGAAATTATATTAACACATACACAAGTAACTTCTTTAAATAAATGACTAAAAAGAGGTGAAAATGTTCACTCGCTTTCCTCAAGTGTGGGAAGCCCTGCTTTGATGCTAATTCTCTAAGAATTGGCTCCACTACCATTTCTCATCAATGGGGCCAGGCAGGGCCAACTGTATCCAAGGGGTGGTAAGAATCAGGCTCTTGTTTCTAGAAATCAAAAGGACTAAATGGGAGCTGGGCTGCTGTTTTATGAGCACAAGACCATTAATCCCCTTACCCTGGATACAACAGCACATTGTTCCTTTTTAGATCACAAGACTTATCCTTAAATAATTAGGCAGAGGAAGAAATCCATTACATGCCCTGAACCATTTAACTCAGAAAGAGAAAGCCGTGCCTGAGTTAGACTTCTACCTCTCTTGCTAAAAGTGACCAATTATCCTACAAGCCAGCATTTGAGTAAACTAGGCAGATACATTTCCCAGTTTACCTGAGAAACATTTTAAACTCTAAATTTAGATTATTGCTTTCTTAGAAACTACTTCGACATTTTAAAATTCCTATGAAATTATTTCAGTAAATCTGGCCTAAATCATATTGTAAATAGTTGAAAGCACCTTGCTGCCATCTTCAATCCAAATCCCGAGAAAAACTCAAGGAACCTGACCTAATGAAACCAGATCTTTCTTTTAATTTCATTTTTTCCATCCAGCTTCCATTCTGCTCCTAAGAAAATCAAGCAAATAGCAAGAAAACCATTTGATATCAAGATTTGTGAATAATAATTTTGAAAAGAATTGTTTTCTTGTTGTCACAAAGTCTATCTTCCTATAATGTCTATTAGGGCCATGTGCAATGAGGGACCCATGTCACCAGTCATTTCAATCCCAGTGGCCAGTACCTACGTAACAGTCTGTCAATGTCTCGATGACTGGGGACACCGTCTAATTCTCCAGATGTCCAGCCGCTGCTGCTCTGGTGGCAACCTGAGGGAGTCCTGAGGGTGTCTGCAAGTTGGGGAGCATCCTAGCAAGAAATAACATGCCAGCCTCTCCCTTGTTGACACCCCCCCCCCCAGCAGTTCTCTTCCTGACTTGAGGCAAGACTATCACTCAGAAAGCAAGCTCACTAGTGGAAGCTCACTGGTGGAACAGGCACCAACTAATCTGAATGGACCCCATTGTCTACACCTGCACTGGCTGCACTGATGGTGTCCATGCACAGGAGCCCATTCCTGCCCCTGTCCTATGGGGAAGGGAGTGGAAATGCCACAGCGCTCTCTACATCGTGCCTCTCTGACCCTCATAGGGGATCCCTGGCTTCTCTTCCACTGCCCACCTGGGGTGATGGTGACTGGACCAGGTCAGCCCTCCAGCAAGCCCTGCGTGGAGGCAGCCTGGACCTCTCTTTAGAAATCACATCTTCTTCCATAGCCAGTCAAGGTTATGCTGTAGGCATATGCCAGTCGTACGGTTCCAAATATGAAGAGGCACCCTCCAGAGGTCATGAGCTCTGTGTCATTGGTGCTGATGGAACTTATAAAGGAGATAGTGTAGTAAGGACTGGGTACTAGGCAGAATGGAAATGAGAGTGTTCATTACTGCATTAATTACTTTAGTAGCTTTATTTTCATTTCCTGTGATTTTATTTTATTCTTTGTGCTTTGCAGTACCTTCAAAATCTTCTGTAGTACTCGTGGATAAGCAATGAGGAGGAAAAAGAATAAACAAACAGGCAATATCCAAGATTTAGATATCTGAAGCCATTCTGTAAAAGGATATTTGCCACACTCCAGAATTCACTCTACCCACATGGGACCAAAAGACCTCTGGAAGGCAGAAGATTTAAAATCTGACCCATTTGACAAGCTACTGGTGTCTTCCATCCACCGGTCACACTGGAGAGAGGCAGCTTCTCTGCAAAGCCATGTTCAACCCCATCATGCACTGCACAGTGCCCATTCTCATAGGACTAGCCTGTTCATGTAGGGACGCAGCCTCTTTTATGGCAGCGCATGTACAAGCATACTTCCAAAAGTTCATGGAAATGTTCGTATTATCTTTTAATTCTACTTTTCCACAAACTTTTTGAAGTACCGTCATAGAATCCAGCCCAGTACTTGAATTGCACCTTAAACACATCCCACTCATCACTCATTGCTGGGACTCACACTGCCTGACCC
Organism: Cynocephalus volans; assembly: GCF_027409185.1. NCBI lineage: Eukaryota > Metazoa > Chordata > Mammalia > Dermoptera > Cynocephalidae > Cynocephalus > Cynocephalus volans. The sequence goes on from NC_084478.1 coordinate 19,564,187, forward strand.
TTTACAGAAAAACGTTTACTGATCCCTGGTCTACTGTTTTTTGGTTTTTTGGTTTTTCTTTTTTGGCAGCTGGCTGGTACGGGAATCTGAACCCTTGCCTTTGGTGTTGCAAGGCTGCACTCTAACCAACTGAGCTATCCCTGGTCTACTTTTGTAGTTTCAACTTTTACAACTGGCATTGGCAACAAAAAGCTTCTATGTATACTGTGTACCCAATTCCAAGTCAAACACCTTTCAAATAAACTAGATCAGATATTCAGACTCCTACAGTGCCCCAGCTTCTGAAGAAAAACATTTCAAAGGTAAACACAAAATTAATCCGAAATGTTACATATTATATTAGTTTTTCCCAAGAATGGAAACATAATTTAACATAATCAGGAACCAGGTGCAATGTAGGCACTTAGAGGAAGTAATAGTGTCATGAACACAGCAATGTATAAAACCTGCTTACAAGAAGGGCTAGAAGAAAATCCAAAGACACTATTTGAGGTCATACTGGTTAGCATTGTGAGATAACCAGTGCCTTTTTTTCTTTTTTTTTGTTTTTCCAATTTTTTTTGTAATGTGATTACATTATTTTCACTGAAAAAAGCTGGTTTAAATAGTTGTGAAAAGAATGGTGCAGTTTAATGGCATAAAACAAAAGTAAATATATTTTTTTCTAAAAATCTATAAGAGGAATAGAGTTTACTTAGGGCAAAACTTTGTTGTACTGTATACCTCCTTCTTTTAATTTTTTCAACCATGTGAATATACTATTTAAATACATATATTAAAGACATGTGTGCACACACAAATAAATAAATAAATAAATATATATATATATATATATATATACACATACACGTATAACATGTATATTTCTTTTGCTTCCTCAAACTCCACTGTTTTATTCTTTATATTCATAGCCAATGCATCAGATATTGTAGGTTTGAGGGAGGCCAATTAATAGTAATTCTCCTCACCAGGCTCTGAACCATTATAAAATGAAGACAAAAGAATGAAGCAGATAGGAGACCAAAATAAAAGGCTAGGTTGAAGGATATGACTTTAATCAGCTGGCAATTTTTCTCTCTAATTAAGAAAAAAAAATCCTAAAATGAAACAAATTCACCTACACTTTATCAGGTAGAGCTAAAATGCAGCAGGTATCGCCATGTACTGGTGTAAGTAACATGCAAGATATTTAACACCTCATATGATATGGCACCTTCCAATCTAAACTCACTTCAGCTATAAATTATAGCCTTAAAAGTATGTGTACCTGCCCATGAGGGGCCTGGTTCTGTACTTAGTTAGGCAGTAGCACAGGAAAATGCCTGCTGTCAAAGGGCAAGCTAGTACCCAAACAGAAAGGAACCCATGCCTGGGTTCTCCTTCCAGCTCACCAGAGAAGTTATTTCACCTCTCAAGGTGAGGAGTGAAAAAGGGAATAAAGAGAGATCAGGAATGTTACCCTAATCACAAACAGAGAAGAAAGAATAGACAAAATTATGAAACTATTAAAAGTTGTACTAAGTGCTTTTAAGAAAATAAACAAGGTGAACAAGGTGCTATGATACATACCAATAGTGGGAAGGACCTATATGTATTTAGGTTATTTTACAAATTAGAGCAGAGTTCTTTAGTTTTTATCTGCATATCCATCTGCAAGAAAAATTATATGGGTATAATAGGATGTAGAAAGCTTAGGACATATGACAGCAATTTGGGAGGATATTTATCTTCATATCACCTATTGAGCAAACAGCATGGTTGGAACATGATATAAACTGTAATTGAGCCAGATTACAAAAGTCTTTTTAAAATGTTCAATAAAAATGTGGGTCCCTTCAAAAAATTAGATTATTTTCAAGGTCAAGATCTGAAATAATGCATTGTCTCAAATAAAACTGCAAATAATCAGCTACTATTTCTCACTGTTTGCTTACTCTGTTGCTTCTCTGTTGGGAACTTTTCTCATGGAGAAAGCCACCATCGCTTTGAAGAGATATTCTTCATCTGTATCCCAGGTATACTGAAACAGAAGGAAAACAGCAATGTGAAAGCATGAGGTAAAAACGGTCCGTTGGTTTCCAACTGCCCACAATGTCTTTCGTCTTTCGTCTTTCCTCTCTCTCTCTCTCTCTCTCTCTCTCTCTCTCTGAAAACTGGAGATCACAATAAATTAATGTTTGGGGCAGGGATTCTAGAATAATTCCAAGTTCAGTGTGTTTCATATTGCACTATCTTCTTCAGAACTTGCAGTATAAGTAGCTGGTCAACAAATAGGGCATTTGGACATTTCAGCTGGGCCATATATGGTTCACTCCCTTCTTCTCTTTCTCTCTTCCCTCATATGCTAACTCTCCCTCCTAATTTCTTTTCCTTTAATAATTTCAGTATGAATTTTTTTTTAATTTTCTTAGATGTAAACTTGCATGTGTACACTGTTATGGGCTGAATTGTGTCCCCCCCAAAAGAATTCACTTTGAAGATGTGACCCCCAATACCTCAGAATGTAACCATATTTGGAAATGGTGTCTTTACATAGATGATTAAATTTAAAAAGGTCATTATAGTGGAATTTAATCCAGTATGACTGATGACCATAGAAGAAGAGGAAATCTGGACACAGACATGTACAGAGGGAAGATAATGTGAAGACACAGGGGGAAGAAGGACATCTACAAGCCAAGGAGAGAGGCCTGCGACAGATCATTCCCTCACGGCCCTCAGAAGGAACCGGCCCTACGAATACCTTGAAATCTTGGACTTCTAGCCTCCAGAACTGAGAGGAAATCAATGTCTGTTGTCTAAGCTGCCCAGTCTGCAGTGCTTTGTTACAGCAGCCCTAGCAAACGAATACAGTATATTTGACTCGTTCTGCTCCCTCACAAGGCAAATGTAAAAGCCTGATGCAAAAAGAGACTGGCATGTTTAAGGACCATCAAGAAAGCAACTAGGGCCAAGCCCGTGGCGCACTCGGGAGAGTGCGGCGCTCCCGCCGCAGGTTCGGATCCTATATAGGAATGGCCGGTGCACTCACTGGCTGAGTGCAGGTCACGAAAAAGACAAAAAAAAAAAAAAAAAGAAAGAAAGCAACTAAAGCAGAAACAGGAAAGGAGAAAGTAATAAAAGCTGAGGGGAGCGGAGAAACTGCGTGGGGGTGGAGCTGGCATGTCATGGGGACGTTGTCAGGATTGGGATTGCACTCTGAGATGGGAGTTTACTATTACTGACTTTTTCCTCCTCTAGTGGGGGGAAGGAGATAGTAAGTAAATATAGATGATTCTTAAACAACCAAAATGTATCACTCAGTTACCTTCTCTGGGTAAGGTCTATGACTGTACCTCCTCTTTTTTCCTAAATACCTTCCTAACATATTCCTTAAGCTTCCTTCTGTTGCTTGCTTCTACTTCACTCTTTCCTCTTTCAGTTGTGTCTGACATAACTCCACAGTGAGATATTTCATCGAGAAGAGAAAACTTGATCTCTTTTTTCCTCACATGCAAGTGTCTAATATTACATTTTAATATCAACTTTAGATAATATTTGAAGTGCTCCTTCAATCTCTTAATGTAAACTTTATATTTTCCATTATATTATTAAAGTTTAAAAATAATTGGTTTGTGGCATAGCTCCTTGTGTTTGATAATGCATTTGTTTCCAAAATTAGTTTTACTCAGAATAAGAGCAGCTATAGTCCAATCTAATAAAAGAGAACAAAATACAAAGAAGAAACTGGCCTGGTTAGAAATCACATGCCAACACCATTCAGTCAGGGAAGGCTGGTTACCATGATGCCAGATGAAGACTAAGGCTGCTCCAGCGTGGGTGAGAACGACAAGCTCAGTGCAGCTAAAATGAAGATGCTGGCTGGCTGTCCTCGGGTCATGAGTTTAAAATTGCCTTTCAGATCGTGGAGAAGAGATTTGACCTGATCTCCATCCTTTCATTGGTTCTCCTTAAAAACAAGAGCCTGAGCTGGCTGGGTAGGAGTGCAGTTTTGGTCACAGAACAAAGTCCCCAAGCTATTTAGATCAGAACAAGACTGAAACAATTCTAGATAGGGTTGCATATCCTGCCAGTGCAAGCAACTGATCTTGGGTGAGTATGAAAGGACTGAAAGCTTGTGCAGCAGGCATAGTTTATTTCTACTAGGGCATTCAAAACGTTTCAAAGAGAGTGGATCCATACATAAAAGGAGTTGAGCACATGTAGTAATGAGAAAATGTACAACTTCAGAAAGGATAAGGAAAGAGTCACTAAAGCTAAACATATGCATACTCTATGACCCAGCTATTCTACTCCTGAGTAAATACTCACACACAAAAAAAAGCATATGGAAAATAAATGTGCAAGAATGTTCATAGAAGCTTAGCTACCTGTTCTGCATGTATTTGACACATAAGAGGTGCTCAATAAAATGTGTGAAATTGAACACATCTTTATATGAGGCTTCACAGACCAAGTGGTGCATAGTAATTGCATGTATTTACCATCAGTTCAGATTCCTTGGCTCTGCACTTCAATAACAGTTGTGCCAAGGCTCTAAGTGTGCCAGCTCACCTTGCTTTTTGCACACATCTGAGAACACTCAAACCATGGCTAACCCCACATTTTAGGTGAGTAAACAAGTATAAGGGGAGAAAGTCACAAAACAGTGTTTGTTGGTTTAATTCTAAATTCATGATGACCTACTCCAAATTGCCTGAGAATCTTTAGGTTTCGCCATCAGTTCTCGCTCTCTTGTGGGTCACATGACTACTATGTTTCAGGACCTAAACAATATTGGTTCCCCACCTATCCTCTCTTCTGTGTATTCACTTCTGACTGGAGACTGCCCACTGACTTTCACCTGTGCTCAAATCTTCCCCATGAGAACAACAGCAAAGACATTAAATCACTTTACTGAATCTTCCTTTCTTCCACCTATTGCTGTTTCCCTCTTGCTCTTCACAACCAAAATTCTCAGAAGAGTTGTCCCTATTCCTGTTTCTGCACATTCGCTACCCATTTATTTTAAACTCTGTCCATTGTTTTCCTTCCAGCTCTGCTACTCCGCAAAAACAGCTCTCTCTAAAGTCGCCATTGACCTGCACATTGCTTAACAATGACTGTTTTTCAGTCTTCATCTTGCTTGGCCTCTCAACAACATTTAATGCTCTTAAACACTTCCTTCATCTTGAAACAAAACTCCCTACCACAGCTCACATATTCCTTTGCTTGGTCCCTCCTTTCTCTCTAAGCTCATCATGCGCCGTGCTCCTTCTCACTACTCCAATTCCAGACACCTTAGCCTTTCTTCTGTCCTTCACTCCCACCACGGTCCTTCCTACGATGAACCTTTGCACATGCTGTTTCCTCTGCCTCTCCTTCTTTTATCCTCTGGTTCATTTCTGCTCATGCTTTAGACCTCACAGCAAGTGCCAGGTACTGAGGCCGCTGATGAAGCCAAAGCCCCCTCGTACTACTCCCTCCTGCAATACTTGCTAAGATTGTGCATTTGCATTGGGTTTACTGAATAGTTAACGGATGACTGATTCTACCACTACTATAAGCTGCACAAAGGCAGGGGCAAGCGTGATTTGAGCACCATTGTATCCCCAGCATACAGCATGGCGTCTGCCCTTAAGAGTATTCTGAGATGGGCAACCCTACATACTGCCTGGGTTCAAATCTTACCTCTGCCACTGGCTGGCTTGAGATCTTCAGCCAGTCACTTAATTTCTTTGTGCCTTGGATTTCTCATCTATCCAGTGAGAATGGGAGTACCTGTACTACCTTCTTCAAAAGGTTGTTGTTGTAAGGGCTAAATGAACTGATAGGAGTAACATGCTTAGAAGGGTCCCAGCTAGAAAGTAAACTAAGTTCTTAGTAAATGCTGGCTATTATATCAATTATAACTCATTGGGTGAATAATAAAATCATACATTTGTGGATTGGCCTACAAACAGAATACTTGTAAGTTTCTTTAGCATTCTTTGTTGTATGTAGCCTGAGACATCTTAATATCACCTTCTATTGGGAAAAAATGCACAGACCACACTGGGAAACTGAAACTGGAGTTAGACTCTCTTATTAACTCACTAGTCTTTATTGTTCCTATATCCACATAGGGCCTAACTTCTATTTCATAAGCATATATATATATATATATATTTTTTTTTTTTTTTGTCGTTTTTTCGTGACCGGCACTCAGCCAGTGAGTGCACCGGCCATTCCTATATAGGATCCGAACCCGCGGTGGGAGCGTCGCTGTGCTCCCAGCGCAGCACTCTACCGAGTGCGCCACGGGCTCGGCCCATAAGCATATATTTTAAACTGTTACTTTGATAACTGAGAATGAATGAAAAAACTTCATGTTAGAATTGGAAAATTTCTGTGCTGTGAAAGACCTTATGTGGGTAGAACCATCCCTTCTTTTCAAGGACTAGAAAACCGAGGCTTACAAAATTCAAAGGACCACAACGGCAAGGGGCAGGCCCAACTCAGACTTCAGCGCCTGACTCAGGCCCTTCTGCTGCACTATGCCGGGTTGAGATGTCCAAGTTTTTTAAATTGTTTTGTGTAATCCAAAACTGCATATATTTTCTAGCATATGCTACAGATTCAACAGGCAAACTTACTTTATTAACAATTTCTCGTTTATTATAATCTACCTTTGAGAAAAGATCGGATTTGAGGTCTTTAGAAATAATGTATTGAAGATTAAGATACTATGCAGAGAGGTGCACGATTAGAGAAAGCACAGTGTTATTAGCAAACAAAATTGACATGAGAAATGAGCATGCAGGTTCTCCACTTACTGCGTTATCTCCCAGAGCTGTTTTGATACTAAGCCTCACTTTAAAAGCATTTTCTGCATCTGTCGGAAAGAAAAAGGAGCAGTATATGATAAGATCCGCAAAAACAGAGCCCGATAAATCCTAATGTTTAGTGCAACTCAAACCAACAGAACACAGAACTACAATTAAACTGCCCCAAGTACTCTCCAAACTTTAACCAAAATCATCTCAGGTGGCTTAAAATTTTCTCTCAAACTCATGAGAGTCACGGGCTCAAGTTGCAAGCCACAACACATCTGCAGATTTAAAAAAATAAAGAGTTCTTTCAGTCAACGACTTCTCAATCATTTAGAAAAATGTTAATCTATTTTTAAGTTTCAAGGCTACGTACCCGGCTCACAGAGTTCAGCATGAGTAGCAGTCACCACAAAAAACAGCAGCCACAACATTCTTTCAGAATGGAAAACACAAGGCAAACTGAGGAAAAAAAAATCTACCTTCCACTCAAAGCTGCCTTAAACATTCTGTGACCCGGATTAGAATATCTGAGAAACAATGGAGTCACCGCCTGAAAGGTTTAATCATTAACACCCATCATTTGGGTTAATGCTTCTATAGAAGTGGCCCATCTCCTGTTATTTCCAAAATCTGTTTTGAAAATGCAAACTCTTCCTGTAAAGAACATCCTCTGTTGACTCAAAGGCTGAACCCTCCTGCCACCCCTCCTGCAGTTCTCTGCTTAAGTGTAGGCGGGAAGAATTGAATCCTCTCTGCAGGTTTTCCTTTCCAAGGCTATTATCTGGCTCACAGATAGGCTATCTTAATTTGGGAAACAAAGATCACTGTTTCCTATCTCTAGTAAACAAAGGATGCTCTTCAGAGACTGGCCTCACCTGACTCTGACCACAGCAGGTGAACACACCTGGAGAGCTTCCACTTCCAACAGAGGGATTAGTTTTGCTCAGCACTAAGGTCTGGCAGTTGTGTAAAATCTAAGTTGATGATATAAAGCAGTGTGGTCCAATGGAATATTCTGTGATGATGGGAATGTTCTATATCTGTCCTATTGGATATGGTAGCCACTAGACATGGCTGGCTATTGAGCATTTGGAATGGGGCTAGGGCTGCTGAGATATGGAATTTTTGATGGACTTAATTCAATTTAGGTAGCAATGTGTGGCTGACTAATGACTTCCTTGGTCAGTGCAGCTATGCAACAGCAATTAAGAGCTACCTGCCATGAACTAGGTTCACTGGATTATTTTTCTAATACCCAAAACAAAACCTCACAGTTGTGGTTATAATCATCCTCCCTGGGAGGGAACTGAGGATCTGGTGTTTGAGTCACTGGCAGCAACAGGATGAGTGGAATGGGTGTGGCCTTACCAGCCAGACTGACTTACGCTGGGACCCTGTCCCCACCACCCGGAACCACCCTACATCTCTGGCCATCATTGGTCAAAACTGACGTTGCAACAAAACCTCAGAGATGCGTTGAGGATGGAGATCGTGAGTGTGAAAGAGTCCCCTGCTGGGTGTTCCACACACACCACAGCAGCCCCCCCAAGGGTCCATGTCAGGGCTTTTCTCTCTGCCGTGCTGCCTCTTCATGAATTCAGTCCCCAAATTCCACCTCATTCATCAAAAATCATGAATGGAAATATCAGATTGGGTGACCCTGATGTTAAGTAGAAAATTTGGATTTTGAATGCAAAAATGAGGAAAATCACCAGGACACTTCTGCAGCAACTTGAGAGACATATTTCCCCCTCCTGGGAAGGCTGGTATTTTATCATAGGTGACCCACTTCTGTTAGCTCAATCCACCCCAGGAAGCTTTCCACATCTCTCTCACCTTGCTTGCAAGGGCAGTGAGTCAGGAAAAGCTGTACTAGAGGGAGAGGCAGCCAAAAGGGAGCCCAGCTGTCCTAGCAATTCCACTGTTAGGTGCAATGGAAATTCCCTAGAAGGAAGAGCTCAACTAATCCTGGAAAAAATTGTCAGACTAGATAAAGTCATCTTGGGAAACGTTAGACTAGATAAAGTCATCATGACAAGGAAAAGTCAATACACATGGAGACAGAGATTGTAACCAAGCATATTACTGGCGTTAAGGAACAAAGCCATGTTAGATGCATGGAAACCTGATTCAGCTTTCCTGTAGTCTTGCACTTCACAAAAGTGACAAATTGCTCCTTATGCTTTTACTTAGTCATCTGTCTGAACAGGATTCAAGACAGTAAAATACCTAAGTATTTTTTTTAAGTGTATCTTATTCAGAGTAAGCCACTCATTTGAAAAGAGAAGAAAATATTTTCTTTTGAATCATGATTTCTCGGTGTTTGTTGTCTCAATTTAAAAAATGATAGAAAAAGAGCTATAGGAGTTCTGTATAGCAAATACAGAGAAGCAAAAAGAGAAAAGTAGAAAACACCCATAATACCACAAGCATGGATGACCAACGCTGATATATTTTAATAGCTGGAAAATACCTTCCTTAGCCTTGTGTATTCTTATATTTTCTTGTGTGATGTTGTGGTTTTGGAAGAAAATAATCTAAGTGATTCATTTTCAGAAATAATTCAGGCCCAGCCTGAAAGTTGTCTGACTGGTCCAGCCCATTCCTGGGGGGTTGCTGAATAGATAAAGTTGTTCTTGAGATGGTAATGAGTTACCAGCCCTTAATTCTTTACTTAAAATGCACAAAGTTGCCCTTGAGATGGTAATGAGTTAATAGCCCTTTATTGTTCTCTTCATTTCCTAGTGTTTCTCCTTTCACAGGGTTTTGGGTGGGCCTTTTTCATAGGCTTGTCCTGAGCTCTCAGACAAAGAAATTTCCTACAAGAGGGTAGTAAATTGGGGTACTCTTAGAAGTCAGCCGGGAAGACTGTACACCCCAAACAATGAGAAGCCGGGGCAGGGACTTGTGCACTAGGGAATAAATTCCTTGTTGCAGCCCTTTTCCGTGTGCCTTCCCATCAGACACCCAAACCTTGCAAGGCCATAATTGAAGTCTCGCTTTGCTGTACATCGTGTCTCCATGTCCATCCTTTGGCCTTGGATGGGTGAGGGCATTTCTCACAGGTTTTGTCTCATTGTAGTGGCACTATCAGAATAGGGTGTTGTAATGATGGTAATAACATATACCCCTTGTCTTCTTCCTTAATCTAATGAGAATGCTGCTACTCCATGCAATCCACTGAGTCACTTTTAAAATGACATTATGAAAGGTTCCTTTTATTTCTAATTACTAAAAATTATTTTTATCAGTAAGTGATGTTGCATTTTATCAACTGTCTTTTCAGTATCCATTAATATGATCACAGGGTTTTTACCATTTCGTGCATTCTATTAACCAATTTCTTCACATTGATTCAACAGTTACGTAAACTGTTCTTTTTTTTTTAAGTTTATTTTTAGCATGCTGCTGGAATTAATTGCTGGGTTTTCTCCTAGGATTTTAAAACGAATTTTCTTAGAAGTATATCATGTATGTTCCTTTTCAAGTACTGATCCTTGAAGTTGTCTTTTTTTTTTTTTTTTCCTTTTTCCTGGCCCTTATATTACCATCTTGGAAATGATACAGAAAGATTTCTAACATTGTCTATGTTTAGAAATAATTATAATGCATTAAAAAAATGAGTTCACAGGTGAAGAATCTGGGTGGGCCATGCATATTTTAGAGGAAGGGTTTTTTGAAAACGTCTTATATTATCATTGATATCAGGTTTTATACTTCTTTCTGAGTCCAATTCGGCTGTTTACAGTTCCAAAAAAAATTTTATTGTGTTAAGATTTCTAGTATTCTCATGGAATTTATAGAATATTTCCCATAGGATATCTACATTTGTTGCTATGTTCTCTTTATATTTTCTAGTGTCTATATACATTTTTCTCATTTTCTATTACACTTGCCAGAAGTTCACCCATTTTTTGTTGTTGTTTAATCAAAGAACAAAATCTTGGATGTAAATTTCAATTCTATTCTTTCTGTTTTCTGATTCATCAGACTTATCTATATTTGTTAAGTCCTTACTCCTGTGGTCATTAAACTTGTTTTCTTCTTTCGATAACTCTTGACTTGGCTAATAGGCTCATTTATTTTTAATCTTTCTCAATTAATAATGACAATATCTGTAGCTATGATATTTCCTTGGAGTACTGTATTGGCCACATGAAATAAGACATATAAATATACATTGTTCTCATTCTTATTTTCTAAATAGGTTAAAATTATAGTTTTTATTTTTTCTTTATTCCAATAATTGCTTCAAAAAGTGTTTGACAACAGCAAAAGAAACAGCAGCCCAAAATGGCATGAGTCAAAATACAGGCTTCTATAAATCATGTCAGGGGAATAGCCAAAAGCTCAAATAACAGATATGAGACACTGTAAATAACTCGACTTCAAATATGAAGACACCACAAGTTACATGTCACATGGAAGGTACTAAAAACAAATTCATTGTGATATAGCTTGATGGAGATCTCAACAAAATAGATGGGAAACAGAACTAGGCACTAGGGTTCTTGTCTCTCAACATAATGTCTTTATTTGCTTACACTTTTCAAAACTTTGCACAAAACTGGTGTTTGTTTTGACATACAAGTTTTAAGTAGTAAATGTCGAGATTTATATCTGCATAACTTGCTTCATAAAATGCTCATTTCAGAAATTTCACACATCAGAGCTTAATAACTTATTAGTAGCCATGGTAATGATGACATATAAAGCAGTTTCAATCATTCTGAATATGTTAGTATTTACTTCCAAATGTTCAGATCTTAGAAAGCGTAAATAAATAGTTCAGATTACCATTGCCAAAAGCAATACAAAAGGGCACCGAGTCTCCTGAGACAATAAAATTCAATTTCTCCATGTTCTTGATACTCCACAACACTACTGAAAAGTGGTTTCTGGGCACACAGCTATTGATCTACTGATCTGGAGTAAGTAAATTACGAGATCACATGAAAAGACAACATGTGTATTCTTTTGATTCGTGCAAGATGTCTTTTAAAGTTCAACAGAGCCATAGATGCATGTGGGGATATGTAGGCTCCATTTACCTGCAAGAAGTAGGAGGGCTAGTGTTGCTTTTAAATTTTTACACTGATTGTTCAGTTCCATTGTCACAAACAGGAATTTAGTAAACCTATAGAGCTTAAAATTACTACAGTAAGCTGTGAAACAATTTCCAATGTGACATTACGCTTTATATTTTTATTGGGTTCTGAGAAATGTATCTGGCTGTGACACAGTAAAATAAATCAAATAAAACCTTTACTAACTGAATATGGAAACCTTTTATAAGATAAAACTTTTCACTTTTTAGGTTAACAACTTAATTAAATGGCTCCAATCAATGATTTTCTAGAATAGAAGCTGCATCATTTTAAATAAATGTGATCCTTTCTAGTTTAAATTGGAATAAAATCGATATACTATGTAATAAGCCTCACGACGTTTATATTATTACAATATTGTCCGTATAATTAGGTAACAAAATAATTTTATTTTGTTTAAATTATCAATTAGTATTTACATGCATGGAGAGACAAGAAATTTTTGTCCACTGTGCAAAAATATTCTATTTTAACTCAGTGGTTTTCATTTGGGGGTTATTTTGTCCTCCAGAAAACATTTGGCAAGGTCTGGAGACATTTTTGGTTGTACAAATGGCAGGAGAGAGGGGTGCTGCTAAGGCATCTAATGGTAGAGGCCAGGGATGTTTCTAAACATCCTACAATGTGTAGAAATATCATTTAGGCTTATATCTGGTACCTTTTTTCTCCTTATAGTTAGGTTAATAGAAATAACAGACATAAGAAAGAACAGAAGATAAAAGGGAATAAAATAGTGTGAGTGTGTGTGTGTAAAACTAAGTATACTATTAGATTGTAACATCATTTGTTCTATGTTCTAAAATTACTATTAAAATAAGCTCATTTATCTTTTTATTAAGACGGCTAATGAAAAAGAATAATTTCCTGATTTTTGGAGCCCTGGGCACATGTGGGCTACCAGTCCAGCAGGCCTTATTTAGTATGTAAGGGCACACTGCAAACCCAGTGTCATGGGATGCCCTTCCTACCTTCTATTGTCCTTCTCCAGGTCATTTGCATTGAAGCCATTTCCATGTTAAAATCCTCATTAGCTCCCAGGGTCAAGTCAGAGAATCCAAACTCTTTGTCCTCTAAGCTCTGTTTAGAGCGAGGCTTTGCAGGTGCATCTGCATTCATACTCCATCCCCCAGCCCCCCAGGAGCCCTTCTATCTGCCAGTCCCTGCAAGTTGGCTACGTCCTACCTCTCTCTGTCCCGTGTGTGTGTTTTCACATGATTTGCCTAACTTGAATCCTGTGAGCTTTCATTTTTTACTTTTAAACATCTTAGCTATTGTTCCAGGTCTACCTTAATTATCACCTCCTTTGAGAAACCTTTCTTTTCTATTGCTTTTGTTATAGGGTTTTATAATTGACTTGTGAAATCCACTTACTTCTTATCCTCTCCTTCTCCTGTGTTCCCACAGCATTTTGTTCACTTTCATAAATGCATCTATTGCCCACTTGATTTACTTTTGTGTCCTACAAAATTGTAAGTTTCTAGAGGGCAGAGGCTATCTTTGGTTCATTTTTGCATTTCTTAAGCCCAGGAATATTTGATAGTTTAAGAAAATTGAATTGACTAATTTGAATCATAAACGAGAGTTCTAATAAGCTTGAGACTGGAAATGAAGTACGCTGCAGGGTTTTTCTTTTCTTTTCTTTTTTTTTTTTTGACAGTTTAAGCCAAAGAAAAACAATTTCCAGTATCCTTGATAAACAAGGAATCCTGGGCTTTAGAATATTTTTTCTCCATTCCCATACCTATGCCCTCTGTGAGATGAGAAAACCATATGAAGCTAGGATATTTGAAGAGCTCATCAAATTTTGTAGGTTAATCAATAGCCATAACTATTATGAACTTTGTCTCATTTTTAACAGATTAACATTCTTTTACTACAGAGAAAGTTAATCACTACTGTTTGGAAGTAAAAATTAATTCGGACAAACTGTAATTCTGCCAACTTTATATTTCTAAGAAAGGAATTTAAAGGACAGTTTCTTAAACAGGATGTATGGGTGACTATGTGTCTCATCTTGTGCATAAAGAACAATACTTTATAATAAGTCCCATGTGGTAAAAGCAAGATTTTACTGACACTGCTTCCTAGATAAAGAACTGTTGTCCACTGTTGCTCAGGTGTACGAGTTTTCTCATGATTATTTTTTTCTACGCTAAAATTATTACAGCTACGCTGTATGGAGTAGTATTTTCCAACCTTAATCATCTATTTGGCTGCTAGTTGGAGGTCACCCACTGACGTTCAGCCCTGACCATAGGTACTTCCTTGGCCAACTTCTACTGGGGTCGGGGGGAGAGTGGCTACCGGGCTACGTAACTTTTAGATATATGCTCTCATTTTTATAACAGAATCTTAAACTACTCTCATTATGGTTGATATAAAAGACATATGAATTATGTCTTCTTTAGGTTTTGGACAGCAACAGTGACCTTAAACCCTGTACAGTCTGAAATTCATCAAAAGCCTTATAATGAGAAATGTTTCATTGACTGCCTAAAAGATGTGCACAGGAGACCTCTATTACTACAAATCACAGATACTATATGGGTTGTTGTTTGCAGCCATTTACCCATCCTGCACCCATAACAGACATTGTTATCCTATTACAAAACTTTTTCCTTCTGCACAGACTACACGACAAAAGTTCCAACTCACCCATTCAGCCAGCTAATATGAAAGGATGCAAGTTGACACGCAAGTTGATACCTATTTGCCATCATGGGGAAAGATGATCTAAACGCTACCGTAAAGTAAGCAAGACAATTGAGGGTCTGGGTACTCAGCGAAACAGGAAAGTTTGGATGGTTCATAAAGGTGATTTAATGCTTTGTGACTGTTGCAGCAGTTTACATTAAAGGGCTCTGTGGGTAACTCCTTATGATACTTATTTCTCACTTAGCTTGCAGCAACATCATGATAAGGAATTGGATTTCCCTCAAGACTAAAAATTAAGAAAAACTGTGCTTCTCACAAACAAAATCCTGATTGGTTTATTTGAATGCTGTCAACCTTAAAATAGTTATTTTCCCTTTTTTATGGCCATTCGGAAGCTTAGAGCCAAATCTCTTGCCCACCTTCACAACCTTTATGGGTCCTATGGGATGCACACATAAGTGTCAGTCTTATCAATGCCCTGAGAACCTAGAGCGTGGCTAGGACGCAATGCAGGTAAATGCGCATGCGCAGGATGAGCGCGGCCAATGTGGCTCTCCGGGTCGCGGCCTGTGGCCTGGGAGTACCGCCCTCATTAGCCAGGACAAAGGGGTGTGGAATGCAGGAGGGAAGGGATGTGACGTCGACCTGAGGGGCCTGGCCACCGTGGGAATGGCCCCCGCCAGTGGGTAGCGCAGGCGTCAAGGCCCAGCGGAAGAGGAGTCACCTGAGTGACTGAGACTTAGTCTGTACATGAAGGGCGGGACAAAGACCGCGGGAGAGGCGTTCCCAGGCGGAGGGCCGGGGAGTTACCGTGGTGGAGAGCAGAGAGGAAGGAACAAAGTAGGACAAGTGTGACTGGGTGATCACACTTGAAATGAGCTGAGCTCAGGGGCGTGGAATGGGCGGAGCGTGGAGGCGTGCCCATAGATGGAGAGGCGGGCTTTGGAGTAGCATACGGAGGGGCGGGTAACTTGAAACAGGAAGGCGGGACATGGCGTACGAGGAGCGAAGAGACGTGCTCGGAACGCGGAGGCGGGGCTTTGCCGCGCTCAGGGGCGTGTCAAAGATGGTGGAGCCCACGGAGGGCAGGGGCGTGGGCAAGTTAGCGCGCAGGCGCGTGGCCGCAGCTGGAGGCCCGTGGCGGTGACAGGCGATATGCAGCCAGGGCGGAGAACAGCTGCGGATCCGGGCGCCGGCGGCGTGGAGAGCGCGGCCAGGACAGAGCTCCAGGCTTTGCCGGGGACTGAGGCCTGACTGACGGGGCGTAACCTGAATCAACGAAATGACGTCTCCAGCGTGTGGGCGTGGACATAGCGAAGCGAAGTCTGCGGGTCCAGGGGCAGGCAGTGGATGTGACGAAAAGTAAATGGTTTGGGGAAAAAGTGAATAAACCCTGGCCCTCCCCACCCCTCAGGGTGTGAACTGCTGCTCTGAATGTTGTTATCCTACCTAGAGGATTCCTCCTCCTCAGCATCTCAAATCTCTAGTGTTTACAGCTTTCCTCCTCTGCCTTCCTCACTCTAGGGTATTCGTTCCTGCAAGTTATTTGGGAATGGATAGAATTCAAGCTAAGGATGGTGGTGAGGAATAGCCTGAGGGTCATTCTTCAAGTGTCTCCATGCAAATTAGTATGGAGAAGGTTCCAGCTTCAGAGGTTCATTCTAGTGAGGCCCTGCAGCCTCCATACCTGCACTTAACAAAACCCAGAACCGAGTCCACTTCTACCTCAAAGAGAGCAGAAAGGCTTGTTGGTTTTATAACAATCACATGTGTTAAGCATTTGTGGCTATGGGTCATTGGCATTCCAGTGTGGGTTTATATGATTTAAGATTATATGTGAGAATGACTGTTTCTCTACTGATCTATTAAAGTAAATGTGGAAAGTACTTTCTTGACCATTTTTTTTTTAAAGATTACCCATAAGGGGATCTTAACTCTTGACTTTGTGTTGTCAGCAGCACGCTCTCCCAAGTGAGCTAACTGGCCATCCCTACATAGGGATCCGGACCTTTAGCCTTGGTGTTACCAGCACCACACTCTCCCAAGTGAGCCACGGGCCGGCCCCTTTTGACCAATTTTAAAATGTTAAAATGATGTCATACAGAAACTGGCCAAGAGAAAGATGTCCAGTTTGAATTTTGGAACAGGTTCTTTATTGTTCTTGTTAGCCATTGTCTTTTTACTAAGGTTGGTTCACAGACTGCAACTTATTTCTGTGACTCTTAAGTTTCTCGAAGTTGCGTATTAATGTTTGCAAGCAGTTCAGTAGCTTCACATTCTGGAATATTCTGCCCCAAATTAGAATTGCTGAGTCACCCTAGCTGACCTGCTTGCAAGGGTGTGCTCTGTTGTAAACATGGAACATCAAGTGAGGCAGCAGATGGTATTCCTCAAACCTCTTCCACCTCATTCCCCTCCTGGAAAGACAGGTGCTCATCCATGTCTGGGCATTGCAGGGATTTTCCACTGTACCATATTGACATGGGGGGTGTGGATCATTCTTTGTTGTTGGGGGCTGTCCTGGCTTCAGGTGTTGAATGGCATCACTGCCCTCTTACCAGTACCACACTCCCCCCATCCTAAGTGACCACATTGAAAAATATCTGAAGACATTACCAAATGTCTGGGGGGGGGCACAATAACCTTGGTAGAGAGTCACTGAGATGACAGGAGAGGATGTGTGCGATGGTGGAGAGATGACTTTAATCAACTGGCTAAATATATCTTTTAAATAGTTATTGTATATATTTCCACTATTCACAATGAATTAACATAGTTTTCAAAGAATGTCTTGCCTCAAGATTCAAGTTTTCTCACATTTTCCTCTTGGAACCTGTGTGCACATAAGAAAAAGAATTCATTAGTAATGCTAATCCAGCGAAATCTGTTCCCTTGAAACTACTTTATAAGTATGTTATTAGCGTAAGTTTATTTTCTCCATGGCTGGCTGTTCTCATTGAAATGGACTTGCCGGGGTCATCATACATTTCCGACTGCTGGGTGAACCTCCATCCTGCCAGACTGGCTTATTGCAAACACTGGCACTTGGCAGTCTAAGGCTTAAAATGGAAAAAAATTAATCACACTGATCCAGTTATTAATGTTTTGTGTGAGTGGTGTTTTTTTCCTAGTTGTTTATTTTGTTTGTTTTTATTTACGGAAATGTGAAAGTTAAAGATCTAAACTCCAATATGCTTATGTCTTTAGGATAGTTCGCTGCTTCTCAGCACTGACAAAAGCCGCATCGCAGTGGCCTGAGGAAGTGGGGCTTCCCTTGATTGGTTTCTCACATTAGTTTCATGTTTCTAAGTGACTGGGAGAAACAGGATGCCGTCACCATTTGATTTTGATTTTGCCATATTAAACTGTCCCGACCTGTTTTCACCCAGGAGAATATTATGGTTTCTGCGGACCTGAGCCACTGAGCATGTCCTGTTGCTATATTCTGGACCCTCACCTGCTTCGTTGTAAAGACACTAGTCATTGTTTCTGGCAGCTCAATACATGAATAGAAGGGCCACTCTACACTAGTGACCAAGCACGACCCGAGTTCGTGAGGGTTAGAAAAGAGAACGTGCCGAGTCCTTAGATAGTGCCTGCCACACAGGGTTGGCAGCTACTGCTGGTGAGACAATTGTCATCGTCATCATCATCTTTATCTCTTCACAGGTGCAGTGCTTGCCTCAGATGTATAAATGTGACCATTTTAAGAAGATGTGAAGCTGAAGAAGGATTAATGGAAGGAGGAAGTGGTGGCAAATTCGGAAAGCAGCACTTCAGGACAGCCCCACGCTCTGCCCTTGTGCCTTTGCTGCCCACGCTCCCCGCAGATAATCTTTGGCTGTCAATGAGATTGCTGTTTGCTGTTATCTCAAGTAATGGACAGGAACTGTTGACAGTCCTAAATTTGGGGACTTGTCATCTAATAAAATGAAGATCAAATCCTATACCTGTTGCCCAAGATGAAAATAAAATCAGTTTCACATAGTGTTTATCACCTACTGAAATTTAGCCTAATTGTCACATTAAAAGAAACATTTAGGTATGAGACCCTAGACCATAGGAAAATAAACTTAATTATGTTAATTCTTAGCTTAATGAAATATAAAGAATATCAGCTTGAATGGAAATACTACAAATTTGGTATTATTCCAATGGTTCTCAATGTTCACGATCTCCCTATTTTTAGAAAGAAGAAAAACATTGTAGGATATCCTGGACTAGAGTGGCGCTGTCTAAAATGTAGCCTCCAATACTCTGGTTTCTCTTCAGATCGCATAAATCTTTCGCCTTTTACTAAAATGTAGCCTCCAGCCACTTGTAGTTATTTACATATAAATTTAAATCCATTAAAATTTTATAGTCACATGGGCCTATCGTTTACCATATCAGATGTCTCTATCTTCAGAGAAAGTTGTTTTTAACAGCATTAATCTATATTATAACTGAACTGTGTTATAAAGTTGTTCTATTATTTGTCCAACTAATTTTGAAGAACACAAAGCCTGGAGAATAATAGTATTAAAAGGCTTGTTTTGTGGTGTCTTCACGAGGAACTCTGATATAGGTTGGGGTGCCCCAGACTGTTGTGTTTCATTAGCTTTTGAATAATCTTGAGAAACAATAGGCGGATTAGGAGCCCCTTGGAATTGCATTAATGTCCTCAGTGTTATCTTCAGCCACCTGGGACTGACAAATAGCCCTGGAACTGAGAAGCAGGAAGTGTGGGCTTCATTCTGCTGTGCTGGATAACTGCACGTGTATCCTCTGGTTAATGGACTCAACATCAAAGTGCCTTTTACAGCCCTGATGCTCCAACAAGGCACTTTGTGATTCTGCGAACGTCCTCCACAAAGTCAGATGGAGGGTCCGTGTGTATCCTGCCACTGTGCTAAGGCATAGCTAGTTCTACTAAAATGAGCCTCAGTTACATGAGGGAATAGCACATCCCTCATGGAAAGGGCAGTACAAAGCAAGGCACAGGATAAAGAGCAAATGAGGGTACAGAGGAATGCTGTCCAACAGGTACAGAATGTAAGCCACATAGGCAAATCTAGACTTCCTATTAGTCATGTTAGAAAAGGGAAAAAGAAACAGGTGAAATTAATTTTAGTAATATATTTACCTACTATATGCAGGATCACTTTAATATGGAATTAGTGGAAGAGTTATTAAGGAGAGAGTTTGCATTCTTTCCTTTGTCTTCAAACCCTGGTGGGTGTTCTACATTTACGGCACCTCTCTTTTGGCCTGACCAAGGGCAGCAGCATGGGAGGACCAGAGTTTGGGAAGAATGAGCAGAAATGAGATTGGATAAGTGGGTGGGTTCCTAGCAGGAAAGCTGGGCTCTTAGACACAGAAGTCACAACTTGATGGACAGTCTTTAGCACAAGCACATGATGAAGGTGGTAGTTGAGGAAAACTGCTGAGCTGCAGAACAGGAGTGGAGGGGTGTGATGCAGGAGGAAAGGCACCAAGATGCTCTGCATGAGGTCTGGGGTGGAGGGGCCCAAACAAGGTGGTCATGGGCAAGGCAAGGAAGAGATGAGCCCGAAAGATTCTTAACGAAGAAATAATGAGGTAATCAGCGGGGTATGAGGATTTAGAGCAAAGAGGAGAATCCAACCTTGTCAGCGATGCCCTTCATCTTCCTCGTTCCATGCACAGGTAGTGGTGTGCAGAGCAGTGGGGAGGCAGATCATTAAGCACATGTGCATATAATTGTAACCGTACCGAGTAATAATGTCGTGGAAGACGAATCCGAGTCCTGTGATTACAAAATAGTGATGCGAGGGCTCATGTTATAAGAGGATAGTCAGAGAGGTCAGGAGGTGACAGGTAAGCCCATAACAGGAGCAAGCACCGAGTGAAATGAGGGGAAATTTAAGCAAAGGAGGAGGATCAGGAACCAGGGGGCTAAGGTAGGAATGAGTCTTCCACATTTGAAGAGCTGAGGCTGGAGAAATAGGTGGTGCAAACATAAAATAAATCCAACCAAGGGCTGGTCATATAAATCAGAACTAAAACCGAACACACCCTCTGAAATCTAAAGGTCCTTTGTCGCTTATCAGTCATGGCTTACTGATGCCTTACCAATGGCAGAGTGCTCACTTAAACCATGGTTGATAAAATCTCTCTGTTTATTTCATTTTCTAAATAGAAGAAAAACCTGAAAATGAAGACTTTGATAGAACACTTAATCATCTTCCTGTTTTGAGGGACGGTTTGACAACTACCAAGAAATCATTTTAAACTGTATAAGGAAGAGAAAGGGAGGGGAGAACAGAAATATGAGTTTATCTTTAGCAAAATAAGCTCTGGGCAAAAAGGTGCCTCCACTAAGGGGAGAGGGACCAACCGCTCCTACTCGGGGGATGCTTTGGGTTAATAAAGGAGTAGATGGGGACGAAAACCTTCTGGAAGCTGAACTTGTAGCATTAAGGTCATGCAAGAGCAACTGAGGGAACAGGCCCGGTTTCCTTGGGCTGGTGTTTGCACGGGTGTGAGAGATGCTACTTTCCATTTCCTGCATGAAGTGTGGACACTTAAGGGGACCTGATCATTCGTTCACTTCTTGCCTAGTCTTCACAGTAGACCCTCATTAACTGGCTTTGAAAAGTGAGAATTCTCAAATTTCAGCCAGTCGGAGTATCTCAGAGGGGAAGATGTGGTCTCTCTGTGCCAGGAATCTTCGAACCAACATCAGATCCATTCAAGGGCTTTCCAGAAGGCATCTGCATCCTGGTAAGATATTTTCCCAGTCCAAATGCATTTCCTATTTTAAGTTTCTGAAACAAAAATTTCTTCTCTTAGGGACGAATTCTTTTACACTAAGAAAAATAAAAACAAACATTGGGTTTGGATCTCTCCAGAGATAAGACAGTAATGTGTTATAGGAAGAAATAGGAAAATAAAAAAAGAATACTCTCAATTTCCCTCGATCAGGATTTCTGAACTTTGGCACTGTTGACATTTGGGCCAGATAATTCTCTGCAGTGGGGGCCCTACCTGTGTGTGCATTGTAGGACGTTAAGCAGCATCACTGGCCTCTACACACTAGATGGCACTAGCACCCTCCTCTGTCACTGTCCTCTCAGAGCCCAAATACTTTAAAGCGATGAGAGGCCCAGAGGGACTACACCAAGCTAACTCCTGCAAGAGAGGAGAAAGTCGGTGCAGCCCCGAGCTCAGGCTTGTCTCATCTTTTATTGTGGTACCATGACCTTGGCCAAGTAACAAGCTGAGTATACTTTCAAAAGAAGTACAGAAAGGAGTGTGTGAACAGGACAGAAAACGATCTCAGTCTTCCCTACTACTGAATCAGAACATCTTCGCTGTTCAGCATGTGCTGTTTTCAGCACGTAATGTTCCCATTCTGTGCACTCAAGGCTTTTGCCCTCTGTGAATGCTTTTGGCCTCTGTGCATTTCCTGTACTAAACAGGCCCCCGTGTTCCTGTATCTCCTCTAGTTGTGACAAGCAAAACTCTCTGCAGAGGTTGCCAAATATCCCCTGGGGGAAGAATCAGTTCCTCTGTTGAGAACCACTGGTCCAGACACTTCCAGGGGAGCTTGACGTCCATACCCCTAGGATGCTTTTGCGCCCCACCCCCCAAAAAACAAGTCTACGATTTTGAAATTCCATCTTTGGGCAGCTACTGAAGCAAGAGGAACGTCTCCTGTTTTAGAGTAAACTAGAGGCAGCTTTCTGGGTTTTATGGAAATAGGAGGATGCCCTGCCATAGGTGGGGATTTGACTGAGTAGTAGCTGCCTTGTCACTTTCTCAAATCCTTAGACTCATTCTTAGCAGGGGGGCGAGAGGCAGGGAGTCGGTAATTGTGAAACTAGGGCTCGGTCTCACAGATCCCGGAGCCCATTGTCCAGACTGGGTCACAAACCCTTCACACACAGGCCTACGAATTAGGTAATAGGAAAAGGTCCTTGGAGCCATGGGGGAAGAAATAATAGGCTTTATTCAGAGCTAGGAGGGGTCAACCTAAAACGTCTTCCTGGAGCGTCCTCTGGAAGCTTCACACATCTGCGCCGTTAATCCTTTATACTCAAGTCCATAATCAAAACAAAACAAAACAAAACAAAAAACGGATGCACACGCGCAATCACATTGGACAATAACAAGGGACACCCATGCTCACGCGCATACCCACCTCAGATGCTTGGCAAGACTCCAAACATCCGAGGGGCCCTGACCATTTTCCTTATATTTTTCCAGCAGTAATGATTTCTCTGGGTCACGTTTCTTCTAGTTTTCCTCCTTGTCTTGATTCTACTCATCCATGGTGCACATCTGAAGGGCAGAGAAGTGGACCACCCCTAACTGATACACGTGGCTTCCATTCCTCATGCATGGATGTCACAACAGGTCTATCTGTGTTATCAGGAACTCTGCTGATATTTTTCAGGGACCTGCTACAAAGACCTAGTGCTTGACTTTGGAAGAAAATCAGCATCGGTGATGTCTTTAGTGCCTGTGTGGATGAATTTGTGTACACCTTAATATTTCATATTCGTGTGACTGCGAACACCCGGGACCTTCACAGTGCTGATATTCTACCCAGGTGTTACAGGGTTGCTGCCTAGTCCTCAAAGTTTGCTCACGTAAGAGGTGAATTCAGCACGCACACTAGGTGGGGTGCGCCTTTCATGGGATGCAGGCTCCACGGGCCTTTACCTCTACTACCCAAGCAACTAAATACAGACAGTACTTGATTGAAAGTTTGCTGCTCAATAATTCTTCCTCCATTTCTTTTGTTGAAAAGTTTGTTGTTGAAATTAAATTAATTGGTCTTTGTATTTAAAGCTATTTTGTGGGGTTGGGGTCAGAAAACTATCAACGGAGACAAGAAACTCATTCGTGAATACCCTGTTTTCTCATGGACTAGTCTCAGGACTGATTACACTTGCTTTAGGTGAAGTTAGTAGAGCTCCCTGGGCTCTACTAGACATTTCCCTGGTGGGGGCTCTCTGTGGGGACTCCAACCCCATTTTTTTGCTCAGCATTACTCTAGTAGATGGCCTTTGCCATGGCTCCTTCCCTGTGGCAGGTCTCTGCCTTGGCCCCAGGCTTCTCCATATATCCTCTGAAATCTGGGTGGAGGCTGCCACGATTTGTTTTTTGTGGCTGGCTTGTTACACTTAGCATAATGTCTTCCAGGTTCATCCATGATGTAGCATGTGACAGAATTTCCTCCCTTTTTAAGGTTGAGTGATAATCCATTGTGTGGATGTACCACTTTTTTTTTTTATCCATTCCTCACCTTTTGACTATTGTGTGTAGTCCTGCTATGAACATGAGTGTATAAATGTCTCTTCAAGACATTGTTTTTAGTTCTTTTGGGTACATGTCCAGAAGTGGAATTGCTGTATCATCATTACACTAACTTTTGAGAATGTGAAAAAATTCCCTTCTATTTTTTCTGCATGTTTCCTTCTACTAGTATAGGTAATATTTTCTATTAGTTAATACATATATCTCAATGTATAGATTTTAAAATTGCTATTGACATGAAATGAAATGAACACTTTGCCAGAAATCTATCTGTATGGGTGTTGAATATGTGCTAATTTTCCTCTGCTTGCTGACTTTACAATTAACTTCTATGTGAAATACTGATACTATTTAATCTGATTTTAAATTTTAAGATTGCAACATAGAGCAAAAGGACAATTAGGCAACAAAAACATTTTATATTTTTGGTCACCTGATAACATGTACGTATTTTGTCATTCATTTATTCATTCAACATTTACTGACTGCCAACCATGTGCCATGCACTGCACAAAGTGCCAGGAATACAAACCCAATTCCTGACTCCCTAGAGTTTAAAATCTAGTGAGAGAAGCACCCTCGAAGTTAGAATTATAAAGCAAGTGTGACTTAAAAATTTCTAAATGTGCTGTGGGACCACAGAGTAAGGCATGTGATGTAGACCGCTCAGAGGAGTTTATGGTGATTTCACTGAGGAGGGGACATCTACATTGGGTACTGAAGGATGAATAGGAGTTTGCCAAGAGAACTAGAAGGGCATCTTAGACTGAGGGAAAATCGTGCTCAAAGGCAGATATGATAGTATGTTCTGGAAATGGCCAAAAAAACAAAGTGATATGGCCAGAGTGAAGAATGTCTGATGTAGGAGAGGCAGGGAGAATGGTGGTCATTGAAGCCGACAAGAGCAGGTGGAGGGCAGGCTCATCAGACACTCTTATTGTTAAACAGGACAGCGGCATGGCATGATTTCATTTAATTCATTAGTCAATTAGTTTACTGTTTTTACATTAACCCAGGCAACAGAGCAGGGCCGCAAGGTCAGATAAATCTAAGTGAGAGATGGTAGGAGCCAAAACAGAGGCTGTGGCAATAGAAATAAGAGAAAGAGCAAGTTTAGAAAGCATTTGTGAAATATAAACAACAGAACTTGAAGGTGCAGTCCTCTGAAATAGAACTGAAGGCGAAGTTGACCATGACCTTGAAGATGCTTCACTTGGGAGGCTAGGGGAATGCTGGTTCCAGAAAGAAAGCTCATGAGTGATGGATGATGAGTGACTTGGAGGGAAATGTAGGGAGATCATAAGGAAATGGAATATCTGCTCACAACTTTTTCTGTAATTTAGCTGTAAATGTTGCATCAAAAAAAAAAAAAAAAGAAGCAGCACATTTTAAGTGGTCATCCCTGAAAGAAGAAATGTATCTTCAACTATTGTCACATTGGAAAACTTTTTAAGAATCTGTTTCTCTCAAGACAAGCATCTTCTCTCCTTTAGATGCAAATAAATTTGCATCCTTGCTATATAAATTTTTCTTTCCCCGAATAAATCCCTCTATTCCAAAATAGTATTAATTGCTGCTCTTGCCTAAATTTCTTCCTATTCTTTATTACTATCTCATTTTGCAGCAGATTGTCATATGCTTTTCTCAGTGGCTTTATTTTGGGTGAGGAAACATGATTAAATATCATCTGCGGAATGAGGCTCTCAGTTTATTTTGGAGCGATTCTGTATGGTCATGTCTTAAACCCTCTTTTAATGGTATTTCGGCTGCACTTGGTGTATTGGAATGCAGTCAAATTTGAAAGCTTCGAGGATGCAGCACTGGAAGAAGATGTTTGGCTGTGACAGGAGTATTTTTAAAGGTAACAAAAATCTCGCCAACTTTAAATGATGTTTTGTATCCTAGCATGAAAAGATACATTACAATATTCTTATTCAGTTTAAGAATACTGGGATCAATACATTGGTTAGATAATCAATGCTTGAAATACAGGATTGTTAAGAATATATTTTATATCTTTTAAATGGTCTAAAATTGCACTATCCAATATGGCAGCCCCAAGCCATAAGTGGCTATTGAGCACTTGAAAGGTGGCTAGTGCCACTGAGGAAATGAAGTTTTAATTTTATATGATTTTAATTCATTTATGTTTCAATATAAGAACATATAATATGTTTAATTTAGTTATTGTAAAACAAGAATGTTTGGAACCACTTGAGTATGTGTCTGTACGTTTTGAGGTGTAAATTTTTAAAAACCTAAATACAGATCAACTATTTCTTTTTTTTTTTTTTGTCGTTTTTTCGTGACCGGCCCTCAGCCAGTGAGTGCACCGGTCAGTCCTATATAGGATCCGAACCCGCGGCGGGAGCGTCGCCGCGCTCCCAGCGCAGCACTCTACCAAGTGCGCCACGGGCTCGGCCCCAGATCAACTATTTCTGATGAAAACTTAGCATCCAAATTGATGTGTGCTGTAAGTGTGAAATATGCAGCAGATTCTCAAAACTTAATATGGAAAAAAAAATGTAAACTTTGCTCAATAACTTTTTCACATTGATTACATGTTGAAGTGATAACATTTTAAAAATATTTGGTAAAATAAAATATGTAATAAGATGAATTTTACCTGTTTCTTTTTACTTTTTAAATGTGGCTACTAAAAAGTTTAAATTACCTCTGTGGCTTGCATTGTATTTCTATTTTTAAGCACTGGTATAAAAGGATAAAAGCATATAACTAAGTAAATAATGGTTAAAATGTGCAATTAGTTAAAAATATATTTTAAACAGAATAAAAAAGATAAAGGCAGACAACTATAGGAAATGATTATAACAGGAACTAATATTTGCGAGTGCTCTGTGACTCTGTATTTGCTAAGTACTTAGTTTATCTTCCCAAGAGCTCTCGGTGACAGTACTATTGTCTCCATTTTTCATATGAAGAAAGTGGAGCTTAACAAGGTTAAGTGCTTTCCTGCCGGGTCACACAGCTAGCTAATGGATAACGGGTGGTACATTCCTATACCACACTCATGGGGCCCCTGAGTTCCCGCAGGTTTAGCAGCTGCAGGCCTCCCACAAGTTTCTTGCTTTAGTCCACTCTGGAGGCTGAGTGTTTAAAGCAGGCCGAGGATTTTTTTTTTTTTTTTTTTTGTGACCGGTAAGGGGATCGTAACCCTTGGCTTGATGTCGTCCGCACCGCGCTCAGCCATTGAGCACACCGGCTATCCCTATATAGGATCCAAACCCGCGGCCTCAGCGCTCCCAGCGCCGCACTCTCCTGAGTAAGCCACGGGTTCGGCCCAGGATTTGTTTTAATCAGGTGTGGTAAGATGTACAGACATGGGAATGACTGTCGTGAAGGAAGAATTTTGTTATACACACAGACCCCTTGAAGCAGGAGGCACAGCACATGTATAGCTACACAACTACGCCAACTGTCGGGATAGGGCCATTGCTATGCTAATTGTATGGCTAGGGCAATTCATAACTCAAGCCAAAATGTTTCATTATTTTAGTTATACTAAGTTTCCATTTGTATTGTCAGGGCTAGGGCTCAGACCCTTCAAACGCACTGTACAGACTGGGTCACCAGAGCCCTCACACGCAAGTCCATGCTAGGTAATTGGAAAAAATCCGGGAAGCCATTGGCAGACATCAGTCCTCAGCTTCGTCAGCAGCAGCAGCTTACAGATCTGGCAGCAGCAGCCTCTAGGAGGGTCCTGGGGACACTTGCAGCAACAGCCTCTAGCAGCAGTAGCAGCATCCCCGGGACAGAGAAGGGGGCGCTGTGGAGCACAGCTGCTTGTCCTTTAAACTTAAGTCCGTAACCCAGGACACCTGGGTGTCTACGCGCATCTACATCAGACAATAGCCAAGGAACACCTGGGCACATGTGCATATTTACATCAAATGCTCCACAAGATTCTGAACATCTGAGGGGCCCTGACCATTTTCCTTCACTTTCCCTACAGCACACCATGCAGGGCTACCTGGGGAAGCACCAGGGTTGGTGACAAGGCAGAGGGAGCCAGGGGAAAGTGTGGGCAGGAGACTTCACTGTGGGTTTCTTGGGAAGGAACAGCAAGGCAGGGTAAGCAGCTGAGGATCTGGCTACTTTGAATATATTCAGCCTGCTTTGGGGTGGAAGGGCAGTCCCTAGTTGTGTGATACTTGACCCTGGGGTGGTTAGAGCAGGAGAGTCGTGGCCCCATGAGTAAGAGCCCCATAAAGGAGAAGGTTGGGGGTGTGGGCTGTGGATTGCTTGGCTGGCATATGAAAGGTGCTCTCCCAGTTGTTTGTGCACTATAGGAATTAGCCAGCCTTGGGGGGGACAATCCCTCCAGTGTCAGCAAGGCCCAGATGTCCAAGCATCAGATACAGATGCTAGAAAACGTGGTTATTATACAGAGGCTCCTGGAGCATGCCCTTGAGGCCTCGGGCTTGTGCTGAAAGCTGGGCCTTCCTGTGCTCTGGTTTGCTCTAGAGCTTCAGCCTCCAGAGTCCCTGTGGTCCGCGGCCTGGTGAGTCTCAGTGGCAAGCGAATGGAACCAAGGCCACTTTCCCTGCAGACCGCAGGCACATCTGCAAACAGCCTGCTCATCTGCTCTGTATCTCATTTAATTCAGCAGTGTTCGTCACATTCTAAGTTGCCAGTTTAAGTCAGTTTCAGACTGTCATTTGTTTTTAGGTAATCACCAGGTGGTTGATTTTAATTTACATTCCATTCACTTCTGTAGTCGATGTCAATTGTTTTTAAAACTTGCATTTTCTCATTTATTTTTCTTTAGCTACACAAACATCATAAAGAGCTACAGAAGTTGGTGGATACTTTGCCATCAGTTAAGCATAAGGTAATATTTTTTCCTAAATCACTTGAAATATATCTTGTGTTTCAATCTCAGAGCAGAGACATTACCAAGGCACTTTGAATCGGGAAGTGTAATTAAGTGA
This sequence comes from Cynocephalus volans, assembly GCF_027409185.1. NCBI lineage: Eukaryota > Metazoa > Chordata > Mammalia > Dermoptera > Cynocephalidae > Cynocephalus > Cynocephalus volans. The sequence goes on from NC_084478.1 coordinate 19,592,978, forward strand.
ACTGTATTCAGGTTCTCTTTGAACGTTCCCTTAGAAGGAGACTTGCCATTTATGATGCTGTGTTGGGAAAGCCCCTGGCCCTGGGTTACTTTGCAGGGGACAGAAGTGATTGCGTTGGTGGGCACTGAGCTTTCTGGTTTTACTGCCATGCCTCTGAGGACTTGAGGACTCAGGAACATACTGCTGCCTCCTGTTCTGTTCCTGATCAGTTCTTGTGAAAACACTCAGTGCAGCCTTCTTTTCTCTAGTTACCCTCCCAACTCGGGGAGCAGAGCAAAGTTTTACAGAAACTTGACTTTTCCAGCTGGAAAGAAAAATGATCCCTCTCCTTCAGGTTGGAAACCTTTGTCCAACCCCCAAGATTAATTCTTCCATATTCAGAATCCCAAAGGGGCCTCTCCCTGGAAGTCCATATATTCCCCCATCCGTCTGTCCGCCTACCTTTTCCCCTCTCCTTTCCTCCTCATCTTTCTCTTTTTCCCTCTCTCCCTAGTCCAGGACCCTGGCGTCTCCTAATCTGCACTGTATTTTAGAAAGGAGAAATGCTCAGTTAGTCCCTCTTGAGAAAAAGAAGCCTTGTTTCTGCACCAGCCACTGTCTAATACCTCCCAACGATACTCAGAGGACAGCACCTGCTGTAAAGTCACTAGAATTGAGGGAGAACAGGGTTTTGGCTGTTTTCCCACTGAGGAGGTTCAGAAATGCAGAGCTGATTGCAGAAACAAAGCCTGGGCATGATTCTGTCCTAAGCAGTGACTCTTCAGGGAGCTGCCCAGAGGTACCTGGAGCTCCCTGGACCACGGGTGGTCCCTGGACACCTCAGAGAATCATCATTTCATCATGCGATTCCTGAGTGTTTCACCACTAAATAGTGACTCGGTGACCCCCATCTCTTGGCCAAGACAGCTTTGTGGAATTTGGGTCATTCAACCCTTCCTGCCTGATGCCCACTTGCCGGGATTACTGGACCAGCTCAGGGTCTCTGACTACCCTGCCCCTCTCTGTGTCTGTCACCTGGATCATTAAGAAGCAGCCAGTCAAGGTTGATCATGATCAGGAACGTTCTTCCTACAATTTCCACCTAAGGAAATCCTAATCTGCCCATTTAAAACAAAGCTGGGTCAAACTTTGGCATCAGTTATAATGTCTTGTAATGTTTGTACATTTTTATTAAAATGTGCTAACATCTTGTCTCAGTTTGCAGATGAATTTGGGGATGTGTTGGGAAAATATAGGAAAATAGGGTCCCTCAGCTGTTCCGAATCTTGCCGAGCACTTGATGTAAATCTGCACGTGCACCCAGGTGTTCCTTGGTTATTGTCTTATGTAATTGCGCATGTGCACCCAGGTGTCCTGGGTTATGACTTAAGTATAAGGATGAGTGGCTCTAATCCACAGCGCCGTCTCCCCCACCACACCCCCCTGTCCCCGGGATGTCCCCAGTGGGCCACGGGGAGGCCACTACTGCTGCTGGAGGCTGCTGCTGCCGTTGCTGAAGACTGAGCTCGTGTCATCTGCCAATGGCTCCTGGGATCTTTCCCAATTACCTAGCGTGGACCTGCGTGTGAGGGGTCTGGTGACCCAGTCTGTGGAATGGGTGTGAAAGGTCTGAGCCCTAGCCCTGACAATACGAGAGGAAACTTAGTATAACTGAAATAACGAAACATGCTGGCTTTAGTTATGAATTGCTTTAACAATAACATTGGTGTGGCTATTAGCTATTGCCTCAACCGACAACTGGTGTAGCCGTGTAGCTTTACAGGGTGCTTCAAATTAACTAGAGAGAAGAGCTAAATCATAGAAGAACATGAGCTTTTTACTTCTATACTGGACAATGGCATGATTTATTATACATGTATTGGTAGATTATAAAAAGGAACACCCTTTTTTCCACTGACATTCATTATAATCTGTTGGCAGCACACAACCAATATCAATTAAACCGGAACTATGCCTACATAGAAGTGGGCAATCCCATGTGCCATTCTATGGGGAACTGTGTGTCCTTAATCATCATTTCTTAGTGTTTTGATCTTCTGCTTATGCTGCTCAATTTCTTTCTGCAGACGCTCAGTGTCCTTGTGATGAGTGATCTCCACTTCATGGTGCTTTCTCAAGGCTGCCAGTCGTTCTTTAGTCAGCACTCAGGACGAGCCTTTCTCTTCGGTCTGCTCTCCCTTTCCGAAGGCTCCACCAGCTTTCCGATGCAGGTGCAAGCTGGAGCCTCGGCGTGCATGGCCCTCACATCCACACACGGGAGGCCAGTGCGCAGCTGCCACGTTTGTTAGTGCTGCACCTCTCCTCAGACCCTCTTCAGTGCAGAGATGATGTCTGGAAATGGATGTGCTCAAAACCCTTTAAAGTCCTGAAGGGAGTTTTGCTATAGAATCTCAGGATAAAGACAGAATCCAACAATCTCTATCCAGAAATTTTAATGAGGTCGATTGTTTTGAACTTGGGATTTATTTTTCCCTTGGAGACTAAGATTATGTGTTGATTACTACATCAACACAAAAATCCTGTTTAATACATAAATTAACAAACCTATAGTAATAACTGCTTTTACTTGTTTGTATTGGATTTTTATTGATGAAAAATTTTTCACAAGAACAAAAGCTTCCAAACTCTTTTTTTATGAAGCCGGAATAACAGTGATACCAAAACCCATCAAAGATTGGAACTCCTCCCTAGTCCCCTAAAGTAACAATAGGCCAATATCTCTGAAAAATATTTAGCAGAAAACGAAAGCTAATAAAATATGAGAAACAGAATCCAGCAGTACATTAGAAGAAATATATACTTTGTCCAGGTAGGATGTATTCCAGAAGTGCAAGGATGGTTCAGTACTAGGAATGATATACACATGATGACTACATTTCATCCCATCAGCAAATCCAAAGAGAAAAATCATAATCATTTCCATAGGTTCCTAAAATACATCTGACAAAACTCACCAACCCTTTATAAAAAAAAAAAAAAGAAAGAAAGAAAATTAGTAAAACAAACCAAGTGAGGATTCCCTAACTTGGTGAAGTAGATGAATCTCAGTTCAAAAATGAATAGTATGTTTGAATTGAAAAAGATATATACTAACTGCACTGTTATTAGCATAGTTAACATTATTCAGGTCGGAGCTAATACAGTTAGACCAAAAAAGATAAAGAACATTAGAGGAACAAAAACTACTAAAAAAAAAATAGATAATTTGGCAATTAATGGAGGACCATATTAATTTATAGAAATCAATTTTTTTGACACATATAACTCAATTAATTAGAAGACATAATGAAAGAAGGAAGTTTACTTATAACAGAAGCTAAAAAACTAAAATACTTTTTGATAAACTCAACATGAAGTGTTAAGAAAACTGTAGTTTCCCTGAGTAGAAAGACCATAGAGACCTTTGATGTCAACTCCCATTATGTTGTGAACTCCACAAATTTAACGTGGTCTTAATAAAAATACCAACAGAATTTTTAAAGTGGATATACTACTACTTCTAGGGTTTATGTGGAAAAGAAAACAAGCAAGAATAGTGAGAAAAAATTCTTAAAGACAAAATGAGTGATGATTAGACACACAATAAAGCCAAAATAATTAAATAGTATGGTATTGGCACATCAATAAAATTATCAATCAGGGGAAAGAAATAGTTCAGACATATGCAGAATGCATGAGAATTTAGTTTATGAAAAAGATAGCATGGCAGTTCAGTGTGGGAAAAGGTAAATTTAATAAATGGTGTTGGAGGACAACTGAGCAGGCATTTGGGAGAAAAAGTTGGATCATCAGTCCTTACAAAAATATATTCCAGATGGAACAAATCTTTAAAAATAATGCCATAAAAGGCTTCCAGTCAAGATGGCAGAATAGACAGTCCCCAGTTTCACTCTCTCTCACAAATCAACAAATTTACAACTATAAAAAATCAACAACAGCCAAGCTGGGGCCGCTAGAGCTCAGGGGAAGAGGAGGAGAGACCTACAGAGTGCGTGAAGGCAGGAGAAGCCACGATGAGATAAAGAAAAAACCTCACCGACCATTTTATGCCATGGCTGCTTTAAGGCTGGAGCTGCTGAGTGCATGGAGCAGGAGCATGGAGCTGTGGCAAAAGCCACAGCTGTGCCCTTTGGATGAAGTTACTTGGAGGCGGCAGGGGAGAAGAGGGCTGTGGTGGCTCACAGGCCAGCAAGGCCACTAATAGGGTTCCCGTGGACCCACACAGGATAGAGGAGTCACAACTGAAAAAAAGGAGCCACTCAGAGGCCGGTGAGTCATTGCAAGGGATGGCACACATCCTGTGCCATGGGAAGTGTTTCCCACATGGGCAGTGGGGGAGACAGGCCCACCAGAGGAACCGTGGGGCACAGCAAGGACAGCTGATCTGCCCCCCAGTCAGTGTAGGACCACTCAGAGGAGACTGGTCAGGAATATAGAATTGCATGGGGTGCAGTTTGATGAAAAGACTCAGGCCCAGATCAAACTTTCTACACAACCCAGGTGCACCAGGTCTCCGGAGAGCTGGAAGTACCTATAAGTTCAACTGTAAAAACCTAAGCTGCACAAGAAGCCTTCCCTAGGGAATCAGAAGCAAAGCAGCAATTTAGCTCAACCACACAGCTCAAGTACTGGTCCCCACAGGAAGTTTCCCCATTTTAGAAGTAAGCAAAGGACAAAAAGTTAGTTTCAGCCCAGGCATACCACCAGTGCCTCAGGGCCCACCCAGGGACTGAGTTATGGAGCTGGGCACTGGACTCCCCCTCCCACAACCAGGCACACCACCAGCACCAAGGAGCATGCCAGAAACATCACCTCCATGTGGGTGGCCCACCACAGCCACCACAATAACCACTGCTTCCACGGAAGAGGCTAGATGCCACAACCACCATGCAGATGATCTGCCAGCCACTGGAGTGCATTGACATGAGGAAAATCACCAGCAGAGACCAAAGAAAAGAAGAGGATGTCTCTCTCCACAAAGCCCATTTCAGAGCGACAGAAGAAGCATCTGCTCTATGATAATATTAGGGGACCTGAACACATCTATCAGCATTGGACAGATCATCTAGGCAACAAATCAACAGAGTAACCATTACTCTTTCAGAAGGAAAGAAGAAATCTAGCGTTATCAGAGGTGGGAGGGAGAGAGGGATGGGAGAGATTGGATAAGGGGCATAAAGAATAAGTATGATTTGTCACAATGTCTATGCTAGTAATATTGATTGTTGAACCCCCAAAATATGTATAACCAATTATGATTCAATAAAAATTTTTTAAAAATATCATGTAAGTGGAATAAAAACAATGTTTGGTTTTGAAAAGTGTACAGATTTGGTAGGAGATAAAGATAATACATTAAATAGTGAATTATTGAGGGCTAAAATTGTACTAATAGTATTCCAAAATTAGAGGTAATAAATGTAAGTGGATGTAATTAAGGATGAATTGCTTCAATAGTTCACTTATCTAGTATTTGAATTCATTCAACTAACAATTAGTTATCTCCTCTATACTGATTACTATGCTATCTACTTCATATAGCTTATGTAAAATTCAAGACAACCTCATTTTATAGAACATAAATCTGGGGCCCAGATATATCAAAAATCTTGTCTAAAATTGTATTTAGATACGTATTTGATTGATCAAAGTTTATAATCACTTTATATGTTTGATTTTATACAATTGCCTTTTCGAGGTTCTACATGAAAAATTGGGTTTCTTCCAACTGAATTGGATGTACCTGGGTTATGAGCCACATAATTTAACAGCTGTTCTTTTTTAAAAATAAATTATACACAGTAATTTTAAATAGCAAAAAAAAAAAAAAAAAGAAAGATAAGAAAAGAAAAATAAATAAATAAATAGAAAATAATGCCATAAAAGTACTTGGGTAAGGATAGGAAGATTGTTTTGTATCTCCACATGGAGGAAGCTTTTCTAACTATAAATCAAAACCCAGAAGCCACCAAGAAAACAACTACCAAATTAAACTACATATTATTTTTTTTTAATCCTGCATGATGAAGATCACTATAAACCAAAGACAGATGACTAAGAAAACCTTTGCAATTGTGTCCACTCACTCAGCCATTATTTAGAGAGTGCCAGCTATTCTTCTAGATGTTTGGGACACGATAGTGAACCAAACAGAGAAAGAGCTAATTGCCTTCATGTATATAAAGTTTCTAGAAGTCAATTTTTAAATGATCAAAACAGCAAATGGTATTAACAGACTGTTTACAATTAAGGAAACAAGAAGCTCATAAACATGAAAAAAATTTCAACCTAATTCATAAAAAGAGATGAAACAAGATGAAACTACTACACAGAAATACACCTGTCAAATTAGCAGAGACCCCAAAATTTGATCACCTCAGTGTGGGTACAAGTGTGAAGAAGGGGCAGCTTCACGCATTGCTGGTGAGTGGTAATGGCACATGAATAAAGATATAAATCAATGAAACAATAGGCTAAAAAGTATTTTGATTCACTAGCAATTACAGTATTGAAGGAAGGTAAAATGCTAAATTGGTACCATTATAGTAGCTATCAAAGCGCAAATGCACATAACCTTTGCTGAGGAATTTATCCTGCACATAAATTGCACACCTAAACTGTGATACATATGCATGGTTATTCTTTGCACCACTGTTTGTAGACATCCTAAACACCAGTCACCTGTATGGTATTCCTTTCCCACAATGTGTATCCTTAGTCTAAATCATGAGAAAACACAAGATAAAAGTTGATGGAGGAAGAACTTCTACTATACTTAATGTGCCCTCTTCAAAAGCATCAAGGTCACAACAAACGAGGCAGAAAAAGTCAGAGTGGAGGAGACCGAGGAGCAGTGGATCTTGGAACAGAGAAAGCACACTAGCAAAAAAACTAGGGAGATCTGAATAAAGCCTGGGGTTTACATAACAGTACTGACCCAGTGTTAATTTCTGAGATTAATGAGTACATCGTGATTATATACAATAACATTAGGGGAAGCTGAGTAAAGGGTCTCAACTTCTGCACTGTTGGCATGTGGGGCTGGATCATTGTTTGTTGTGGAGGTCTGTCCAGGGCACTGCGGGATGTTCAGTTCAGCAAGCCTGGCCTCTACCTACTAGATGCCTATAGTACCACCCTCCCTAAGTTAGTGACAACCGTAAAACTCTCCAGACATTCTCTAATGTCCATTTGCAAACTCACCTGGTTGAACAGAACTGATAGACTCTAATGATACTCTGATATCAAGTAACTAATGAAATCCTTTACCTCTTGATGCATGAGAAGGAGAAGAAAAAAACGTCTTCCATGTCTATGAGAATGGCTTTTAATCGACACGTTGATTTACCATAGAAGGCGTATCTAGCAGTGACTCACTTAATGACTGCCTGTAGCTCACCAGGAGAAAGTTGCAGTTTGTCACAGGGTCTTTAGCCACAAACCTGAGATATGACACTCTGGGTTATATTACAAAAAAGACATGGGAAATTCTGTAGACATCGGAAAGAAAAATACATTTGTAAGAGTCCATACCCAGTGGGTTTAGACTGTCCACTCTGATGCCATTGCTATCTTGAGAGATATCTTAGCAAAGTCATTTCTATCATTGTGAAAACTCTCTTCAGAAGAAAACTATAGCATAGGAGTATCGCTGTGTTTTCAAAATCGTATACGTGGGGATTATTCCTTAAATAAGGGATCAGCCAAAAAAAGAACTCATGAGTGAATGGAGAGTGTGAGGGGTCTCATTCCCTGCACCCCCTGGGTCACTCACCCCACATCCCAAAACGCTTGGCCCCCTCTGACCTCAGAAACGTTTTGGTGCTTCCTCATTAAGCTCTACTAAGTGTTGTCATCATTGGGCCATCTGTCTGAGATTTGAGCCAAGTCTGTTGCCCGATCCTGAATTCGTTGCCGGCTTCTACTTTGTCTCCCCCGCACTGCAGCTTTCCCACGGGCTCGACAGCTTCCTTCTGCACGTGCTTTTGAGGGAAATGACTTCAGGAAGAGATTGTGTCACACCAACGTGAACAGACTTTCTAACTTAAGCACTACAGTCAATTACCCAGCAGCCTTTGGACACTGGTTTTGAAGTTAGATGTTTTCAACTATTAGAGGAAAAGGCCTCATTTTACTCCAAGATACCAGTAGAAATGAAAGGACAGAAATGGCATTAGCGTTCAGAGAGGACAGGGATGTATGATGGGTGAAAATTACAGGAGCGTCCACATCAACTCAGCGCTATCAGGGCTAAAACGCAAATCCTAGGGGGCTTTCGCCATTTCCTTAAGAGCTAAATTGCAGAAAGTGACATTACCATCCGTCCTAGAAGAAGGAAACGTGCGTCGCCGTTACTTATGGCAGTGAATCAGTTACTCGATTTTCTGTGTTATGGTCGTTCTCACAGTGATGAGAGCAAGCACCCTTCTGTCAATAGCTATCTGCAGTTCTCCTGACCAGGCTGAAATTCTCGCATTTTCTCCCTTTAACTGTCAGCTACAAAAGCAGAGGCAGCTGCTAGGCCCTCGTGCCCAAGCCAAGGGCCTGGGGCCAGCAGTGGGAAGGACAGGGGCCCGAGCTTCCCTTGTCCTCCGGATGGCACGGAGTCCCCGGGCTGCCGAGCAGTCCCCTCGTGCATATTCGCTGAATACCTATTGTCTTCTAGGCAGCGCGATACAGGAGAGAATAAGACTGTCCAGGATCCATCTTTGCCTCTGGTGGGGTCGGGGCAGAATAAGACAATAAAAGTAAGCAAATGATGTGTTGACTTCAGATTGAGAAAGGTCTATTGATAAGCTAAAATAAAGTGATGTTAGAGAAGAGAAGGGGTTGCTCTCTCAGATTGTGGGCAGAGAGGTATTTTTCAGGGACTGATTTTGGAGACAAAATGTGAAAGATGATGAGGGGGGAGATATGTGAAAATATAGTGGCACGGAATTCTGGCCAGTGGAAGCAGCAAGAACAGAGGCCTGAGACAGGAACGAGATATGCAAGAGAGCCAGTGAGCAAGATGAGCAGTAAGCTGAGGAGAAAGGGGTTGGAGATGAGTGTGAGGAGGTGAGACCTGCTAGAATGCTAGACTGTGGATTTGTAGAAAGTGTGAAAGCTCTCCCTGCTGCAGGGAAAGACCTGCAGGACATCAGAAGGGGAGTTGTGTTTTGAATCAACTCCTTGAATTTCATTATTAACTTATTTGGTAGCTACTGTCCCCAGCAGACACCAGAGGTCCACACATGAGTCTCCTGGGGGTGGAGGGTTGGTGCATGGGCAGGGCAGCCTCACTGTCAAGGGTCAAATTGCTGCAGGGCTTCAATGACACAACCACAATATAAAACTTTAAGAGTTTTTAGTACTTATGGAACCTGGGGTGTACAAGGCATGCCTGGAGGAGGCCACATATACAGGGAGGTCAGGGAGGGAGTGCAGGTGGGCTGAGTGGGGACCCTTGGGCCAACACTTTTATAGCCAAACAGGTTTTCTGCAGAGAGTTTCAATTATTGGGTTTGAAGCAAGAAGGCACTAGTTCCAAGAGCTCATGCTGTGACTGAGGGGTGGTCACTCTAAGTTTTCAGGCAGATGTCTGAATGGTCCCTTTAAAGGAAGCAGTGGGAAAGCAGGTAGCCCAGCCTGCTAGGTAGAGGACATGCCCCTTAGTCTTTATCTCTGGCCACCAGCTGAAGCCATCCAGGCAGGGCATAGAACTGGAAACTGTGTCAAGGGTGACTGAACTTTTTTTCTGGTATAAAAAGTTAAACTTATATTCAAAAACGGATGCCAAAGCAACATAAAACTATAAGCACTCACTACACATTACTAAAACAAATTCACTTTTTAATTATTTTCCTGCAGAAAGACCTGAAAATAAATGAAACTGTTTTATTATAAATGTGCAGAGATCCTGGTTAATGGAAATCTTGGACAACAAAAGTTCAAATAAGCTGGTTTTACTATATCAGACATGAAATAAGAACTGTAAAATTTGAGTTTTTAAAACTGTTTTTAACATTTTTAAATCATAGTAAATGACAAGAACTGAAAATTATTAATAGCAGTATTTCTCAACTTGGAGTAATTTAGCTTCCGCCCACCCACCCAAGAGAGATGTTGGGCAGTGTGTGGAGATACTTTTGGTTGTAAAAACTGGGGGATTGGGTGCTAATGGCATCTAGTGTACAAAGAAGAACTACCCTACTCCACCTACTCTCAATAATCAACCAACCAGCCAATGTAGGCATTTTCAAGGCCTGAGATCTTTATCAAAATTCACTTTATAGGGTCCTGTTTCATGGGAAATATAACGCCTAAGAATCGTCTAAGATGTAGGAATACAGTTTTTGTAGTTATGTAGTTATGCAGTACACATTCAGTACAAAAAACCATGATACTCTATGCATCGCCTATAAATCTGATAAGCCTCTTAAAATACACTTTTAAGTAACCATAAACCAAAATGTGATATTTTTTGAGTGATTTTAGTGTATAACTTAAAAATTCATTCCTACACCACCATACTAGCACTCCTGCCCAAGAAAATGATAGCAGATCACCTGGACGTAACAAAACACAAAAGGTTATTTTTCAGGAAGAATGAACCAGATCTTCACACACGTAGCAATGCATCCAAAATCAATACTAGGCAAGATGTTTAGGATTTTTCCTTATTTATCATCAAAACGTTTTTTTGTGTGTCTGACTCAGTCCAATTCTCTCACAAAATATCAAATATATTATATTCAAGGCACTCTTTTAAATGATAATGGAATTAAATATTAAGTTGAAATCAACTGCTACCTATAAAATGAAAATTTATATTTTATGGCATAATATGTTTTGTGTTATTCTGAAGAAATGGAGATTATTTCTATCTGTAAGTAAAAGTTGAGCAGTTTTTAACTCCAAATTAGGCTCCTTGCTGTTATTTATACGAAATGATTATAGGACAATTAGTAAGAAGACAGCTAATGTTATTCCCAGTGATCCAGGTGGGAAAAGGAAGTAGCCTGGTCTATCCAGACAAAGAAGAAGAGAAGATCTATGAATTATGTAATTTAAGACAAAATTCAAAATGAGTGTAGAAGTAACTATTTGAACAGTAGAAAGAGGAGAGGATGGCACTGAAAGTGAGATTGTAAAATTTACATGAGGCCAAGACAACATTTTTCTCCTTTTCAGTCCTCTCCTATGTTTCTGAGGTGTGAGCAGAAGATTATGGAGCTTCCACAGAAGCCAAGCACACAACTGAGAATGTGCTAGTGCTGACACAAACTGCCTGTAGATCCGAGAAAATACTTAAGACTGAGTCTCACTTCTGATACTATGGGAAGATGAGGGCCAGTACTGCTGCAGTGCACACACAACAGGATGACGCTTTCAGCTGAGAATAAAAGGTTTTAAGTGTTCACACACGCTAATACTCTATATATACAGGAACCATACATCACTCTTTGCCCAGAAAAGTTCTGGGTTATACTTGTTGTCCAAGTTTGTAGAAGATTGCATCAATGTATCCAATTCTTCACCGTTCCCTCTCCCCATGTCCTTTGCTACATAACTTTGCTATGTTCCCGCACTCTAGGGGCAGCATACTATTTATCCCTTCATTCTGGTCTTGGCCATGAATTTTGTTTGGACAAGATATGACTCAAACAGAAGCTTGAAAGAGACTGAACATTTTAATACTAGAATTAAGGTTCTTTCAGTACTTGAGAGTGGATGGAAAAGCCGCAATCTCCATCTGAAATCTCGAAGTTAGGGAAGAAATATTTGACAGAATATGGAGGAAAACATCCATCTGATTCAATTCACTAGCTTTTCATGCAACTAAAAGCTGAAAACAGGAGAATATTCTTTCCCTGGTCACTATCAATAAGAAGTAAACTATCCAAAAGGGTGGAATTGGGGCAGCAGAGAAAATGCCAAGTGTACCTTGTAAATTAAAAATATCTCCTGATACAACCATCAAACTATTCCAAAATAGGACTGGACATAAAAGTTCAAATTCACTGTTTTGTCCCCAGTGCCTGGTATAGGGCCTCTACATAGGGACTGCTCAATGACTATGTGAGAAATAAATAAATGGATTATTGGAAATTATCCTAGAAAAAAAGGTTTATTTATGTATGTGTGTATGTATGTATTTATTTATTTATTTGTACCATAAATAATTGTTGAGAAAATACAATAAGCCATGCCTACAGCAAGTGCTAGAAACACAGAACTGAGCAAAATAAAACAATAAAAAAATAAAATCACAGCCCTTATACAGCTGATAGTCTGGTTTAAAAAACAGAATAAGAGAAGTACAAAGTGATCAGATGATACTAAGTTCTGTGGAGGAAAAAAAAAATATATATATATATATAAGAGATGGGTAGGGTGGGATGGGAGGACATTACAATTTTCAAGAGGTGGTTAGGGAAAGTCTCACTGGGGGGGGGGACATTTGAATAAATTTTTGAAGGAGGTGAGGGTGTGCCACATAGATACAATTCTGAGAAGTAGAGTGTTCTGGGTGGAAAGAAGGGCAGGTGCAAAGGCCCTGAAGCAAGAGTGTGCCTGATGTAGTTCAGACACAGCAAGGTGGCTAGTGTGGCAGGCGTAGAATATGGGAAAGAGAGACTATCAGGTGAAGAGCTTGCATAGTTCAAGGGGCCAGATCTTGTTAGGCTGTATATACCGTAGGTAGAACTTTGGCTTTTATTCTAAGTAGGGTAGAAACACATTTGAGCAAAGAAGTGGGAGGGTATGACTTCTGTTTTAAAAGTCCCCGCTCCCGTTATTGTGCTGAGAATGTACTAGTAGGGCAAAAAGGTAGAAGCCAGGGGAAGAGAATATTAGAAATTTCCAAATGAAAGATGATGGTGCTTTGACACTGGTGGTAGTGGTGAGGAGCAGTACGATTTTGAATACGTTGTGAAAGTCAGACAGACAGCATATATGAGAAAAGTAAACATAAAGAGTCAGAAAGAGAAAAGTCAAGAATGACCCCATATTGTTTAGAAGAACAAAAGGAAGGATGGAGTTGACACTGCTTGCCTTGTGTTTCGACTATGAAATGCTCTTTCTTCCTACAAATAGAATATTTAGACGTCTAAATATTCTATCTGTATATAGTTGCTTGGGTTACCTATATCTAAACTTCAGAAATATGTGACACACTTCTTTAATGTCTTCTAAAACAACTCAGGAAGTATACAAATTAAGCTCTTAGTAGTCATAAGATGTGGATGAATTGCAAAACCCTTGTGTAAAAGTATTTTTTTTCAGAGCAGAGTCATCAAAACTATACCATTTACTACCCTAACTTCTGGGGGAAGAAGTGTGAGGAAGGCAGACGTCCAATATGGAAGAAGCCTCCTGAGTCTTAAGATTGATACCACCCGGTTGGATTTTGAACTGCTCTTAAGTTTTTCCTTCACAAAACAAAATGGAGAAATATCAAATAACAGTGATCGTTGGGATAAAAATCGCATTGTTGTAAACATCTGCTGTAACCATTTGTTCATAGTCTGGGAAAGAGCATTACATATTGGGAACAGCAAAGTGGGGAGTCAGAACTACTCTATAAAACGCCTGGGTTCAAATACTGGCGTCATCACTAACTGTGAGGGTTTAAACCAAATACTTGACTGAGTTTGCAGTTTCAAGGTTTTTTCTCTCCAATAGGACAGTAATAACATCTTCCTAATGCCATTAGTGAATGAAGGTTAAGTGAAAAAGTAAATAATGCATACAAAAAAATGGTTTACACAGCTCCTAGGCTATGGCAATTACTTACTGGTATTACTTTGCTCCCTGTCAAACAATAGCAGCAAAAACAACAAAATAATAATCTTTGGTAGGTATAAGAGAGGAGGCAAAAAAAGGCATTACTCTGCTTTTCAAACCAAATAAGACAGGAACTGAAAAACACTACTGCAGAAATAGCAATAAGAAATACAGACTTGAGGCTCTTTTAGATTGTAAAGAGACTCTGTGAACCCAGTTAAGATAAAGAGACCTTAACTGGCCTAAGGGAAACTCTCAGTGATAAAATTATGAGAACACACAGATTTGTGCTGAATGCCTCTCAAAGAATACAACCTGAGGGCACATTCACAGAATTGACAGTATTATAATTGATTCTAATAGACAGTTTAATATGAACACAGCAGAGAAAAAAATTGGGCCATTAGCATCCATGTCATTATACTTACTGTGTATTTGCACATCCTGTCATTTAAATTTGTTTTTCACTAATACATGTATTAGTTTTTCTGTTAGTCATTTATTAATTCTTATGTTTAAATATTATTTATGATTTGTAAATGTTACTAAACCAGCAGTATCCTGGCATTGATTTGGATTTTATCATGAAATGACTGTCTAACAGAAAACCAAATAAAATAAACAAACAAATAAACAAGGGGGCTGGCTGGTTAGCTCGCTCAATAGAGTGTGGTGCTAGTAACACTGGGGTCAATAATTCAGATCCCATGCAAGCCAGCCACCAGAAAAGAGAAAAAAAAATAAAAGAAAAAAAATGATTGTAATTCACATTCAACTCCCATGTGCCCCATCTATACTGTCCCAGGGAACATTCTCTGTGCTAGAATATTCTGGAGGCAACACTGCCAGAGAGGTGTGTGGAAGTTTTTCTGTGTTTTACTTGAGAATTGTCATATACCTCCAATGCTATGTAAAATGAAGTGATTGTTACAAATAGGACTCTTCAAGTCCAAATGTGCTTAGTGTGGCTCACTTCACAGATTTTCCCTTGCAATAACAGTGTTAATGTTTTGGAGAAATATTTTTTAAAAGAACACTGCAGGAGTTGCAGCTACATCAAAAATCAACTTGGTTACTGTTGAAATTATATTTAACAGACTTGCCACATCCAAGCTTCTATTTTTCAGTTGGCCATACACAGTTGTGCATCTAAAGGAGGAAGTGCGTGACTTTCATCTTGTCTTGATAATTTTATGTTATTACAAATTATATAGATGGAAGGAATGTGAAATAAAGTGTGATGAAAGCCAAGAAAAGAAGGGGATATCACAGTTTAATAGCTGAGAAAAACAATTTTGGAATCAGAAAGACATGTGTTCAAATCAGAGTCCCTCAATTTATTAGCTGTGTGACCTTTGGCAGTTTACTTAAGTTCCCTAAGTCTATTTCCTGATTCAAAAAGGATTCTTTATACTCCTGTATCACTGAATTATTACCAAAATTAAGTAAGAAAATATGTATAACATTCTTGTCACAGTGTCTTGAACACTGTAAGCACTTAAATATTACACTTGGTCAATTATGTTATTACCTTCTTCATAATAATAATAAGCACTAATTATTATTATTTGTTGTGGTCATTGTGATTATCATCACTAAGAAAAGAAGTAAAATAATTTATCTGTAATTGTCAGTATCCACTCTTGGCTAATTTCAACTCACAGTTTCCCTTTGGCTCAGTCCTTCCCTAACAATAAGGAACGAACTTATGGATTGGAAAATGTAAGAAAATGTGTGCTGGAAGACAGAGCTTCAGGCCTAAGTGAACAGAGGAAAGGGGCTGCCCAATTCCCTCTTGGAACAATATCTTCTCTCAAAGATGGATTAAGAGAGGGATCCAGGCTTAGGCCAAGTCTTATGGAGGAGACCCAAGCCTATTCCTCTGATTCTTGCTAATGGTCTACAGGTCACTTGCTCCTGCTTCTTATTTGGTCCAGCCTTTTCTTGTCGTAGAACGTCAGATGTGGACTTGGTCAGGACATAGGTGATAAAGCTTCCCTTTTGTCAAAGGTCCTAAGTCTCCATCCCCACACACGAGATGAGTAAAAATGTTTCCGAGGGACAACAATCCTTTATGCAAGAACATCCTCTAACTTCGAAGCTTCCATGCGTGCATTTAGCAGCAGCTCCCTGTGGCAAGTATAGTTACTGTCACATAAGCACATTCTTGGGGCAGAATCCTGTGGGGATCACAAGATTCCTTCGGGGTCGAGGCTATTTCAGACAGCCGAGAGCAGGCCCAGAGGCTCCCTTTTTAGGAGATCGTAGGTAAGGGAGGGCAGAAGGCAGGGATGGAGGTTGGGGAGATTGAAGTGGGGACAGTGGAAGACAGCAGGGCCGCCGGGAACCCTGCTGACCTGTGGCCCCCCAGGAGCCGCTGCTGCCCCTGTGACCACTGCCGGCCCGAACTGCCACCTCGGCCACCGTAGCTGTCCTAGTCGCCGCAGCTACCGTTGCCAGGATACGCAAAGTGGCGGCTGGAGCCAACCCCGGGTCTGGTGCGGTGAGGCCGGAGGTGGACATGGCGAGCAGACGGCGCCACGTCAGAGTCTGTGTTCGGGATGAAGACCAGCGCTGGGACCAAGTAGGTCCCGGGGACGTGTCCTGGGCTTCCACTGAGCTGGTCCAGCTGCCTAACTGTGAACTCGATGGGCTTGAACAAATCGCTGCTTTGGTTACCTCGGTTCTCCCCTCACCTACTGGCAAGGAAAGGCTGGCTCTGGTCCTGGAAAGTGAGGATTATATTCAAAAACTCCTGCAGCTGTTCCGCACTTGTGAAAATCTAGACAACACCGAAGGCTTACACCGTTTCCATGCAATTATTAAAGGCCTGTTCTCCTTCGACAGCAAACCTCTGTTTAAGATCATGCTTTCTGATGAGTGTATCATGGATGTGATGGGATGCCTTGAATACGATCCTGCTTTGGCTCAGCCAAGACGGCATAGGGAATTCTTGAGCCAAACTGCCAAGTTCCAGGAATTTATACCAATAACAGACTCTGAACTTAGGCAAAAAATACGTCAGATGTACAGAGTGCAGTACATATATGACGTTCTGGTGCCTCAACCACCCACATCTGCAGATAATCTTTCTACTCTTAAACATTTTATTTTCCTCAAGAAGGTTGAGAAGCCAGCATGCTGCAGCGAGATCGCAAGTGTTTGTCTGAAGTTTTGGCACAGTTAACGGATAAGACTCTAGATGATGACAAATGGCGTGAATTGGTGCTATTTTTCAAGGACTTCTGTGCATTTTCTAAGACATTTCGGCCTCAAAGCAAGTATAAGCTATTCCAAAAGTTGACACAATTGGAAATTCTTCCTGCTCTTAAAATCGTAATGAGTGCTGATGATGTGCTAATAAGATCGGCTGCTACAGATATATTTACTTATCTAGTTGAGTACAGTCCATCGAAGATCCGAGAACTTGTAATGGAGGAAGCAGAGAAGACTGAAGGTGATGACCTTTTAATGAATGTAGTGATTAAACAAATGACCTGTGATACTGATCCTGAGCTGGGAGGTGCTCTGCACGTGATGGAACATCTGCGCACTTTGCTTGATCTGCACAACATGCTGTCAGTATCCAATAAAAACGTAAGATGCGATTTTCTAAGTTTCTTCTATAAACATTGTCTGCATAACTTCATAGCACCACTTTTGGCCACCACTTCAGAAGACAAACGTGAAGGAGGTAATATATCCACCGAAAGCAACAATTGCCCCAATAATTATCAAACAGCACAGCTGCTTGCTATAATTTTAGACCTACTCACATTTTGCTTACAACAACACACACATTACATAAAAAGCTCTATTTTGAGCAATGATTTGCTAAGAAGGGTCTTGATTTTGATGAATTCAAAGCACACTTTCCTGGTCTTGTGTGCTGTTCGCTTTATGAGAAGGATGATTGGCCTTAAAGATGAACTTTATAATAGTTACATCATCAGGGGAAATCTGTTTGACCCAGTTGTAAATGCTTTTCTGCATAATGGAACCAGGTACAATATGTTGAATTCAGCTATTATTGAGCTGTTTGAATACATAAGAGTGGAAAATATCCCGTCTCTTGTTGCACATATAGTCGAAAAGTTTTATAAGGCACTTGAATCGATTGAATATGTCCAGACATTCAAAGGATTGAAGATTAAATGTGACGATCAGAAGGACAGGGAAAGTCGAATACAGAATTATTTGCGTTCCATCCCATATGGTAACATACCTCAAGGAGGTGCCAAAGTCTCGGAGGTAAAGGAAGAAATGTGTTTTAAAGAAGATATGGGAGTAGCAGTCATGCCATCATTGGAAAATAACTTTCCAGATTCTTATGATCAATTCATGGAGACAAAAAGACCAAAAGAAGATTGGAACGAGGTAGGCCTTCCCAAAAGAGCATCACCTGGTGACTTAAAATTTTGTTCTTCTCCTTCTGCTGCTGCTGCTAATGGAACAAGGAGCCCAAACGGTAGCAGCGTAGTTCGTTTAGTGGATTATCCAGATGATGACGATGAAGAAGAAAATAAAGAAGAAGAAACATCCCCCAGGGAAAGACCTTATCTCAGCAAATAAAATCTTTATGGAAGACCCTCAACATGTGCTTCAACTAAAATTCTACAAATTTCAATGAGCTGAAAAGTCTGATTCCAAAAGCTTTCTTGTGTGAGATATACAATAGCATATATGATGAGTTTAAGAGGGTTCAATTCTGTAAAAAACAAGATTTTTCATAATCTTAAAAAAAAAAAAAAGTAACCAGACTTGCTTGATAACTTGTTAGCAAGAAAGTCTTAGTTTGGGGGAAGACACAGGCTGATAAAGTAATATTAATGTAGTGTAGTTTCAGGGGTTTATATTAGAAACAACTGCGACAGTTCTTGCAAAGTCTACTTGCACAATGGTTCTAGCCATGGTGTTCTTCCCTTCAGTTGCCTTTCTGAAATGAATGTTTATGTTTATATGGAAAACAAAGTTAACTAGAGTAAAAAATAAAGTTATGCTGTCCAGATCTTTGTGCAAATATTTAACAAAAATTCAGCCTGATGGGTAGAGGGAAGGAACTTCCAGAATATATTTCTTTTTTTTTTTAAATTTTATTTTGTCAATATACAATGTGGTTGATTATTGTGGCCCATTACCAAAACTTCCCTCCCTCCTACCTCTTCCCACCCAACAATGTCCTTTCTGTATGCTTGTCATGTCAAATTCAAGGAATTGTAATTGTTGTGTCTTCTCCCCCCCCCCCCCCCCCCCCCCCGGTTTATTTTTTTGTGCGCACGCGTGTGTGTGTGTGAATTTATTTGTTTATTTTTAGCTCCCACCAATAAGTGAGAACATGTGGTATTTCTCTTTCTGTGCCTGACGTGTTTCACTTAATATAATTCTCTCTAAGTCCATCCATGTCATTGCAAATGGCAGTATTTCATTCTTTTTTATAGCTGGGTAGTATTCCATTGTGTAGATAAATGCTGGAGAGGTTGCGGAGAAAAAGGAACTGTCCTACTTTGTTGCTGGGACCGCAAAATGGTGCAGCCTCTATGGAAAATGGTATGGAGGTTCCTCAAACAATTGCAGATAGATGTACAATATGACCCAGCTATCCCACTGCTGGGAATATACCCAGAGGGATGGAAATCATCAAGTCAAAGGTATACCTGCTCCCCAATGTTCATCGCAGCACTCTTTACAATAGCCAAGAGTTGGATCCAGCCCAAATGTCCTTCATCGGATGAGTGGAAACAGAAAATGTGGTATATCTACACAGAGTATATTTCCCTGAATAAAAAAGGCAAGCTGGGTTCAAAATGTGCAGTGGTTGATCTAGTTTTTTTCTTAGACAATAGATGGCAAGGAACAGTTTGGTATTATTCCCACAGGGTTTTTCTCCAGGACTTTGGGGGTGAGTAGAACTGAGTACTTTTAACTGTCTAGATTGAAAAGATATTTTTAAGTCATTTCCTGATTCATTAATGAAATTTATCCTTCTTTCTAGGGCAGAGGTAAGATTTAAAGTGTAATTTATAAAGACGAACATACAGAAAAAATAAAAAAACCCGTGCTGAATAAAAAGGCATTTCATATGTAGAAGCCATTTTGGGCCAAGAAAAAGTTACTTAAGTGTCAAAGTCAGCATACTGCACGTGAAGTTCTTTTCTGTAAACAAGTAAAAGTATACTATAAAAAAATACTTTATTAAAGAGTTTATGCAGTTGAATCTCTAAAAAACAGATCTAGCAAAGAGTTAACAGGATTTATTTCTAGAGGAACAAGTTAACTTATTCTATTTTTCCTGGAATTTCTTCAACTGAAAAGCAGTTTCTCGTGTTTTGAAGATTTCAGAGTTAATGTTAATTTGTGCTGTCTATGTAGATTAAAGTATAGTTTTCCATAAAACAGATATTTATTTTGTATATTAAAAGTACCACTGTACATTTTTGTACCATTTGGTGATATTCGTGCTGAACTATAAAATTTGGGAGTTAAAATGTTACCTGTAATTCCAAAAATAAAAGAGACTATATTAAATTTCCTATTGTGCCAACAGGAGACACAGCTTATGCAAAACTAAGAGCCTAGTGGAGAAGCTACAAAGAGACTATATTCCTAAGAACAACAAGCAATAATTTCATCAGATATAGCATCTACTAAAGTGTGGACATGACCTCAGGAGATATAATTACACACTGCAGAGGACACAACACAGTAGGGAAACTGCGTTTTTACACTTCTTAAGCCATCCTAGTTAAATCAAATGTTGTAACGGGATTATTCACATTGTGATTGTATGTCAAAAAAGATAGTTTGTTAGAAAGGAATTTCATGATTTCCTTCTGGCTAGACTGTCATGGGGGTGATTTTCTATAGTACACATGTACACAGAGTTGTGCTTTGAAAAAATATGTTTAAGTCTTTATTGTGGTGGGTGTAGCCGAAGGTCCCTAGCAGAGCAGCTATTCACGACTGGACAGAGAAGAAAATCTCTGTTTTGACATTATTTCTGTTTATTCTCTTCCTATCAGCTAGTTTTAATCTGCCATGAAAAGAAAAAAAAAAAAAAAAAAGAGGACAATAGGATTAAAAGAAAAAAAGAATACTGGCATTTCTTGCTGTATTTTTCCCAGTGAATTTGTAAGGAAAGATGAAAGAGGGTTTAGAAGAATGGGAAGCAAAAATAAATACATAAATAAATAAATAAAATGTACAAAAGAAAAACAGGACAGGCGTTCTATTGAGCTGAGTAAGTTCTGTGAGCCCTTTTCTAGTCTCAGCTACCTAATGTTAGTGGAACCAGTGTGACAAGCAAAATGGTGCAAAGGCAAATTCCCCATCAGATGGCAGAACCTACTATGCAGAGAACATCCAAGTGGGCAACGAAACACAGAAGAGCAATCCTTACTGTGTACACACTGAGTGAAACATTGATCAGAATGTTCCGTGTGTCTAGCTGTGGTGTGTGAGAAGAGAACCATGTCAAGAACGTGTAATTTCCTAGTTAAGTTTTTTAGAAGTAATTTCGAAAGGACCCTTAAGTAGGTCATTAATGATATGAAAAGAAGCAGTTCGACATGGCACTGTATGTACTATAAACTCCGGGCAGGCATTTTGGAGAGGTGCCCTGGACTCATCAAGGTCTGGGCTTTAAACATACAACTTCCGGTAGTTTGTATGTCTTGGTGACTTTCTAAACCCACCAGAAAGGGAGGGTGACATAACAGATAAAGCAAAAGCTTCGTATTGAGATGGCCTTTGATGATAATGCAGGCTCGGATGCTTACCAATTCCATGACCTTAGTCCACTTGTTTCTTCTCTGGGCAGTTTCTCTATCTTGTCTTAAAATTAGAAACTATGTATAAATCACACAGAACATAGTAAATACTCAAGAAATAGATTTTCAAACTCATTTTCAACAACAGCAGCCGTATAATCATTCCTAAGTAGATGGGGGACAAAGCCAGCTATAAGCACTTACATCACAAATTATGCCTAAAAATTCATAATCTTATATTCTGGATCAGATTGACAGCAACATAATAGATCAAGAATTAATGAGTTCAGTTCTGGTTGGCCAAGACGTCTATGTGTATGCGATGGGCCCTGCTGAGGTGCAGCTGAAATAAAGAAAAGAAAAAAGAAAAATGACCCTCATGTGGCAGTGAGGACACTTGGTAGCGTTGTGTGTGGCATGTTGAACAAGGAATGAGAGGTGACAGGAGTGAAGAGTGAAACGGAAATTAGGGGAGTCGGAGGGGACGTGGGAAGCGAATGGAAGGTTTGTAGAGGTGACAAGAGTCACTCAGCCTTCTTCCCTCCATGCCTCACCCCAGCAGGCAGAGCCGTCACCTAGAACGTGTCCCTAATAACAGACCACAGGTCCTTCCCCTAAAGCAATTGAAATAACAGGCCAGGTGGTCCTGGGGGTGGCGGGGAGGGGAACGAGGGGGATTAGGATGGACAGACACCACGAGAGTGGCTCCGACAGAGGCTCTGAGGACAGGAGGGGGACGAGGGGGACCAGGACGGACAGACACCCCGAGAGTGGCTCCAACAGTGGCTCTGAGGACGTGAGGGGGACGAGGGGACCAGGGTGACGTGCAGGAGGCGGTGCAGACGCGGAAGGCGGAGCGCGGGAGAAAAGGCGGGAAGACAGAGTGCCTTTTACAGGAGAAGAAGAGAGGAGTGGAAACGTGCAGGATGGGGACACGGCCCCAACCACTGTGCTCTGAAATCATTGCCGTGTTTCCTCCCAGGCTGTGCTTCCGAAGGGAGGCTCCCAGACAGGGATTAGCATTGCAGGGGTGCTAAGTCAGGCTCATGCCTGGGAGATGAGGGCCTCCCGTGACTGCAGACTTTCGCTTAAGGGCTTTCTGAAGGTCTTCCTGAACTTTCTTTCGACTGCACGTTAAGCGTGGATGTTTCCATCATAGCTTTATTCCCTCTCTTCGGCACTTGGACTCAGGTGTACCTGGTGGCTCTTCTCACCTCCTGCTGCTCACTCTCCATTGTCTCTCATTGGCATTTCCCCTAAGAAAACCCCTGCACACTAAATCTTCACATGCTGACTGCTTCCTGGAAAACTTGGACCAACACAGTACATCACTCTATTTTTTATAAGAAACAGAGGCACAGAACTACTATTAGTGAGCCTGTATTTAGGTATAAGTTCGTCTGACTCCATAAACTGAGTTCTTTCCCCAACATATAATGTGTCTCAAAATCTATAGTGAAAATACGTTAAGTATTAAAACGATTAAATGCAGCTGCTGTGTATATTTATTAACACTCATATAGAAATATGGAAACAATATATAAGGTCTATGAACAATCTAAGCACATACACAGTAACAGTGTCTTTCTGTCTACTTTGCCCATGCTTCCAAAGGTCATGTTAAGTTGAATTCTCCCCCCAAAAATGACAGTACTCTGCAGACTATTGTCATCACACTCACCACCGTAGTTGCTAAAGAGGTAGCTAGTAAAATTCTCACTGTTACCTTTGAAACGAAGAGAGGTAAAACAGCTAACTTATACCGTGTGCCAAGCTTCGTGCTAAGCACAGGACTTTATATGTATGGTGGGATACTTCAGTAGTAACAATGTGCCCCCATACTGGAATTTAGTGATAATTTAAGAAAAACGTTGGGAAAGAAAACGTAAGTTACTGTGAGTAAGCTTCAGATCCACTAAACAATGGTGGCTTGAAACAGAATTTATGTCCAACTTTATAAAACTCGGAATTAAATAACTTGCACGTCTGAGTCCATGAACTGAGTGCCCCGGGCACTCGTGTTCCTTTCCAGCTTTCCGTTGGTTTGTTTGAGTGTTTGTTTCCCTTTTCCTCTCTACTCTTTTGGAAGTTATTCTTTCTATTCTGATCTGGTTAGTTACCTGTAAATTGTAACATGCATACTTCATTTTACACAGGCTAAATTTAATCCGTCAGTATATCCTTCCCTTTTATAATTAAGGAAATTATTTTATATCCATCAGTCCTTTCGAGTATTGCATGTGATTGCTGTTTTAACATATCTGACACATTTAACTGTTTTTACTGGCCCAGGTTTTTGGTTTCCAAACTTTTGGAATCAGAAGCAAACCGAATTTCAGAGATATAATTTCCTGCCCCACTGCAATGCAAAAATTGAGAAGTTATGTGGGCACTATTTAGAGAAAACTGTGGAAAACTACTTCTGTTGGACCTTTGCTAAGGCAACACTCTGGACAAGAAAGACAAACTCGTATGAATGGGCTGAGGAGCCTGTTTAGCCACCCAATAACACAGGAATGTTTCTGCTGTACACATTTTCAGAGATACTCCACAAAATCCGAAGCGTGCGTTAGTCTATCACACTTGACAGTGGAGAGTGTACTGTATTTTAGCATATTTCCAAACATTGTGAAATATCAAAGAATGGTACATTTAATTCACGACTAATACAAGATGTGCTGTTTTAGGAAAGCTATTCGCAGGTTTTTTTTCAGATTTATGGATTTCTCTTTAAATGTTATAAAATTCTGTATAATTTTTACTGATCCTAAATACTAAGATGTTTTAAATGCATAATAGATTATATATTATGAGGAAAGTTACACTATGTTACAGTTTAGAAAATAACATTTATATTTAGAAAATAACATTTCCTTGTTATATATATATATATATATATATTTTTTTTTTTTTTCCACTGGTAAGGGGATTGTAATCCCAGGCTCGGTGTCTTCTGCACCACGCTCAGCCAGTGAGCGCACCGGCCACCCCTACATAGGATCTGAACCCGCAGCCTCAGTGCTACCAGTGCTGTACTCTCCCGAGTGAGCCACGGGGCCGGCCTGATAAATACATTTTTTATAATTGGATTATGTATGATTGTTTTGCATATCTTTACTAATATATTAGACATGGGTGAAAAGTTTTTTGTACTAGATATGGATTTAGTATGGTTGGGATTTTGTCATCATTGAAGTACTTTCTACCAATTGGGCTTCATTCAGATCACTCGTTTAACCTCTCTGAGTCTCAGGTTACTTACCTATAAAATGATTCTGATGCTATAAATAATAATCTAGATAAATTTTTAAATACGACAGAGATGTTGATGATTAGTATATACTTAGTTAATCTCACATTATAACAGTTTGTCTTTTATACCTAACAACTAATGCAGTTCATTATTATTTCTCAAATCAAATATTATATCTCAGTACTCAGAGATGTAACCACATGTTGATTCCCTGAAATTAGACTGTAAGCAATAATTTACAGCAAACTCATTTTTTTCTTTTATAAGGTATTTTACTCAAATGTAAGAGGACTGGCAGATTTTTCTCTCTTTTTTTTTTTTTCTGTCTTCCTTTGTAATTTATAAAGTGACACTTCAAACACGAATATATTATTCTTGTAAAAAATACCTTCTACAATTACTCGAAGTTGACACGACAAGCAAACAGAAAGGACATTGTTGGCGGGGAGGGAGGAGAGGGAGGAGGGAGGGTGGTTTTGGTAAGGGGCAACAATAATCAACCACAATGTATATCGACAAAATAAAATTTTTTTAAAAAGTACCTACTCATAAGATTTAAATCTCCTTTTACCATCATGTGTAATCTAAAATCTGTCAAGCCTACATATTGCTCAGGATCCCATCTTTATCAGTCTGATGTACATGAATTTGGTGTCCCATGGATTTCTATAAATGGTATACTTATATCAACTTCACATTATAGCTATGTGAGTATTTACATAAAATGTATATATGTTGTTATGTAACATTAGTAGATTTTTGCTTTTTGTCTTATCCATTATCTCTCACCTTCCTTGAGAAGTATTCTAAATTTCTAATAGGAAATTTAACTCCTAGTCTTTTTTTTTCTTTCTTTTTTATGACCGGTAAATGGATCATAACCCTTGGCTGGGTTTCACCTGCACCGCGCTCAGCTAGTGAGCGCACCGGCCATCCCTATATAGGATCCGAACCCGCGGCCTCAGTGCTACCAGCACCGCTGTGCTCCCAGCGCCGCACTCTCCCGAGTGAGCCACGGGGTTCAGCCCTTAACTCCCAGTCTTAACGAAGCAGTCTGGCTCTGTGCCAGGCTGAAAAAGATAGTGCTCCAAGTGATAAACATCTCCAAATCCATGTAACTGGTGAATATAACCTGAAATGGCCAAGTCTTTGTAGGTGTGATTTAGTGATGCCTTTAAGATGAGGATATTACTCTACATTATACTCGTTGGCCCTAAATGAAACCACATGTATCCTGATAAAAGGAAGGCAGAGGGAGATTTGAAATACACATAAAGAAGAAGACAATATGAAGACTGAAGATAGAGAAAGATTTGAAGTCCTGCCTTGAAGATTAGAGTGTGGCCACAACCCAAAGAATGTTGGCAGCCATCAGAAGCTGGAAGAAGCAAGAAGCAGATTCTCCCCTGGAGCCTCTGGTGTACTGCTGACATCCTGATTTCCACCCAGTGATAGTGACTTTTGGACTTTTGGTCTCTAGAACTGTGAAAGAATATTTCGTTGTTAGAAGCCACCCAGTCTGTGCATACAGTAAACTAATACATATACACTCTGGAAAAATTAAATATATAAATTAGAGTAAAAATGACTTGTTATTCTGCAATGATCTCATAGGTAGATGGTTATAATGTTGATTAAATACGGTGATGGAAGCAATGGGGGTACTTTTATTCCATTCCACTGCAATTTCGAAGTATGCATAGAAATAAACACTAACCTTTGATTCATATATTATCTTTTTAGAATTTTTCCTACTAACATATTTAAAAATTGTGAAGAGAGAAATATACTTTGATATTTAATTGCAGTGTTGCTTAGAGTAGCAAAGTCTGGAAACAACCTAAGTGTCCATCACCGAGTGATGAAAATTACACATTGTAGTACAGCATAGTATAGTATACATACATGTAAAATAATTTGAAAATGAGATTTTTTTTCTCTGCTTCAGCAAAGGTCCCAAAGTTGGAAAACAGAACAAAATAGTTGTTGTTAAAGTAAGGCCCTAGTCCACTTCGGCAGTTCGTATAAAGAAGTCGTATAGAGAAATGTTGCCTGCCCTTTAGCCCACACCTGAGACTGTGAATGGGGTTTAAATTGAAGTGAGGTCAAGAGAGTATTTTTTGGAGATGTTTTCCGTAGTGCTCTGGTACTTCCTCTTATCTCACAATCACACTTACCTCTTGGAAGGGGCCAGGGGGTGGCCAGTGGTGCTTTTCATTACTAGCCTAGTGAGAGGAACTTTATGTAAAAAAACCATCTTGAGATTTTGAATTTTCTGATTTTGTGTTGCTTGAAGTTTGGGGGACCCAGTGTTCTGGTGTTTGACTCTTACCCGAGACTTCTTAAGAGGCCTTGGAATTATCCAGAGATAAACAGGGTCATTTTAGGAACAAACTGCACTTCCACCCACAGAATGAGCAAGGCTATGAGTGTGTTTTGCACAAATTGGTATGTTAATATGGGAGCAGAGAAATAGAAAATAGCTTGAAGCCACTTGACAGTAACTTGGCCAAAATAGCTCCCTGAAAGAGAGATGGGGCTTCAGTCTTGAAAGTCTGCTGACTAACCTACCAGACACCAAGGAATGTGAGAGCCATTACACACATCATGTGGACGAAATTCTCAGAAATCCTTAAAATAGCCCTATGGGAGAACAAGCTATCTTTCAACAGCTGCCAACCCCAGAGATTGCTGGCTGATAAGCACACACAGTAAATCCCTTCTGGAATTGTCAGAAACCATCAATAGTCAGGAAAATAAGAGAAAAGAGAGAGAGATTGAAAAGAGTGGTGGGGGAGGGTGGATGGTGCTGATTCTCCCCATAGGTGTCCCCCCGAGACAGAATCAAGCTGGACTAAGACAGCACTTTTGAAATTCGTCGCCAGAGGTTCATCACACTAAACGATTTGTTATTCGAAGAAGATGGGTACGTTGTTTAAAGATACAAGATTATTACCGCTATTATCCCTGACTTTAAACGATATTACAAAGCTACAGTAACCAAAACAGCATGGTACTACTGGCACAAAAACAGACATGAAGGCCAACAGAACAGAATAGAGAATCCAGAAATCAACCCATGTATTTATTTATTTATTTTTTTATATGGAAAGAAATTTTATTTTCAAGGATTTGTGCAGACAATGGTGAATAAAAAATTGTACTTCAACTATAAAAAGGAACTGACTTCGTTCCACCTGGCATACAGGGTTTATGGTGATGTCAGTTTGAATATGAGACAATATTCCCAGAGGAATAACCTCTTATAATTTTTAGTCAAAAATATGACATATCAACCAAAGTAACGAGTTAAACAAGTTTCTACTTATCTACTTACATAAAGTCTATAAATGAAATAAGCTGTATATTTGTTTCTTGCTGTAAATTACCTTCACTTGTGCACTTTTTGGTACATTCTGGTATGAAAACATCAAAATATATCTACTCAAGAGTTTATGTCAAAATTACCCACCCAGGAGTCTGTGAAAATTGGTTTGAACTGGAACTGTGGAATGGAACTAGTTTAAAATATGAAGCAGCTCTAAGCACCAAGCTTAGAGACATTAGCCCTATTAGAAAACATGAATCATTAAAGCTACAAAATAACAAGTGCAAAACACGCTGAACCTGTTTCCAGAGAGTGACATTCCCTTTAGCCATCAGGTTCCAAAATCACACCTACAAGGTGTAACTGTCCTTCCTGTTCAACTAATTTCCTTTCTCTCATGCAAAAGATGATGCTCAGAAATGACAATGGGAAACATATCAATCATTGAAATGTACCCTGTGGACCAATTCCTGAAGAGATAACAGCCACAACTCTGAGATGATTAGATATGTAGTGTTTAGTTGGTGATTTTCTATACTTCTAGAAACCCTCAAAACACTAAACTGCGTATTTCATAATCTAAATTTCAGCAACTTTCATTCTTTTGGAGTAAGCAGACAAAAGACAATTTATTATGAAATGGGAGTCAACTACAGCTAACTTGTCCACAGGTAAATTTTACTGTTGTGGACAACTCAACTGGAAGTCCTATTTCTATGCTTGTTTATTATAATAATCTAATTTCAGACCTATTCTTTTTTTTTAAAAAAGAGAAGTTATAGGCTTCACAAATCTAACAGCTTATACTTTAGAAGATCATATGAGGAGAGAATGGAAAAATCTTCCCTTCAAATGTTGAGTCATCTAAACTGATTTGCTCAGGAGTTGCCGTACTCCATGGAAAAGCTCTTCAATCTCAATTGCAAAGCTGTTTTCCTTCACTTCAGAGAACACCCTCATTTTGTTTGTGGATTCTATGAAACATACAAACATGCTGATGAGTATCAGCAGCTTATCTCATTTAAATTTCTCGTGTTCTTATAATAAATAAAATTTCCAGAGATAACTAAATAGTACTACTGCAATATGAAAAAAATTGAAGAGTTAGCCAAAAAAAATCAACTAAAAATTGCTGTAACAACCCAGATTTAACAAAGAATAAGTTTGTATCTATTATAACATGACAAAACTTCCATCTAACATCACAATAAATTCTTATACCAGATGAATTTACTAGTATATGAATTAATACGCTAGATTTATTTCTTCTACCCTAACTGCAAATATATTAAACAATTATTTCTTCAATAGTTTCTTTTTCTCCTAGTGGTGGCATTTAAAACCGAGTAAGAGTATTTAGCACTAAGTAATTCAGAGAACATAAAAAGTCTTTAGGAAATAGCAACAGTTGATTCATTCTTCATATACCATTTGACTGAAGTCTCCTTTTGGGGATACTAGCGAACAGAAAATTTTTTGTCTAAGCCACTGCTTTCTGGTCTCTTCACAGATAGATAATTCCCAAGTTTTATGTAGGTCCATATTCTCTTGGCAAAACTCTTGACCTACCAGCATGCAGCACAACTACTTTATCTGTTCTCTTTTTGCATCTTTCCAGATGAGTATATGAAAAATAAATTTCTATAGCCAAACAATTTCTTGGCGTTGCATAACTCCTGTTTGCCAACCAGCAGCCTGCCTCATTCTCAATCTGCCAAATCCCGAACAGTGAAAAAAAGTCAAGTCTTGAAAATTATTTCCTCTCCCAAGATGTCTGAACACAGCCTATTTCCTTCCTTCAGTTTGAAAAACATGAGCCTCAGTTTGAAAAACATCCTGATGAGGGGCTGAAGAACAAAATAGCTGAGATTTTTAAGCAGGACATATGTGATCTTTTCTTCAAGGGGTGTAATTTATCTGTAATACTATATGCTCTCTGCTGAAGACTGATTTACACACAGACCAAAGGAAGTTGGCTTTCTGGAGTCCCCTGAAGGATAAATAATGTTTGTGATCATGAGTTTTCCCCACATATGGCAGGGTCAGATGCTGTGGCGTCATCCTGGGGACTCTGATGATTTTAGCTGAACTCTCCTATTCTGGGTCCAGGCCCCCAACAGGTTCTTCACCCCCATCCCCTTGATTGGCAGTTGATGAGTTGGATACTTTGGAATTCATTTTATAAACAGGACGTAAAACGCCATTACAACACAGGCGATTGCCACAGCAGC
The DNA here is from genome assembly GCF_027409185.1 of Cynocephalus volans. Classification (NCBI taxonomy): domain Eukaryota; kingdom Metazoa; phylum Chordata; class Mammalia; order Dermoptera; family Cynocephalidae; genus Cynocephalus; species Cynocephalus volans. Next base: position 19,623,323 of record NC_084478.1, read on the forward strand.
ATGCAGCCTGGTTCCAATCACAGCAGCTTTGTAAAACACACCCCAAACTCCCTTCTTCTCTGATAGCAGCCAGGTTTTGAGACGAGGTACTTTCTTGAAGTAGGCACATGTGCAAACAAAGAGCAAACCAAACACCAGAATCCCATCCAAGGAGTACACGTTCGTCATGGCGGCTGGGCCCGGGCCTGAGTAGGCGGTCCGGGTTTAGCGGTGGTAGTGGCGAAGGGGAACGCGGTTCCTGGTTGATACTTCCCGATCCGGGCCGCAGCGACGGGCCTCAACCCATGTATTTATAGCAAACTGATCTATGAAAAGGGCACCAAGAAGATGCAATGGGGAAAGCAGAACCTCTTTGATAAATGGTGCTGGGAAACTGGATAACCATACGTAGAAAAGTGAAACTGGATCTGTACCTCTCACCATATGCCCCCCAAAAACTCAAAATTGATTAAAGACTTAAAGACACTTGAAACATTAAAACTGCTAGAAGAAAACATAGGGGAACCCTCCAGGATGTAGGACTGGGCAAAGACTTTATGAATAAGACCCCATAAGAACAGACAACAACAAAAATAAACAAAGGGACTGCATCAAACTAAAGAGCTTCTGTACAGAAAAGGAAACAATGAACAGAGTGAACAGACAGCCTACAGAATGGGAGAAAATATTTGCAAATTATGCATCCAACAAGGGATTAATATTCAGGATATACAAGGAGCTCAAACAACTTTATGGTAAAAAAAATCCAATTAAAAAAAGGGCAAAGGAGCCAAATAGACATTTCTCAATGGAGGATATGCAAATGGCCAACAGGTATATGACAAATGCTCAACATCACTAATCATCAGGGAAATGGAAATTATATACTGGCTATTATCAAAACTACAGAAAACAACAAATGCTGGGAAGGATGTGGAGAAAAGGGAACCTTTCTGCACTGTTGCTGGGACTGCAATTTAGTACAATTATTATGGAGAACACTATGGAGGTTCCTTAAACAACTACAGATGGATCTACCATATGATCCAGTAATCCAACATTTGGGTATATATCCAAAGAATGGAAATCACCATGTCAAAGGGATACCTGCACTCCATGTTTATTCCAGCTCTGTTTACAATGGCCAGGTTACGGAACCCATCTGAATGTCTAACCATGGGTGACTGGATAAGGAAAATGTATATATACACAATGGAATACTACTCAGCCATAAAAAGAATGAAATTCTGCCCTTTTCAGCAACATGGATGAGTCTGGAGAAAATTATGCTAAGTGAAACAAATATGTATAAACGGTTCAAAATTGGCATTCTAATTTCACATTAAAATATCCTTCTTTGAAATACTATAAACCTTTTACACTTTCCTTAAATAATGGCTATCAAATGGTTTTAAAGTGGAAATCTTGACTGCTTGACGTTCAAGACCATATAATGACACACACAACCTCACACTGAAAGGTTCATAAAGATTTAGAAGAATGAAATATATCACTTACAGTAGACTCTTCAGAAGGTAGTTTGTAGTAAAGGTGGAAGGCTTCTTAATTAAGCACCCATTCCATGCTGAATAGGAGGTTATTCTATTCCATGCTGAATGGAAGCTGGCTATGCATCAGTTTCTGGCAACTCAAGGGAGATGTCACCTCTACTATAAGTTCAGTTATGGATCTCAGTTCTGGGATATATCCCAGAGCACCATTCACTATCGAGAATAACTCCAGATAAAAATAACCTATTATGTCACAAGGCCTTATCTTGTAGCCAGCTTCGGAAAACAAGCCTTTAAATCTTTTTTATGAGCCCAGATAAGGGTGTTTTATACCATCCTTCTGGGTGACAATTTCAAAGCTATTTTTCCAGGACGATTGTGTACATAGTCTATTGTAAGAAACAGGCATTGGTTAGTATTCTGTCTAGACCTGTGATGATTGTTCCATGTAAAATCCAATTCCAAATAGACTCTTTCATTTTGATCCATACCGATCACTATGAATGAAAAATTCTTAGTAATCACATTGCAAGTGAAATTTTGTTTACAGTAGGAGATGGGAGTTCTAAAGATAATGAAGCATATACAAATGTTTTTTGAGTAACTAGTGTTACTGTTAACAGAGAAAAGGTTGAGTGGCAGAGAGGTACAGATTTCCGAGAGCACAGAACAAGGCTATTCAATTTGATCTGGAGAGAAGGCTTTTCAGAATAAAGTAATATAGACAACAAACTTGAAACATGAATAGGATAGTGTTCAAGGCAAAGAAAAATGACACATTCAAAGAAGAAGAGATATCATGGTGAATTCGAGTGTTTATAAAATTTCTGATCATATATAAAGATGGTAGATCAATCTTTATGGAAAGTACAAGAGAATTACATTCTGTTCATTTTCTGTATTCATATACTGTCTACATAATGAACAGTTTATCTCCTAGTTTGGGATTCCCATAGCTTACTGTGTGCTATTTGCTAATACAGGAAAATAACATATGTTCTCTTGTTAGTATTAATAGATAAAATAGTGGTCTATTAAGTGTACAAACGATATATATGTATATATATACACACACATGCACACATATGCATACATATTTATTAATCAAGTTAAAATCTCAATATTAATTCCATGTTTTTGTCCCTTTGGCTATATTCTTCTTTAGTAAAATGTATGACTTATCTTTTATGATCAGATTATAATTCTAAAATTTTTCAACAAAGGTTATGAGTAATATTTGCAGACATTTTTAGGATTTTGGGGAGTGGATCCCCATATATTACTAAGAAATCTTAAGAGACAGCTGAAAAGAAATCCTGGAGCCCAGCTGTTCGTGAGGCTTATAAAATACTTGTGCATCCTTTCTTACGTGTGATAAATATCCACAGCAATGTGGGAACAAATGGATTTAACTCTTCTGTTCCCTTCCCTCCTTTTGTTTTTTCTCAAAGGTATGCTCATCTATTAATTATATTTGGTAACATTAAATAGAAAAATTAAAATGTGAACAAGTGTTTTTCAGATTATTATAAATTATTATAAATTAGGTATATGCACCAAGGCAATAGTGTAAAAATAGCATAGCTGAACAACAAGACAGATGACATAGTGCATTTTTTAGTGGGTGTATAGACAGGGCTTCCTGATTCTTCTTTCATATTGAAAGCAAGAATCTCTCAGCTTCCACCATCTTGCAATGTCAGACCCCTGATTCACTGTCGTCACCACCAGTCAGGCATTTTGTTATAGGCAACAAAAACAGATGAGTACAGAAAATCGGGCAAGTCCCATGTGGTAGAGATGCAGAGAGCATGTAATGGTGCAGCCCAGCGACCCTTAGATAAGATTAGTGCAAAAGAAAGGGATTGTCAAGAGAAGGGGAAAAGGCCCAGAAGGCATTGCAGAAGCCTCTGGGGCCAACCCTTCTGTTTCAGACCCAAAGACCTGGGGAAACAAAATGGTCCTGGAGAAAAGCCTGAGGTGCCCTCCACGGGCTTGTTGCCCAAGGCCAACTTGGGATGCTGCTCCCCACTCCAGCACCCCAGCTGCTTTGGCTGCTCCAGCTGTGGCTAAACTGGCCCCAGGTGTGGCTCGACCCACAGCTTTGGAAAACACAAGCCAGAAACCTTGGCAGAGTCCATGTGGTGTTAGGTGTGCAGGCTTGCAGAATGCCAGAGCTGGGACGGCTTGGGAGCCTCGAATGCAATTTCAGAGGATATATGGAAAAGTCTGGCCCAGAAAGAGATCTGTTGCAGAAGCAGAGCCGCCCTAGACAACCGTCACTAGAGCATTGCCACGTGGAAATGTGGGGTTGGAGTTGCAGCAGAGAAACCCCAACAATGCCATGTCTAGTGGAGCCGTGAGAGCAGGACCACCACAGCAACCCCAGACTTGTGGAACTACCAAGGTGGAATACCAGCCCGAGAGAGCTGAAGTGGGGCCTGAGACTAGGAAAGACATAGGAGCAAAGGTGCCCAAGCACTTGGGGATGCAACCCCCACACAAGCTTGCAGGGGAGGTTGAACATGGCATTGTTTTCCAACTTTGGGACCTCTGCTGAAGCAGAGAGAAAAAATCTCATTTTGAAACTATCTTACATATATGTATACTATACTATGCTGTACTACAATGTGTAATTTTCGTCACTCGGTGATGGACACTTAGGTTGTTTCCAGACTTTGCTCCTCTAAACAACACTGCAATAAATATCAAAGTATATTTCCCTCTTCACAATTTTTAAATATGTTAGTAGGAAAAATTCTAAAAAGATAATATATGAATCAAAGGTTAGTGTTTATTTCTATGCATACTTCGAAATTGCAGTGGAATGGAATAAAAGTACCCCACATTTCTTCCATCACCATATTTAATCAACATTATAACCATCTACCTATGAGATCATTGCAGAATAACAAGTCATTTTTATTCTAATTTATATATTTAATTTTTCCAGAGTGTATATGTATTAGTTTACTGTATGCACAGACTGGGTGGCTTCTAACAACGAAATATTCTTTCACAGTTCTAGAGACCAAAAGTCCAAAAGTCACTATCACTGGGTGGAAATCAAGATGTCAGCAGGACTCCAGAGGCTCCAGGGGAGAATCTGCTTCTTGCTTCTTCCACCTTCTGATGGCTGTTAACATTCTTTGGGTTGTGGCCACAACACGCTAATCTTCAAGGCTACGACTTCAAATCTTTCTCTATCATCTGTCTTCATCTTTGTGTGTATTTCAAATCTCCCTCTGCCTTCCTTTTATAAGAATACATGTGGTTTCATTTAGGGCCAACGAGTATAATCTAGGGTAATATTCCCCTTCTTGAAAGCCATCACTAAATCACACCTACAAAGACTTGGCCATTTCAGGTTATATTTACAGGTTCCAGGGATTTGGAGATGTTTATCACTTGGAGGACTATCTTTTTTAGCCTGCCACAGAGCCAGACTGCTTCGTTAAGACTGGGAGTTAAGGGCCGACCCTGTGGCTCACTCGGGAGAGTGCCGCGCTGGGAGCACAGCGGTGCTGGTAGCGCTGAGGCCGCGGGTTTGGATCCTATATAGGGATGGCCGGTGCAATCACTGGCTGAGCGCGGTGCAGACGACACCAAGCCAAGGGTTATGATCCCCTTACCGGTCACACACACACACACAAAGAAAAAGACTAGGAGTTAAATTTCCTATTGGAAATTTAGAATACTTCTCAAGGAAGGTGAGAGATAATGGATAAGAGAAAAAGCAAAAATCTACTAATGTTACATAACAACATATATACATTTTATGTAAATACACACATAGCTATAATGTGAACTTGATATAAGTATACCATTTATAGAAATCCATGGAACACCAAATTCATGTACATCAGACTGATAAAGATGGGATCCTGAGCAATATGTAGGCTTGACAGATTTTAGATTACAGGTGATGGTAAAAGGAGATTTAAATATTATTAGTAGGTATTTTTTACAAGAATAATATATTCATGTATGAAGTATCCCTTTATAAATTTCAAAGGAAGACAGAAGGAAAAGAGAAAAATGTGCCAATTCTCTTACATTTGAGTAAAATACCTTATAAAAGAAAAAAAAGAGGTTACTGTAAATTATTGCTTACAGTCTAATTTCAAGGTATCAACATGTGGTTACATCTCTGAGTACTGAGATACAATATTTGATTTGAGAAATAATAATGAAATGCATTAGTTGTTATGTATAAAAGAGAAACTGTTATAATGTGAGATTATCTAAGTATATACTACTCATCAACATCTCTGTCGTATTTAAAAATTTTTGGATACGGAAAATGTGGTACATCTACGGAATGGAATACAACTCAGCTATAAAAACGAATGAAATACTGCCATTTGCAACAACATGGATGGACCTTGAGAGAATTATATTAAGTGAAACAAGTCAGGCACAGAAAGAGAAATACCACATGTTCTCACTGATTGGTGGGAGCTAAAAATTAATATATAAATTCACACACATACACACACACACACAAACCAGTGGGGGGGGGGGGGAAGAAGATATAACAACCGCAACTACTTGAAGTTGATACGACAAGCAAACAGAAAGGACATTGTTGGGGGGGAGGGGGGGAGGGAGAAGGGAGGGAGGTTTTGGTGATGGGGAGCAATAATCAGCCACAATGTATATCGACAAAATAAAACTTAAAAAAAATAAAAAATAAAAATAAATAAAAATAAAAAAAATAAAAATTTATCTACATTATTATTTATACCATCAGAATCATTTTATAGGTAAGTAACCTGAGACTCAGAGAGGATAAATGAGTGATCTGAATGAAGCCCAATAGGTAGAAAGTACTTCAATGACAAAATCCCAACCATACTAAATCCATATCCAATACAAAAAACTTTTCACCCATGTCTAAAATATTAGTAAAGATATACAAAACAATCATACATCATCCAATTATAAAAAATATATTTATCAGGCCGGCCCCTTGGCTCACTCGGGAGAGTGCAGTGCTGGTAGCGCCAAGGCTGCGGGTTTGGATCCTATATATGGGTGGCCAGTGCGCTCACTGGCTGAGCGTGGTGCAGAAAACACCAAGCCAGGGATTACAATCCCCTTACTGGTCAAAAAAAAAAAAAAAAAATTTATATATATATATAGCCCACACCTGAGAATGTGAATGTTTTTAAATTGAAGTGAGGTCAAGAGAGTATTTCTTTGGAGATGTTTGCCGTAGTGCTCTGGTACTTCCTCTTATTTCACAATCACACTTACCTCTTGGAAGGGGGCAGGGGGTGGCCAGTGGTGCTTTTCATTGCTAGCCTAGTGAGAGGAGCTTTATTTAAAGCCTGATTTAGCACCCCAGCAATGCTAATCACTGTCTCGGAGCCTCCCTTCGGAAACACAGCCTGGGAGGAAACAGGGCAATGATTTCAGAGCACAGTGGTTGGGGCCTTTAGTCAATTACACTCCCTCTCTACAAGGTGCATTCTTGTGGCCACCCCACCCATCATGCAAGTTTATTGTGAAATTGGAAATAATGTAGGTAAATGGCGGTGGACAGTGTGCTCGACTCATAAAGAATAAAGAATACCTATTGTCATAGCCCATGTGTGGACTCTTTCTCGTAATGACTCTGTGGTATTCATAGGATATGTATTCTTTAACAGTCACAAACTCCTTCCTTTCAGGTGTTTGTATTTGTTTTCTAAGGCTGCCATAACAAATTATCACAAACTGGGAGCTTAAATAACAGAAATTTATGTTCTCACTGTTCTAGAGGCTAAGAGTCCAAAATCCAGCTGTTGGCAGTGTTTGTTTCTTCTGCGTCCCTCTCCTTGGCTTGCAGACATTTGCCTTCTCCCTGTGTCCTCACATGGCCTTCGCTCCATGTGTGTCTGTGCCTTCATGTCCTCTTCTCATAAAGACTCCAGTCATATTGGATTAAGGCCTACCCTAATGACCTCATTTTAATTTATTTATTTAGGACTTTATCTCCAAATAAAATTACATCCGTAAGTACTGGGGGTTTAGGACTTTAATATTTGAATTTGGGGGAGGGGGGCACATTAGCTGTAACAGTGTTATTGGCAATCTTTACAAACAAGAAAACTGAGAACCAAATAAGATGCCACAGTTACACTTGTAATGAAAAACAAAATCAGAATCTCTGTAATTCTAAGCAAAGTGCATTCTCTTTTCATCAATGTGCTTTATGCACTCTTGTATGTACTTGCCTTTTGTAGGTAGCAGGGAAATAGAGAAGGTGACTCAGGCTAGTGGAAGTGGACCCGACATCCACAAAGTAAGAGAAGCCTTTGAATCAATCTCCACACATCTTTCAACCAGTGGTTCACAATCAAGGGTGATTTTTGCCTCCTCAAGAGACATTTAATGTGTTTGGGTACATTTTTGGTTGTCACAACTGAGCTTGTGCTGCTGGCATCTAGTAAGTAGAGGTCATGAATGCTGCTCATATTTTACCAAACACAGTACAGACCCCCTAACACCAAATTATTTGGGACAAAGTGTCAACAGTGGTAAAGTCGAGAAACCCAACCACAGAATAAGACAATTTGGTCGCTGCACCTGTCTGTCCCTAGAAAGGGATCATTCCATATTAGCCACCTCCAGCTAGTGATGAGAACTAAAGGGGTGGCAAATTGTATGGATTTATTTTGAAAATTTAGAATTCTATCCTGACCATTCCTGGGCATGATACATATTTTTTCTCCAGGCCAGCCTGATTGGTCCACCCTGTGATTAGCAGCCTGGCAAAAATGGGGCCTATGAGATCCAAACTTAATTCTGGTGAACGTTTCTAAAACTGTTCTTGTCCTTCTTTCATCTGATCTTCCTACATGAAAGGTTTAGGTGAGTGTAGAGTATAATTGGGGGCAAAATGACAAAAGTTATAGTGAGAGAAATGGGACACTTAGGTATTGTGTAGGGTGGGAGAAGAGCAAGAACCCAGCATCTAGGGTGTACAAGGGAGGAAGGGCATTAATGACTTGTGTCTATTAGAACTGCCGCTGGAAGCTTTCTCCCCAAGGAACATTCTGGTGCAGCTCTTCTAAACTGTTGCAAGAACCTTCAATTTAACTGACTGCTGGGTCTGACACCCCAGCCAGATGGCTCTGACCACCAGTTCCTTTACTTTTGAGAGATCTATCAGAAGCGGCAGGGGAGGCTTCCAGCTCCTGTCCCTCCCTCCCTGCTCACACACACAATCCTCTCCCAATGTCAGTCATTTTATGGAGCAGAGTAATGCCAGACCTCCCAGCTCCTGAAAACACTATGACTTGTCCCTTACGGGTGGCAAACTTTCAGCATGTGAGACCCTCAATCACTCTAAATAGAAGGGCTTAACTCTGAGGCAACGACAGCCATACTAAACCCTCAGCTTTGCCTGTTATTTATTTATTTATTTTCAAAGAGAAAGACGTTTTTATTGTTTTAGTAATAAAAGATATAAAAATGGGATTGTTTACAGAAATTTACCTTTTGCAGAACAACCAGCTTGAACTCATGTATACTTCAAACAATGTTTACTGTACACGTGACATAATGAAGTTAGAGGGCACCATTGCAGTGGTGTCTTCTCCTAATCTTGCCAGCTGCACACATAATTAATTCTTATTCAAGTCTGTTACATTTGTGCTACTGAAACGTGGTCCATACACTGGCTGCCTGTCTGTGAACCGCCTGGTCCGCAAGATCAGCTCGCATCAGAATGGAAACCGACTAAGGCATTAAGCACACTGTTTAGTCCAACTGACATTTTTTCCTTCACAGCAAGACTTTCTGCAGGAAGGAAGCAGTGTGTTCACTGACGTCCTGGCTCGAGCTCCTGCTCTCACTGTGGACCTGCTCTGCTGTGCCCCAATCACCGCGTCCCTTCCCTTCACTGCCTGTCCCACAGACGTCCTCGAACCTCCTCACCAGGGCCTCCAAGAAGTGAGCCCCAACCTCGATTGCCAGCGTGTGGTGCAGGATGCTGAGCAAGAGCACATGCTCAATCACCAGCCTGCTGGGCATGGCCGCGTCACAGACACAGGCGCCCAGTAGGGCAGCGGTCAGAGTGTCACTCACGTCTTTCCTGCTGGGCCATCACAGCGCCTGCCGCTGTCCCCTGATGGACGCCATGTCTGGTCCACTCAACCTGCTCATCAGACTCTTCGCCTGTTTCCTTCGCCTTTGCATTTCTTCCTCTTCTGGACATCCATCGTCTGCTCAGCTCGCCTCCCATGAGGGGACGTACTGAGCACTGTCGCAGAGCGCAGCTGCCCCGCCGTGTCCCCATCCTGCACGTTTCCACTCCTCTCTTCATCTCCTGCAAAAGGGACTCTGCCTTCCCGCCTTTTCTCCTGCACTCCGCCTTCCGCGTCTGCGTCACCTCCTGCCCGTCACCCTGGTCCCCTCGTCCCCCTCATGTCCTCAGAGCCTCTGTCGGAGCAACTCTCGGGATGTCTGTCCTGGTCCCCTCGTCACCCTCACGTCCTCAGAGCCTCAGTCGGAGACATTCTCGCAGTGTCTGTCCTGGTCTCCTCGTCGCCATCACATTCTAAGAACCTGTGTCGGATCCACTCTTGGGGTGTCTGTCCTGGTCCCCTCGTCCTCCTCACGTCCTCAGAGCCTCTGTCGGAGCCACTCTCGGGGTGTCTGTCCATCCAGGTCCCCTTCCCCCCCCCCCCCGCCGCCCCCAGGACCACCTGGCCTGTCATTTCAATTGCTTTAGGGGAAGGACCTGTGGTCTGTTATTAGGGACACGTTCTAGGTGGCTGCTCTGCCTGCTGGGGTGAGGCATGGAGGGAAGAAGGCCGAGTGACTCTTGTCACCTCTACAAACCTTCCATTCCCTCACCACGTTCCCTCCCACTCCCCTAATTTCCGTTTCACTCTTCACTCCTGTCACCTCTCATTCCTTGTTCAACATGCCACACACAACGCTACCAAGTGTCCTCACTGCCACATGAGGGTCATTTTTCTTTCTACTTTTCTTTATTTCAGCTGCACCTCAGCAGGGCCCATCGCATACACATAGACGTCTCGGCCAACCAGAACTGAACTCATTAGTTCTTGATCTATTATGTTGCTGTCAATCTGATCCAGAATATAAGATTATGAATTTTTAGGCATAATTTGTGATGTAAGTGCTTATAGCTGGCTTTGTCCCCCATCTACTTAGGAATGATTATATGGCTGCCGTTGTTGAAAATGAGTTTGAAAATCTATTTCTTGAGTACTTAATATGTTCTGGGTGATTCATACATAGTTTCTAATTTTAAGACAAGATAGAGAAACTGTGCCCAGAGAAGAAACAAGTGGAGTAAGGTCATGGAATTGGTAAGCATCCGAGCCTGCATTATCATCAAAGGCCATCTCAATACGAAGCTTTTGCTTTATCTGTTATGTCACCCTCCCTTTCTGGTGGGTTTAGAAAGTCACCAAGACATACAAACTGCCGCAAGTTGTGTGTTTAAAGCCCAGACCTTGATGAGTCCAGGGCACCTCTCCAAAATGCCTGCCCGGAGTTTATAGTACATACAGTGCCATGTCGAACTGCTTCTTTTCATATCATTAATGACCTACTTAAGGGTCCTTTTGAAATTACTTCTCAAAAACTTAACTAGGAAATTACAAGTTCTTGACATGGTTCTCTTCTCACACACCACAGCTAGACACACGGAACATTCTGATCAATGTTTCACTCATTGTGTACACAGTAAGGATTGCTCTTCTGTGTTTTGTTGCCCACTTGGATGTTCTCTGCATAGTAGGTTCTGCCATCTGATGGGGAAATTGCCTTTGCAGCATTTTGCTTTTCACACTGGTTCCACTAACATTAGGTACTTGGACTAGAAAAGGGCTCACAGAAGTTACTCAACTCAATAGAACGCCTGTCCTGTTTTTCTTTTTATACATTTTATTTATTTATTTATGTTTTTATTTTTGCTTCCCATTGTTCTAAGCCCTCTTTCATATTTCCTTACAAATTCACTGGGAAAAATACAGCAAGAAATGCCAGTATTCTTTTTTTTTCCCTTTTTTTCATGGCAGATTAAAACTAGCTGATAGGAAGAGAATAAACAGAAATAATGTCAAAACAGAAATTTTCTTCTCTGTCCAGTCGTGAATAGATGCTCTGCTAGGGACCTTCGGCTACACCCACCACAATAAAGACTTAAACATATTTTTTCAAAGCACAACTCTGTGTACATGTGTACTATAGAAAATCACCCCCATGACAGTCTAGCCAGAAGGAAATCATGAAATTCCTTTCTAACAAACTATCTTTTTTGACATACAATCACAATGTGAATAATCCTGTTACAACATTTGATTTAACTAGCATGGCTTAAGAAGTGTAAAAACGCAGTTTCCCTACTGTGTTGTGTCCTCTGCAATGTATAATTATCGCCTGAGGTCATGTCCACACCTTAGTAGATGAAATTATTGCTTGTTGTTCTTAGGAATATAGTCTCTTTGTAGCTTCTCCACTAGGCTCTTAGTTTTGCATAAGCTGTGTCTCCTGTTGGCACAATAGGAAATTTAATATGGTCTCTTTTATTTTTGGAATTAACTCCTAAATTTTATAGTTCAGCACGAATATCATCAAATGGTACAAAAAAGTACAGTGTATTTTTAATATACAAAATAAATATCTGTTTTATGGAAAACTATACTTTTATCTACATAAACAGCACAAATTAACATTAACTCTAAAATCTTGAAAACAGGAGAAACTGCTTTTCAGTTGAAGAAATTCCAGGAAAAATAGAATAAGTTAACTTGTTCCTCTAGAAATAAATCCTGTTAATTCTTTGCTAGATCTGTTTTTTAGAGATTCATCTGCATACACTCTTTAATAAAGTATTTTTTATAGTATACTTTTACTTGTTTACAGAAAAGAACTTCACGTGCAGTATGCTGACTTTGACACTTAAGTAACTTTTTCTTGGCCCAAAATGGCTTCTACATATGAAATGCCTTTTCATTCAGCACTGTTTTTTTTTATTTTTTCTGTATGTTAGTCTTTATAAATTACACTTTAAATCTTACCTCTGCCTTAGATGGAAGGATAAATTTCATTAATTAATCAGGAGATGACTTAAAAATATCTTTCACAATCTAGACAGTTAAAAATACTCAGTTCTACTCACCCCCAAAGTCCTCGAGAAAACACTGTGCAATGCTACCAAACTGTTCCATGCCATCTATTGTCTAAGAAAAAAATTAGATCAACAACTGCACATTTTGAACCCAGCTTGCCTTTTTTATTCAGGGAAATATACTCTGTGTAGATATACCACATTTTCCATTTCCACTCATCTGATGATGAACACTGGGGAACAGGTATACCTTTGACTTGATGATTTCCATTCCTCTGGGTATATTCCCAGCAGTGGGATAGCTGGGTCATATTGTACATCTATCTGCAATTGTTTGAGGAACCTCCATATCATTTTCCATAGAGGCTGCACCATTTTGTGGTCCCACCAACAATGTACGAGAGTTCCTTTTTCTCCGCAACCTCGCCAGCATTTATCTACACGATGGAATACTACCCAGCTATAAAAAAGAATGAAATACTGCCATTTGCAACGACATGGATGGAACTAGAGAGAATTATATCAACTGAAAGAAGTCAGGCACAGAAAGAGAAATACCACATGTTCTCACTTATTGGTGGGAGCTAAAAATAAATAAATAAATTCACACACACACACACAAACACACACACACACACACAAACACACACACACACACACACACACACACAAACCCGGAGGGGGGTGGAGAAGACACAACAATTACAATTCCTTGAAGTTGACACGACAAGCATACAAAGAGGACATTGTTTGGTGGGAGGGGGGAGAGGGACTAGGGAGGGAGGTTTTGGTAATGGGCCACAATAATCAACCACATTGTATATCGACAAAATAAAAAAAAAAAAAAAAGAAATATATTCTGGAAGTTCCTTCCCTCTAACCATCAGGCTGAATTTTTGTTAAATGTTTGCAGAAAGGTCTGGACAGCATAACTTTATTTTTTATTTTATTTGGCCTTGTTTTTCCATATAAACATAAACGGTTATTTCAAAAAGGCAACTGAAGGGAAGAACACCATGGTTAGAACGATTGTGCAAGCAGACTTTGCAGGAACTGTCGAAGTTGTTTCTAATATAAACTCCTGAAACAAAACTACGTTAATATTACTTAATCAGCCTGTGTTTCCCCCAAACTAAATATTCAACAAAATATTCAGCTAAATATTTAACAAAAGAGTTAAAAGGAATATTTTTAAGACAGAAGTTCTTTTTGATAATATGTAGGTAGGCAAGAAAAAAAAAATAGTCTGGGACTACTCCTCGGAGTATAATTTCAAACAAATTATACCGTATCGTAAAATTATAGATGGTTTACATTCTTCTTCATATTACTTTCTTAAAAGCAAGTCTGGTTCCTTTTTTTTTTTTAAGGTTATGGAAAGTCTTCTTTTTTACAGAATTGAACCCTCTTAAACTCATCATATATGCTATTGCATATCTCACACAAGAAAGCTTTTGGAATCAGACTTTTCAGCTCATTGAAATTTGTAGAATTTTAGTTGAAGCACATGTTGAGGGTCTTCCATAAAGATTTTATTTGCTGAGATAAGGTCTTTCCCTGGGGGATGTTTCTTCTTCTTTATTTTCTTCTTCATCGTCATCATCTGGATAATCCACTAAACGAACTACGCTGCTACCGTTTGGGCTCCTTGTTCTATTAGCAAAAGCAGCAGAAGGAGATGAAAACAATTTTAAGTCACTAGATGATGTTCTTTTGGGAAGGCCTACCTCCTTCCAATCTTCTTTTGTTCTTTTTGTCTCCATGAATTGATCATAAGAATCTGGAAAGTTATTTTCTAATGATGGCATGACTGCTACTCCCATATCTTCTTTAAAACACATTTCTTCCTTTACCTCCGAGACTTTGGCACCTCCTTGAGGTATGTTACCATATGGGATGGAACGCAAATAATTCTGTATTCGACTTTCCCTGTCCTTCTGATCGTCATATTTAATCTTCAGTCCTTTGAATGTCTGGACATATTCAATCGATTCAAGTGCCTTATAAAACTTTTCGACTATATGTGCAACAAGAGACGGGATATTTTCCACTCTTATGTATTCAAACAGCTCAATAATAGCTGAATTCAACATATTGTACCTGGTTCCATTATGCAGAAAAGCATTTACAACTGGGTCAAACAGATTTCCCCCGATGATGTAACTATTATAAAGTTCATCTTTAAGGCCAATCATCCTTCTCATAAAGCGAACAGCACACAAGACCAGGAAAGTGTGCTTTGAATTCATCAAAATCAAGACCCTTCTTAGCAAATCATTGCTCAAAATAGAGCTTTTTATGTAATGTGTGTGTTGTTGTAAGCAAAATGTGAGTAGGTCTAAAATTATAGCAAGCAGCTGTGCTGTTTGATAATTATTGGGGCAATTGTTGCTTTCGGTGGATATATTACCTCCTTCACGTTTGTCTTCTGAAGTGGTGGCCAAAAGTGGTGCTATCAGGTTATGCAGACAATGTTTATAGAAGAAATTTAGAAAATCGCATCTTACGTTTTTATTGGATACTGACAGCATGTTGTGCAGATCAAGCAAAGTGCGCAGATGTTCCATCACGTGCAGAGCACCTCCCAGATCAGGATCAGTATCACAGGTCATTTGTTTAATCACTACATTCATGAAAAGGTCATCACCTTCAGTCTTCTCTGCTTCCTCCATTACAAGTTCTCGGATCTTCGATGGACTGTACTCAACAAGATAAGTAAATATATCTGTAGCAGCCGATCTTATTAGCACATCATCAGCACTCATTACGATTTTAAGAGCAGGAAGAATTTCCAATTGTGTCAACTTTTGGAATAGCTTATACTTGCTTTGAGGCCGAAATGTCTTAGAAAATGCACAGAAGTCCTTGAAAAATAGCACCAATTCACGCCATTTGTCATCATCTAGAGTCTTATCCGTTAACTGTGCCAAAACTTCAGACAAACACTTGCGATCTCGCTGCAGCATGCTGGCTATCTCAACCTTCTTGAGGAAAATAAAATGTTGGAGAGTAGAAAGATTATCTGCAGATGTGGGTGGCTGAGGCACCAGAACGTCATATATGTACTGCACTCTGTACATCTGACGTATTTTTTGCCTAAGTTCAGAGTCTGTTATTGGTATAAATTCCTGGAACTTGGCAGTTTGGCTCAAGAATTCCCTATGCCGTCTTGGCTGAGCCAAAGCAGGATCGTATTCAAGGCATCCCATCACATCCATGATACACTCATCAGAAAGCATGATCTTAAACAGAGGTTTGCTGTCGAAGGAGAACAGGCCTTTAATAATTGCATGGAAACGGTGTAAGCCTTCGGTGTTGTCTAGATTTTCACAAGTGCGGAACAGCTGCAGGAGTTTTTGAATATAATCCTCACTTTCCAGGACCAGAGCCAGCCTTTCCTTGCCAGTAGGTGAGGGGAGAACCGAGGTAACCAAAGCAGCGATTTGTTCAAGCCCATCGAGTTCACAGTTAGGCAGCTGGACCAGCTCAGTGGAAGCCCAGGACACGTCCCCGGGACCTACTTGGTCCCAGCGCTGGTCTTCATCCCGAACACAGACTCTGACGTGACGCCGTCTGCTCGCCATGTCCACCTCCGGCCTCACCGCACCAGACCCGGGGTTGGCTCCGGCCGCCACTTTGCGTATCCTGGCAACGGTAGCTGCGGCGACTAGGACAGCTACGGTGGCCGAGGTGGCAGTTCGGGCCGGCAGTGGTCACAGGGGCAGCAGCGGCTCCTGGGGGGCCACAGGTCAGCAGGGTTCCCGGCGGCCCTGCTGTCTTCCACTGTCCCCACTTCAATCTCCCCAACCTCCATCCCTGCCTTCTGCCCTCCCTTACCTACGATCTCCTAAAAAGGGAGCCTCTGGGCCTGCTCTCGGCTGTCTGAAATAGCCTCGACCCCGAAGGAATCTTGTGATCCCCACAGGATTCTGCCCCAAGAATGTGCTTATGTGACAGTAACTATACTTGCCACAGGGAGCTGCTGCTAAATGCACGCATGGAAGCTTCGAAGTTAGAGGATGTTCTTGCATAAAGGATTGTTGTCCCTCGGAAACATTTTTACTCATCTCGTGTGTGGGGATGGAGACTTAGGACCTTTGACAAAAGGGAAGCTTTATCACCTATGTCCTGACCAAGTCCACATCTGACGTTCTACGACAAGAAAAGGCTGGACCAAATAAGAAGCAGGAGCAAGTGACCTGTAGACCATTAGCAAGAATCAGAGGAATAGGCTTGGGTCTCCTCCATAAGACTTGGCCTAAGCCTGGATCCCTCTGTTAATCCATCTTTGAGAGAGGATATTGTTCCAAGAGGGAATTGGGCAGCCCCTTTCCTCTGTTCACTTAGGCCTGAAGCTCTGTCTTCCAGCACACATTTTCTTACATTTTCCAATCCATAAGTTCGTTCCTTATTGTTAGGGAAGGACTGAGCCAAAGGGAAACTGTGAGTTGAAATTAGCCAAGAGTGGATACTGACAATTACAGATAAATTATTTTACTTCTTTTCTTAGTGATGATAATCACAATGACCACAACAAATAATAATAATTAGTGCTTATTATTATTATGAAGAAGGTAATAACATAATTGACCAAGTGTAATATTTAAGTGCTTACAGTGTTCAAGACACTGTGACAAGAATGTTATACATATTTTCTTACTTAATTTTGGTAATAATTCAGTGATACAGGAGTATAAAGAATCCTTTTTGAATCAGGAAATAGACTTAGGGAACTTAAGTAAACTGCCAAAGGTCACACAGCTAATAAATTGAGGGACTCTGATTTGAACACATGTCTTTCTGATTCCAAAATTGTTTTTCTCAGCTATTAAACTGTGATATCCCCTTCTTTTCTTGGCTTTCATCACACTTTATTTCACATTCCTTCCATCTATATAATTTGTAATAACATAAAATTATCAAGACAAGATGAAAGTCACGCACTTCCTCCTTTAGATGCACAACTGTGTATGGCCAACTGAAAAATAGAAGCTTGGATGTGGCAAGTCTGTTAAATATAATTTCAACAGTAACCAAGTTGATTTTTGATGTAGCTGCAACTCCTGCAGTGTTCTTTTAAAAAATATTTCTCCAAAACATTAACACTGTTATTGCAAGGGAAAATCTGTGAAGTGGGCCACACTAAGCACATTTGGACTTGAAGAGTCCTATTTGTAACAATCACTTCATTTTACATAGCATTGGAGGTATATGACAATTCTCAAGTAAAACACAGAAAAACTTCCACACACCTCTCTGGCAGTGTTGCCTCCAGAATATTCTAGCACAGAGAATGTTCCCTGGGACAGTATAGATGGGGCACATGGGAGTTGAATGTGAATTACAATCATTTTTTTTCTTTTATTTTTTTTTCTCTTTTCTGGTGGCTGGCTTGCATGGGATCTGAATTATTGACCCCAGTGTTACTAGCACCACACTCTATTGAGCGAGCTAACCAGCCAGCCCCCTTGTTTATTTGTTTGTTTATTTTATTTGGTTTTCTGTTAGACAGTCATTTCATGATAAAATCCAAATCAATGCCAGGATACTGCTGGTTTAGTAACATTTACAAATCATAAATAATATTTAAACATAAGAATTAATAAATGACTAACAGAAAAACTAATACATGTATTAGTGAAAAACAAATTTAAATGACAGGATGTGCAAATACACAGTAAGTATAATGACATGGATGCTAATGGCCCAATTTTTTTCTCTGCTGTGTTCATATTAAACTGTCTATTAGAATCAATTATAATACTGTCAATTCTGTGAATGTGCCCTCAGGTTGTATTCTTTGAGAGGCATTCAGCACAAATCTGTGTGTTCTCATAATTTTATCACTGAGAGTTTCCCTTAGGCCAGTTAAGGTCTCTTTATCTTAACTGGGTTCACAGAGTCTCTTTACAATCTAAAAGAGCCTCAAGTCTGTATTTCTTATTGCTATTTCTGCAGTAGTGTTTTTCAGTTCCTGTCTTATTTGGTTTGAAAAGCAGAGTAATGCCTTTTTTTGCCTCCTCTCTTATACCTACCAAAGATTATTATTTTGTTGTTTTTGCTGCTATTGTTTGACAGGGAGCAAAGTAATACCAGTAAGTAATTGCCATAGCCTAGGAGCTGTGTAAACCATTTTTTTGTATGCATTATTTACTTTTTCACTTAACCTTCATTCACTAATGGCATTAGGAAGATGTTATTACTGTCCTATTGGAGAGAAAAAACCTTGAAACTGCAAACTCAGTCAAGTATTTGGTTTAAACCCTCACAGTTAGTGATGACGCCAGTATTTGAACCCAGGCGTTTTATAGAGTAGTTCTGACTCCCCACTTTGCTGTTCCCAATATGTAATGCTCTTTCCCAGACTATGAACAAATGGTTACAGCAGATGTTTACAACAATGCGATTTTTATCCCAACGATCACTGTTATTTGATATTTCTCCATTTTGTTTTGTGAAGGAAAAACTTAAGAGCAGTTCAAAATCCAACCGGGTGGTATCAATCTTAAGACTCAGGAGGCTTCTTCCATATTGGACGTCTGCCTTCCTCACACTTCTTCCCCCAGAAGTTAGGGTAGTAAATGGTATAGTTTTGATGACTCTGCTCTGAAAAAAAATACTTTTACACAAGGGTTTTGCAATTCATCCACATCTTATGACTACTAAGAGCTTAATTTGTATACTTCCTGAGTTGTTTTAGAAGACATTAAAGAAGTGTGTCACATATTTCTGAAGTTTAGATATAGGTAACCCAAGCAACTATATACAGATAGAATATTTAGACGTCTAAATATTCTATTTGTAGGAAGAAAGAGCATTTCATAGTCGAAACACAAGGCAAGCAGTGTCAACTCCATCCTTCCTTTTGTTCTTCTAAACAATATGGGGTCATTCTTGACTTTTCTCTTTCTGACTCTTTATGTTTACTTTTCTCATATATGCTGTCTGTCTGACTTTCACAACGTATTCAAAATCGTACTGCTCCTCACCACTACCACCAGTGTCAAAGCACCATCATCTTTCATTTGGAAATTTCTAATATTCTCTTCCCCTGGCTTCTACCTTTTTGCCCTACTAGTACATTCTCAGCACAATAACGGGAGCGGGGACTTTTAAAACAGAAGTCATACCCTCCCACTTCTTTGCTCAAATGTGTTTCTACCCTACTTAGAATAAAAGCCAAAGTTCTACCTGCGGTATATACAGCCTAACAAGATCTGGCCCCTTGAACTATGCAAGCTCTTCACCTGATAGTCTCTCTTTCCCATATTCTACGCCTGCCACACTAGCCACCTTGCTGTGTCTGAACTACATCAGGCACACTCTTGCTTCAGGGCCTTTGCACCTGCCCTTCTTTCCACCCAGAACACTCTACTTCTCAGAATTGTATCTATGTGGCACACCCTCACCTCCTTCAAAAATTTATTCAAATGTCCCCCCCCCAGTGAGACTTTCCCTAACCACCTCTTGAAAATTGTAATGTCCTCCCATCCCACCCTACCCATCTCTTATATATATATATATATATATTTTTTTTTTTTCCTCCACAGAACTTAGTATCATCTGATCACTTTGTACTTCTCTTATTCTGTTTTTTAAACCAGACTATCAGCTGTATAAGGGCTGTGATTTTATTTTTTTATTGTTTTATTTTGCTCAGTTCTGTGTTTCTAGCACTTGCTGTAGGCATGGCTTATTGTATTTTCTCAACAATTATTTATGGTATGTATGTATGTATGTATGTATGTATGTATGTATGTATGTATGTATAAATAAATAAACAAACAAACACACAAACAAATAAACAAATAAACAAACCTTTTTTTCTAGGATTATTTCCAATAATCCATTTATTTATTTCTCACGTAGTCATTGAGCAGCCCCTATGTACAGGCCCTATATCAGGCACTGGGGACAAAACAGGGAATTTGAACTTTTATGTCCAGTCCTATTTTGGAATAGTTTGATGGTTGTATCAGGAGATATTTTTAATTTACAAGGTACACTTGGCATTTTCTCTGCTGCCCCAATTCCACCCTTTTGGATAGTTTACTTCTTACTGATAGTGACCAGAGAAAGAATATTCTCCTGTTTTCAGCTTTTAGTTGCAAGAAAAACTAGTGAATTGAATCAGCTGGATGTTTTCCTCCATGTTCTGTCAAATATTTCTTCTGTAACTTCGAGATTTCAGATGGAGATCCCGGCTTTTCCATCCACTCTCAAGTACTGAAAGAACCTTAATTCTAGTATTAAAATGTTCAATCTCTTTCAAGCTTCTGTTTGAGTCATATCTTGTCCAAACAAAATTCATGGCCAAGACCAGAATCAAGGGATAAAAATGTATGCTGCCCCTAGATTGCGGGAACATAGCAAAGTTATGTAGCAAAGGACATAGGGAGAAGGAAGGGTGAAGAATTGGGTACATTGATGCAATCTTCCACAAACTTGGACAACAAGTATAACCCAGAAGTTTTCTGGGCCAAGAGTGATGTGTGGTCCCTGTATACATAGAGTATTAGAGGGTGTGAACACTTAAAACCTTTTATTCTCAGCTGAAAGCGTCATCCTGTTGTGTGTGCACTGCAGCAGTACTGGCCCTCATCTTCCCATAGTATCAGAAGTGAGACTCAGTCTTAAGTATTTTCTCGGATCTACAGGCGTTTGTGTCAGCACTAGCACATTCTCAGTTGTGTGCTTGGCTTCTGTGGAAGCTCCATAATCTTCTGCTCACACCTCAGAAACTTAGGAGAGGACGGAAAAGGAGAAAAATGTTGTCTTGGCCTCATGTAAATTTTAGAATCTCACTTTCAGTGCCATCCTCTCCTCTTCTTACTGTTCAAATAGTTACTTCTAGACTCATTTTGAATTTTGTTTTAAATTACATAATTCATAGATCTTCACTTCTCCTTTTCTGGATAGACCAGGCTACATCCTTTTCCCACCTGGATCACTGGGAATAACATTAGCTGTCTTCTTACTAATTGTCCTATAACCATTTCGTATAAATAACAGCAAGGAGCCTAATTTGGAGTGAAAAAATGCTCAACTTTTACTTACAGATAGAAATAATCTCCATTTCTTCAGAATAACACAAAACCTATTATGCAATAAAATATAAATTTTCATTTTATAGGTAGCAGTTGATTTCAACTTAACATTTACTTCCATTATCATTTAAAAGAGTGCCTTAAATATAATATATTTGATATTTTGTGAGAGAATTGGACTGAGTCAGACAGAGAAAAAATTGTTTTGATGATAAATAAGGAAAAATCCTAAACATCTTGGCTAGTATTGATTTTGGATGCATTGCTACATGTGTGAAGATCTGGTTCATTCTTCCCGAAAAATAACCTTCTGTGTTTTGTTACCGCAAGGTGATCTGCTATCATTTTCTTGGGCAGGAGTGCTGGTATGGTGGTGTAGGAATGTATTTTTAAATTATACACTAAAATCACTCAAATAATATCAAATTTTTGTTTATAGTTACTTAAAAGTATAATTTAAGAGGCTTATCAGATTTATAGGTGATGCATAGAGTATCATGGTTTTTAGTAGTGAATGTGTACTGCATAACTTCATAAATACAACAACTGTATTCCTATGTCTTAGATGATCCTTACGTGTTATGTTTCCCATGAAACAGGACCCTATGAAGTGAATTTTGATAAAGATCTCAGGCCTTGAAAATGCCTACATTGGCTGGTTGGTTGATTATTGAGAGTAGGTTGAGTAGGGTAGTTCTTCTTTGTACACTAGATGCCATTAGCACCCAGTCCCCCAGTTTTGACAACCAAAAGTATCTCCAGACACTGCCAAACATCTTTCTTGGGTGGGAGGGGGGAAGCAAAATTACTCCTAGTCGAGAAATACTGCTAGTAATAATGTTCAGTTCTTATCATTTACTAAGTTTCCAACATGTAAAAAGCAGTTTAAAAAACTCAAATATTACAGTTCTTATTTCATGTCTGATATAGTTAAACCAGCTTATTTGAACTTTTGTTGTCCAAGATTTCTATTAACCAGGATCTCTGCATATTTATAATAAAACAGTAAATGTCATTTATTTTCAGGTCTTTCTCCAGGAAAAAAATTAAAAAATGAATTTGTTTTAGTAATGTGTAGTGAGTGCTTATAGTTTTATGTTGCTTTAGGATCCATTTTTGAATATACGTTTACCTTTTCATACCAGAAGAAAAGTTCAGTCACCCTTGACACAGTTTCCAGTTCTATGCCCTGCCTGGATGGCTTCAGCTGGTGGCCAGAGAGAAAGACTTAGGGGCATGTCCTCTACCTAGCAGGCTGGGCTACCTGCTTTCCCACTGCTTCCTTTAAAGGGACCATTCAGACATCTGCCTGGAAACTTAGAGTGACCACCCCTCAGTCACAGCATGAGCTCCTGGAACTAGTTCCTGCTTGCTTTAAATCCAATAATTGAAACTCTCTGCAGAAAACCTGTTTGGCTATAAAAGTGTTGGCCCAAGGGTCCCCACTCAGCCCACCTGCACTCCCTCCCTGGCCTCCCTGTACATGTGGCGTCCTCCAGCCATGCCTTGT
This sequence comes from Cynocephalus volans, assembly GCF_027409185.1. Taxonomy (NCBI): domain Eukaryota; kingdom Metazoa; phylum Chordata; class Mammalia; order Dermoptera; family Cynocephalidae; genus Cynocephalus; species Cynocephalus volans. The sequence goes on from NC_084478.1 coordinate 19,646,465, forward strand.
ACACCCCAGGTTCCATAAGTACTAAAAACTCTTAAAGTTTTATATTGTGGTTGTGTCATTGAAGCCCTGCAGCAATTTGACCCCTGACACTGAGGCTGCCCTGCCCATGCACCAACCCTCCACCCCCAGGAGACTCATGTGTGGACCTCTGGTGTCTGCTGGGGACAGTAGCTACCAAATAAGTTAATAATGAAACTCAAGGAGTTGATTCAAGACACAACTCCCCTTCTGATGTCCTGCAGGTCTTTCCCTGCAGCAGGGAGAGCTTTCACACTTTCTACAAATCCACAGTCTAGCATTCTAGCAGGTCTCACCTCCTCACACTCATCTCCAACCCCTTTCCCCTCAGCTTACTGCTCATCTTGCTCACTGGCTTTCTTGCATATCTCTTTCCTGTCTACGGCCTCTGTTTTTGCTGCTTCCACTGGCCAGAATTCCGTGCAACTATATTTTCACATATCCCCCTCATCATCTTTCACATTTTGTCTCCAAAATCAGTCCCTGAAAAATACCTCTCTGCCCACAATCTGAGACAGCAACCCCTTCTCTTCTCTAACGTTGCCTTATTTTAGCTTATCAGTAGAACTTTCTCAATCTGAAGTCACCACATCATTTGCTTACTTTTATTGTCTTATTCTGCCCCCACCCCACCAGAGGCAAAGATGGATCCTGGACAGTCTTATTCTCCCCTGTATCGCGTTGCCTAGAAGACGAAACGTATTCAGCGAATATTAAGAACGAGTGTATAAAAGAATGTGAAAAAAATCACTCTCTTCACTATGATGGAAGGATTTCATTATAAAAAGAATTAAATTCCTTCTCATTTTATTAAAATCTATTAATTTAGTATCAATTTCAGAAACCAGTTTTTTTTTTTTCAGGATCTTCCTTAAACTTTTTTCTGTCTGAGTGTATTGAGGTGAACAAACTTGTCCGAGTTTCCACAGTAAAACTCAGCTTAGATTTGAAAACTGGAGTCAGAGTCAAGAACCTGTGTGGTTAAGCTCTTTGCTCTACAGCATGTCACCGTTCTCTTTCCTTTCTCTTTAAAAAGGTGCTGAAGCCAAATTATATATCAATGTTATAAAATCATCAGGTTAGAATTCTAAGCTTTTCGGGACAGGCAAATATATGTCTCCATATGTCCCTTCCTTTCTCTCACCGCCCTCTTTTTCTCCTTAATGGAAAGAATAGAGGGCAATTAGGTATCAACTGCTTCTACTTGGTCATCTCTCTACCTTAAAGTATTTGTCTCCAAAACAGAACTATTCTTATCCTATTTCTTATTTTTGCTGTAAATAGAGGTAAACTAATTTTGAGTTTATTTCTTTTTTCCACATGCTTCTGATTGTACTAAGCTTCAGTTGAAATGCTAGCTTTACAAATGTGTGCTACTCGAATTTGCCTTCAGCATATCTCGCCCCTTGACTTTTCACAACTGTTTCTCTTTCCAAATGTATTTTTTCTCTCTTTATTTTTTCCCACTCTGAACTCATAAAAGATCTTTGTAAACATGGTTTTTACAGCCATTTGTCCCATTCACTCATCAGTGGGATCACTCTTTGTAGTAATCTCATTACGATGCTTGCCACTCATTTGCTCAAGCTGTATCTCTTTTAATGCAGCTGTATATGGAGAACTCCTTTTAAAATTTTCCATTTGAGGGGCTGGCCCATGGCTCGCTTGGCAGAGTTTGGTGCTGATAACACCAAGGCCACGGGTTCAGATCCCTATATAGGGATGGCTGGTTAGCTCACTTGGAGAGTGTGGTGCTGACAAGACCAAGTCAAGGGTTAAGACCCCCTTACAGCTCATCTTTAAAAAAAAATCCACTTGAGATTATCTCATTGATACTTTACTCTGTGCATCTCATGCCATCCATAGGTAGAATTAGATTACCTAGACTGGTTTTATTATCCAGAGCAGAAGTTTTTTTTTAAATTTTATTTTAAAGATGATCAAGTAAGGAGATGTGACAACTTGCATAGATAATATTTTCTAATATCATTCAGCTTGCACCAATCAGACCCTTTTTTGCCTTTCCTCTCAAATAAACATTCCGAACGTTCCTGTTGTAACTTCTCCTATTCTCTTTTCACTGGCAGAGGCAGAGAATGACAGGTCACATACGCTGAGTGGCTTCCTTTCATCAGAAGGTAAGCGCCAGTCTTCCCCAGGACAGTCACACCTGACCATGCCATTGCATTGATGGTGTCTGACTTTCTTGGTTGCATGTTTCTCTCTTCACAAAAGATAATTTTAGCAGCATATCTCAAGGAGAAATAGAATTCTACTATATAGCAATTCTATATATCTTCAAAGAACCCCCCATTATTCTAAAATTATATCTACCTAATGATCCAATTTCTGTGTCTTGTGTATTTATGTTGACTTCAGCAATATTAGCCTGTTTTTCACTTTAATTCAACAATGAAAATATGAGAGGAAGAATATGCCTTTTTTGTAATATTCTTGAGGTTGCTCTTGGCACATACTTATGGGAGTCTTTGCCATCTATTAAGAATAAGCAACAAAGAACAGCAATGAAAAATGATAAGACATACCCATTCCCTAGGGCTCTAATGTTCAGGCTCAACTGGAGTCCCAAGGGTGTTTTAACACCTAAGGCCTCTGACTATAAATCTGTCCCTGGGGTCTTTTCAGTTACTTCAGGGAAGTGTCAGTTGCTTACAGTATAGGAAGCAATTACCCCCATGCAGAAAATAGATCAAGGAAAGGAAGGAAGAAACCTAGTTACTGGAACAAGGAACTGAAAAAAGAAAGCCTACAAGAAATGAAAATAAAAGAGCACATGGAAAAAAGTGCAATGACATATATTTACTATTTATTTTATACTTAGAAGATATATATAGATAGATACAGTGGCATATAGTTATAGTCATCTATATGTTCATTTGCATCCATATTTATATCCCATCCACATATGCATACATATGCAGATCCACATTTCTCTCCTTATCTGTGTCTGTCACTGAGAGGAAGCAGTCTTGGTGATTAAGAGCTCAAACACAAAAACAGATAGTTCATGTTGAAACCCAGGCTCTGCCAGGCACTAGTCATGTGACATGGACAGATATCTAATATGTCTGGGCCTCAATTTCTGCATCTCTAAAGTGGAACCATTCTCTACTTCATTTGCTTGTTATAGGATTAAAAGAGGTAACATGTATAAAACACAATGGTGCTGGGTGAAGTCATTATTATACTCTTTAAGGCACATTACTCCCATTAAAAGAAAATGGGTCCAAGAAACTGAAGCCTTTTTGTTTACGTGGGCTGAGTGGCTAGGCGTTAAATGCAAATTTATCAAGGCTTGCATATGCCTGTGAGCTGTTGAGAGACATAATCTCCCTCCCTACTTCCTCAGCCCAGGCACTTTCTGAGGTGAAGGCAGCAAAAGAGAGGAACCCTGTGATTGGCTTAGAGCCTGGGAGGCTCTGGAGGAGTGGCTGGTCTAAGCTGTGTGCTTTAGAGCTGGACGGTGAGTTCTGTATAATAGGAGTCCTCTCAAAAGCCTGTGGTGCTCTAGGTGATCCTGCCATTTCTCAGTACCCTTGATTTTAATTGGTTTTCTCGTGAAAATAGGTCAAATTGCTTGATTTCACTTACGGCTTGGGTCCAGAGCAGAGTCAATTTGTGCAACTCAAGTTTTCATGAGTTATTGCTTGTGTTGCAGTGAGTTACTGTGAACTCACAGGTACAGGCAGGAAACACCAAGGATTAAAACAGGAAAACAGAGTTTATTGATATGCTGGCGTTGTCTCACCAGACTCAAGTCCAAATGCTGAGCATCCCAACACAGTGGGGCAGTTATTTTTATAGTATAGTATTTCAGGGATTCTGTGACTGAGCAAGAGCAGTGATCTTATGATCTTATGGGGGTATGACTCTGTTTCAGGGTGAAAAAGTACAGCAGGTGAGAAGCATGCTGAAAAATTCTGTTTTAGCAGTCTGTGGAAACCACAGGGTGAGACCTAGGGGGCCTGTAGCTGCAGCAGGGTGTTAACAAGTCTGTGGTAACCACAGAATGAGAGAAGGCGGGGTGACATGACATCTGGTGGGGGTCTTGGTTACTGCATAGCATGGCACAGCATGGATGACTAACAACCCCAGCTGGGCTGGACACAGCCAGGTAAGTATGAGTGCCTCAATATATGCTGAGTTTTACACACACGCAATCACACTATTTTGTTCCCTTTTATCTCCTGTTCTTTCTTGTGTGGGTTATTTCTATTATCCCAACTACAAGGAGAAAAAAGGTAAAAGATATAGGTCTAAATGATGTTACTATAGACTGTAGGATGTTTAGCAACATTCCTGGCCTCTACCATTAGAGGCCAGTAGCAGCCCTCTCTCCTGCCATTTGTACAAGCAAAAATGGCTCCAGACATTGCCAAATGTTTTCTCGAGGACAAAATAACCCCCAACTGAAAACCACTGAGTTAAAATAGAATATTTTTGCACAGTGTTCTTGTCTCTCCATGCATGTATATACTAAACAGTAATTTAAAGAGGATAAAATTATTGTTACCCAATTATATCGAAGATAGTGTACTAATAGAAACATTTTGATGTTTATTATATAGTATACTGATTTTATTCCAATTTAAACAACAAAGGATCACATTTATTTAAAATTCTGCAGCTTGTACTCTAGAAAATCATTGATTGGAGCCATTTAATGAAGATGTTACCCTAAAAAGTGAAAAGTTTTATCTTATAAAAAGTTTCCATGTTCAGTTAGTAAAGGCTTTATTTGATTTCTTTTAATGTGTCTCAGCCAGATACATTTCTCAGAACCCAATAAAAATATACAGAGTAATGTCACATTGGAAATAATTTCACAGTTTACTATACTAATTTTAAGCACTATAGGTTTACTAAATTCCTGTTTGTGACAACGAAACCGAATAATTAAGGTAAAAGTTTAAAAGCAACACTGACCCTCCCTACTTCTTGCTTTATTGCAGGTAAATGGAGCCTACATATCCCCACATGCATTTATGGCTCTGGTGAAATTTAAAAGGCATCTTGCATGAACTGAAAGAATACACATTTTGTCTTTTTGTGTGATCTCATATTTTACTTAATCCAGAGCAGTAGATCAATAGCTGTGTGCCCAGAAACCACTTTTCAGTAGTGTTGTGGAGTATCAAGAACATGGAGAAAGAGAATTTTTATTGTCTCAAGAGACTTGGTGCCCTTTTGTATTGCTCATGGCAACAGTAATCTGAACTTTTTATTTACATTCTCTAAGCTCTGAACATTTAGAATTCAATGCTAGCATATTCAGAATGATTGAAACTGCTTTATTTGTCATTACCATGGTTACTAATAAGTTCTTAAACTCCCATACGTGAAATTGCTGAAATGAGCATTTTATGAAGCAAGTTACACATATATAAATCTCAACATTTACTACTTAAAACTTGTATGTCAGAACAAATACTAATTTTGTGCAAAGATTTGAAAAGTGTAAGCAAGTAAAGACATTATGTTGAGAGACAAGAACCCTAGTGCCTAGTTCTGTTTCCCATCTATGTTGTTGAGATCTCCATCAAGCTATATCACAATGAATTTGTTTTTAGTACCTTCCATGTGACATGTAACTTGTGGTGTCTTCATATTTGAAGTCGAGTTATTTACAGTGTCTCATATCTGTTATTTGAGCTTTTGGCTATTCCCCTGACATGATTTATAGAAGTCTGTATTTTGACTCATGCCATTTTGGGCTGCTGTTTCTTTTGCTGTTGTCAAACATTTTTTGAAGCAATTATTGGAATAAAGAAAAAATTAAAACTATAATTTTAACCTATTTAGAAAATAAGAATGAGTACAATGTATATTTATATGTCTTATTTCATGTGGCCAATACAGTACTCCAAGGAAAAGTCATAGCTACAGATATTGTCGTTATTAATTGAGAAAGATTAAAAATAAATGAGCCTATTAGCCAAGTCAAGAGTTATCAAAAGAAGAAAACAAGTTTAATGACCACAGGAGTAAGGACTTAACAAATATAGATAAGTCTGATGAATCAGAAAACAGAAAGAATAGAATTGAAAATTACATCCAAGATTTTGTTCTTTGATTAAACAACAACAAAAAATGGGTGAACTTCTGGCAAGTGTAATAGAAAAATGAGAAAAATGTACATACACACTAGAAAATATAAAGAGAACATAGCAACAAAGGTAGATATCCTATGGGAAATATTCTATAAATTCCATGAGAATACTAGAAAATCTTAACACAATAAAATTTTTTTTTTGGAACTGTAAACAGCCGAATTGGACTCAGAAAGAAGGATAAAACCTGAAATCAATGATAATGTCAGACATTTTCAAAAAACTGTTCCTCTAAAATATGCATGGCCCACCCAGATTCTTCATCTGTGAACTCATTTTTTTAATGCATTATAATTATTTCTAAACATAGACAATATTAGAAATCTTTCTATATCACTTTCAAGATGATAATGTATGTCCTGGGGGCGGGGGGAGGATTTCAAGGATCAGCACTTGAAAAAGAACCTACATGATGTTCTTCTAAGAAAATTGGTTTTAAAATCCTAGGAGAAAACCCAGCAATTAATTCCAGCAACATGCTAAAAATAAACTTTAACAAATCCCAGTTTATGTAACGGTTGAATCAATGTGAAGAAATTTAATGCTAGAATGCATGAAATGGTAAAACCTGTATGATCATGTTAATGGATACTGAAAAGACAGTTGATAAAATGCAACCTTAGTTAGTGATAAAAATTATTTTTTGTAATTGGAAATAAAAGGACACTGTTATCACATCATTATAAAGGGACTTACTGGATTGCATGGAGTAGCAGCAATCTCAGTAGATTAAGGAAGAAGACAAGGGGTATACGTTATTCCCGTCATTACATCACCCTATTCTGATAGTGCCACTACAATGAGACAAAACCACAACATCACACAAGAAAATATAAGAAGACACAAGGCTAAGGAAATTTCCATTGCACCAAACAGTGGAATTGCTAGGACGGCTGGGCTCCCTTTTGGCTGCCTCTCCCTCTAGTACAGCTTTTCCTGACTCACTGCCCTTGCAAGCAAGGTGAGAGAGATGTGAAAAGCTTCCTGGGGTGGAATTAGCTAACAGAAGTGGGTCACCTATGATAAAATACCAGACTTCCCAGGAGGGGGAAATATGTCTCTCAAGGCGCTGCAGAAGGGTCCTTGTGATTTTCCTCATTGTTGCTTTAAAAATCCAAATTTTCCACTTAACATCATGGTTACCCAAACTGATTTTTCCATTCATGATTTTCGATGAGCGAGGTGTGATTTGGGAACTGAATTCATGAAGAGGCAGCACGGCAGAGAGAAAAGCCCTGACATGGACCGTCGGGGGCTGCTGTGACATCTGTGGAACGCAACCCCTCTTCTACCACACCCCCTACCAGAATAATTATTCACCTTGACTTTTATTCACTGGAACACTTTATTTTTTTCCTACTTAAATATTACCTGCCTTTAGTATCTACAGTGATGGTGTTTATATTTTCACATTTTATTCTCCATCACTTTAAACTGGTTTCAAAGAACTTTGTGAGGGATAAGGAGATTATAACATTTTTAATTTATGCTGCTTGAACTTTGCGTATCTGCAATACTAGTGGACAAGGCATATTCGCACATTTGATATATAAATAACATGCTTTGGGGGCAGGATATAATTACAAATCCCACTTCCCAGAAAACTTTCAAAACTATTTTTTATAAAATTATAATTTAAAAAAATTTTGAAAATTATCGTGAATGCAATGATTACCAAAATGCAGAAATAATTTACGTGAAAGATACCTTCCTTAAAACAAAGTCACCTATGCTAAAATTCTTGTTGAACATTAATTTATGGTAAGCTCAAATGTCATTATCTTTCTAAATCTTTAAAGAGTATTACTTATGGAACTTCATGAAGAACCGGTGCTTTGTATTTTAACCCTACATCTGCTACTGACTTAATTTCAGTAATTTTTTATATGTGATATATTGCAGTGCCTTATTTCTCATTATTATACAGAATTACCAAGTCGAAAATTAATAAATGATTTTGTACATTGCCTGTCTAAAGATCACCATGTCAAACATTTTTCTCCTTCAAACAATAGAGAGAGAATCCATTCATATACAAACAACAACAACAAAAAAATCAGTTTTTAAAGGTCAAATAGTATTTGGTTTTCTCTGACTTACGTTCCGATGAAAAATGTTAGCGTTACAAATCTGGTATACTAAAACAGCCCTTCACTAGAGAGAAGGAAAATAAAACAGAGGCCAGTCTTTTCATTTAAACGTTTCTGGACAAATAATAAATCCTTTTGGAAATCTTTTCTATTTATATTTACATTGCATATAGATGACAAAAGATCATTTAAGTCTCGCCACTATTATTGTGATGGAAGAATTGTTGACACTTTTCATTAGTTAAATAAACTCTTCTTTATTTAGAAATCAAGGAACTCATAAAGATAAAAGGATGATAAACATTTTGCTTCTTTTTACATATTCTGCATACTATCTTCTATTCGTTCCAATAGATTTAATTGAGGAACAATAAAATAGTATTTAATAAAATCAAACAAAAACTTTGTAAGACACATGACTGAAAAACATATTTCTCCAGCTTATTCTCTATTGTGTATAGAAAAATAGATGCAAACTGACCATTGAACATCAAAATTAAAATTATGAACCCTGGGCATTAAAATTAAAAAAATTTGGTTTCAGGATAGAGTATTTTAAATACACTCTAATTAAATGAAAATGCATACTCTTTAGATATTCATTCAACTCTCCAAATATTCATTTATTCAACCAACTAACCAATAGGTTTCAGCATCTAATATGTGCTAAGAGCAGTAAAAGGTGCAAGATAAACACTGACAGATAAGAAATTGTATTGTCTACCTGCAGAATCTAACAGGACTCAATATGGTTATGGGTTCTATGGATGATAACAAAACAAACGGGGTAGATGGGGGCTCCATTCTACCTTGAAAGTTTAAGAAAGTCTTCATATATATGCCATTCTTAACTTCACCTTTAAAATTGCAAGTGGAAAATTGAGGAAGTCCTGCTTAACACATCAAGTACTGTGAGCCCTAACATGGCTTTCTGAAAGACAATGCTACCAAACTTAAACATGAGGCTGAAGAGCTGGTCCAAGTTACAGATCGTGGAGGGATCCTCAAGGCAACAGGAGCCACAAATGGGTACTTCTACCATGAACAGACATTCTGTTTTGAAGGACCAGGCTAGTGTGATTGTGGATGAAAACCTGATTTCGAGTTATTTTCCTAGGAATCTTTCTCTCTTGAAGGAATTCTTCCTGGGATTAACCCTTTCAGGCCTCTCACTGCTCTGGAGAAATGGGCTTTGAGTAATCCTTTGTGCTCCATCACCCTGGGAGAGGTGACAAAAATAATTACTGTTGTAGAATAGTACTACATGCCAAAATATCCTCATCCCAATCCCATAACTTTTTGGCATATGTGAAATGTGAAAGTATGTTCTGATATAGTTTGAATGTTTATCCCCTCTCTAAAGCTGATGTTGGAATTTAATCCCCAATATGGTATTTGAAAGGTGGGGCTTTTAAGAGGACCATGCCCTCACAAAAGGATAAATTAATAAATTAATGGTTTAATGGGTTATCAGGGAGTAGATTTGGGGCTTTATAAGGAGAAGAAGAAAGAATGTTGAAATGCCCTTGCTCAGCCCTCTCACTATGTGATACCCTGCATTGCCATAGGACTCCATAGAAATCCCACCAAGAAGAAGGCCCTCATTAGGTGTGCCCCCTGAACCTTGGACTTTCCAGCCTCCAACACTGTAAGAAATAAATTGTGTTTCTTTGTAAATTACCCAGTTTTAGGTATTCTGTTATAAGCAGCAACAGAAAATGGGCCAACACACGTTCTAAGAAAAGTTTTATGCACCACAGATAATCACAGATTACTCTACCACCTTCTTTTCATGCCTCCATATAGGGAGTTCAAGAGATTTCAGGGCTGATCAAGGAAAAAGATAAGACCACAATAAGGCAGCATACACAAGCTTTATTTGGCCAATGCTTTGACAGGTTTGCATGTGGGGGAAGTCCCTCACAGCCCTAGACTGTCCAGAGGCTTCGGGGCAAGTGAGATACATATGGAGTAGTATTTCACTGACCTGATAGGCCATTACTTTCCCAGGGCTGGAAAAGTACACGAGCAAATGTTTGACTGTGGTGATAGTCTAGCATGTGCGGTAGGACTTAAACACAGCGGAAGTGATGCTCGGAATACCCAGTCAGTGACTTCCTACAGGCACCTTCACTGCAATCAACCAGGAGACTACACAGCAGAGCACTACTGGAAAGGTCATCAAGTGCTTGAGAAGAAAGGCATTCCCAAGGGCTTAAGACAATTGGCATGCACTCAGGCTATGAGGAAAATGTAAAGCATCACTACACTGAAATGGGACACTATTTTCAGAACTGGTGAGGTACATAACCTCCGGTGGGTTGTGGTGACTGTCTCAGCAAAGCTGAAAGATTTTACCAAAGGGCAAGTGACTATGGCAATAACAATTCCAATGCACTGTAGTGGCAGCTACTTCACTGCCATCAAGTGGGGTGGCAAAAAGGCAGAGTGACAGTGGAAGGCATCATTCATTTTGAGCAGAAAATTTTAGCAACATGGTCTTGGCAATCGTTTGGACTTCAGAGAAATACATGAGTCTTCATTACATTGAACTGATACACTGCCTATCCTTCCCAGGTCTGTACACAAACTGTACACAAACTCAGCACCAATTTTTCCAGTATTCGACAGGTACAATAGGACGTAAACATAGAAAGTGATATTTATAAAAATCAATGTAATGGATTGTAAACTGGCATTGAAATTATCATCAAGCCAAGCTGCATGCAGCAGGGGATTTATTAGGATAGATTTCAAACATCTGAACAGAAAGCATTCAGATCCGTTGGTAGGGCCGGCCTGAGGCTCACTCAGGAGAGTGCATTGCTGATAACACCAAGGCCACGGGTTCGGATCCCATATAGAGATGGCCGGTTAGCTCACTGGGTGAGCATGGTGCTGACAGATCCGTTGGTAAAACAGTTTTTCTGACCTGTGAGAAACAACAGAAATGGTACTACAAAGATATGATTTACTGTCCAGTCTTCCCCGTGCTGGTGAAGTAAATTCAGTGGGGTGTAACAAGTCAGATGTCACACATCTGAACAGAAGGGTGTTGGATTCATGGACGTATCATTTTTTAAATGAAATGTAAGAAAAAAAACACAAATAGCACCATGCTGACTTGATAGATTGCCCTTTTTCCCATAGCTGAAAAAGTACATGTCTAGCAGGTGCTGAAAAAGGTGAACCCAGGCAAATAATGGTTGGTAAAAACAATCCAATGGAGTATAAAACAGGCACATTCATTGCCATTTAGTTGGGCTGTATCCAGCAGGGCATTATGGAAGAAGTCATCGAGCATTTTGATCAAAAGGGACACTGATTCATATCCATGACATAGCTTTAACTCTGCGAGGAACGCTTGAAGCAGCAGTATGATAATCTACTGGATCAGCCATTTTCTCTACTACTGGTGGAGTAAATTGACATATGGTTGGCTGTGGTCATTGTCCAACAGTTGCTGAAGAATATGCAAAAAGGTAAATTGAGGCTTTACAAGACTAATTCACAGACTTCCCATAACCAATGAAAAAAAATGATCTCAGAAATACTTGTGGTCTTTGTCCAACAGGTATGTAATGAGGTAAACAGGTGAAAAATGATGTTTTGAACAGAAATTCAGTGCATTCTAAGACAGGTACCAACGCTTCTTTCAAGTTTGTAAGCTTGGTAGAGTAACTCAGGAAAGAGAATGCAAGGTGAGTTCAGAGGACGAGACTGAGACTTGCTTCCATGAAATTCAAAAAGAAATAGGGCACCTCTAAAGCAGAAATACTGATCAGAAAGATGAACCATTTTTGTACATGAGATAAAATACAAGAAAAAAAAACACATCATTTCTGGTGACTATCCAACAAAGCCTGAGAAAATGACCAACAGAGGGAGGGATGCTTGCAGACACTAATTCAGTAGACTCTCAGCAGTGCAATGACATCCAGCAAAACAGCAGGCAATGGGGATAGGAGCAAGAGGTCATGAAAAAACTAAACATGAAGAGAACGAGCCTCATGAGCAAAACACACCTTACCCACTACTGAAACACATGAAATAAAACAAATGCATTGAAAAGAGAAAACCAGATACTTCAAAACCAGAAATCCATTGTAAAAAGTGATATGAGGTGCAACAGCCCTTCAGAAAATCAAGGCCGGGAATGAAGGGAGTGATTCTTGGGAAGAACCAGTACACTGCATTCTACCACATGCTCCACACATTACTCCACAGGACAGCACCCAACTAACCTCCTCCTCATATCTTACACCACACGCCCAGCAATGACAAGCAAACAGTCCGAGCTGGGGTAAACGAAAGACAAGGCGCTTGGCACTGAAACCAATCCCACCCTACAGTCAAAGATAGGCACATAAGGGCCAGCTAGGCTGTGTCACCCGAAGGAGGCTGAATTCACAGCCCAAGGTACTTGCTCCAAAAATGCAACACCTAAAAAAAGGGACTGGAAGGGGAGACAAAGAAAGGAAAATAACTTGGATAACTCGATGTCTGAAATGCCAATTCTGGGCCCACGCTTCTCACCAATCAGGGAGATACGGGCTCAGCCCCCTTCTGTACCGTAAAACACCATTACACAGCAAAGCAAGAACATGACCCGAGTTGGGAACACAGGACAAGTAATTCTCAGGGAGACACACAAAAAGGCTTTGGTTCAGACACCCGCAATTCTAATACAGTGGAGGTAAACACCGGGATTGGAACACGAGTGCAAGTGAAGCAATTAGAGGGGAAAGCAAGCAAGCCCCGCCAGCACTATGGATTATATTTCTCCCCCCGCCATGAGAAAACGAGGTGTCAAGGAAGGATGCATGCATTCATCTCACGGAGAAGACAATCTTGACTACCGTGCCAAGAGGTGTGACACTAGGGATGAGACCTATGGATGAAATATCTGCGAAGGATTGTACTAAAGGGAATTTCATTTCCTTGGAGGATAATGTCACACAATGGGAACATACGTGACCATTCCCGAAGCAGTACAGAACAGAAGATAGTCAGACTCTAGGGGAGAATGTCTTTGGACACGCATGGGAGCCAGGGGAACAGGCCAGAGTTCACGGGAATGGCCAGCTTCCCTCACGGGAGCTGACAGAAAAGCGAACCCTGCCCGCAATGGACACGTCCCACAGAAACAAGAAGCAGTCAAAGCGGGGGAACCGGCTCTGGGGTAAAACTGACTTTGCCTTCAAGGGAGGGCGCATCCTCTTCTCTCATAGGGAATAGGGAATATCTTGGCAGATGTGCTTTCCCAGCAGGGTGCACATGCTATGAGCACCCTGCTATGAGCCTTTGAGAGGAGTGAAATAGGACCTGTCATGGAGGACACAACCAGGATGAATACGAACCCAGCATTCTAAGAATAATCACCATAGGGACAGCTGGTGGGGACAGAAGCGAGAGCCTATACACTCGCTGAAGGACAAGAGGAGGAAGAGCAACTGCATGACATTTCTTCCATTACTGGCAACACCCTTCAGCAGCAGAAATTCTTGGAAATGTGCCAACACCTGTCTTCATACAGGACATTGACTGTAACCAGCTCCTTAGGGGACAACAGCACCTGAGAGACTGAAGGCCGTGAATGCAGAGAGTCATGTTCCGGAAATCCAGTACAAAGCATTCTACCTTCTCGACCATCACATTTAACCCCAGGGGACCTCCACATGGTTCTCCTTTCATATCCCACAGCACATTCTGGATGATTTCTAACACTGGGTCCTTCGAGGAGCATTTACTCTGTGAATCATTCTGCACTGAAGGGATTCCCTGTGTATTCATTATTGGACCCGTTTTTGTGGACAGGCCTGGCTCATGCAGTGGACGCTCCGTTTCTAGCACCAAAAACTTGGTGCACTGTGGCTGCAGCGTGCACGCTGGTAATCTAAAATAACATCTCTGACACCGAGCCCCGACATGCTGATACGGGCTACTCTACTGCTCTCATGTCCAGTGTCTACAAACAGGCACTTGAAAACCTGCCATCATACTGCTGGACGAGAGGACCCAGGAATTCTGGCTGGATATAAGCTCGATTTCGGACCCTACACACAGCATCAGAGAGCAGTGCCAGCACCAGACTTAAGTTGGAAACACAGGACAGGTAATTCTCAGGAAGACCCACACAACGGATTCGGTTGAGACACCCTCATTTCTAATACAGATGTGGCAAACCCCGGGATAGGAACACGAGTGAAAACGAAGCACTTTGAGGAGAAGGCAAGCAAGGCCCGCCACCACTATGGATTACAGTTCTCCCACTTCTGAGAGAAAAGCCAGTTGTCAAGGAGCACGCATGGACTCATCTGATGGAGAAGACAGGCTTGACTACCGTGACAAGACGTGTGACACTGGGGATGAGACCCATGGATGAAATATCTGTGAAGGATTGTACTAAAAGTAATTTTATTTCCTTGGAGGATAATGTCACACAATGGGAACATACGTGAGCATTCCCGAAGCAGTACAGAACAGGAGACAGTCAGACTGCAGGGGAGAACGTCTTTGAGACAGGCATCAGAGGCAGGGGAACAGGTCAGAGTTCACAGGAATGGCCAGCTTTCATCGCGGGAGCTGACGGAAATGAGATCAGTGGCCTCAGTGGACAGGTCCAGCAGAAACAAGCAGTCAAAAAGGGTAACTATGTCTGTTTTTATGCCAGTACCATACTGTTTTGGTTATTATAGCTTTGTAGTATGACCAATGGAATAGAATAGAGAATCCAGAAATTAACCCACACACTTACTGCCATCTGATCTTTGACAAAGGCACCAAGCCTATTCACTGGGGAAGGGACTGCCTTTTCAGCAAATGGTGCTGGGATAACTGTATATCCATATGCAGGAGAATGAAACTAGATCCATACCTCTCACCGTATACTAAAATCAACTCAAAATGGATTAAGGATTTAAATATACACCCTGAAACAATAAAACTTCTTAAAGAAAACATAGGAGAAACACTTCAGGAAATAGGACTGGACACAGACTTCATGAATACGACTCCAAAAGCACGGGCAACCAAAGGAAAAATAAACAAATGGGATTATATCAAACTAAAAAGCTTCTGCACAGCAAAAGAAACAATTAACAGAGTTAAAAGACAACCAACAGAGTGGGAGAAAATATTTGCAAAATATACATCTGACAAAGGATTAATATCCAGAATATACAGGGAACTCAAACAACTTTATAAGAAGAAAACAAGCAACACAATTAAAAAATGGGCAAAAGAGCTAAGCAGGCATTTCTCTAAGGAAGATATCCAAATGGCCAACAGACATATGAAAAAATGCTCAACATCACTCAGCATCCGGGAAATGCAAATCAAAACCACACTGAGATACCACCTAACCCCAGTTAGGATGGCTAAAATCCAAAAGACCCTGAACGATAAATGCTGGCGAGGTTGCGGAGAAAAAGGAACTCTCATACATTGTTGGTGGGACTGCAAAATGGTGCAGCCTCTATGGAAAATGGTATGGAGGTTCCTCAAACAATTGAAGATAGATCTACCATACGACCCAGCTATCCCACTGTTGGGAATATACCCAGAGGAATGGAAATCATCAAGTCGAAGGTATACCTGTTCCCCAATGTTCATCGCAGCACTCTTTACAATAGCCAAGAGTTGGAACCAGCCCAAATGTCCATCATCAGATGAGTGGATACGGAAAATGTGGTACATCTACACAATGGAATACTACTCAGCTATAAAAACGAATGAAATACTGCCATTTGCAACAACATGGATGGACCTCGAGAGAATTATATTAAGTGAAACAAGTCAGGCACAGAAAGAGAAATACCACATGTTCTCACTTATTGGTGGGAGCTAAAAATTAATATATAAATTCACAGACACACACACACAAAACCAGGGGGGGAGGGAAGAAGATATAACAACCACAATTACTTGAAGTTGATACGACAAGCAAACAGAAAGGACATTGTTGGGGGGGAGGGGGGGAGGGAGAAGGGAGGAAGGTTTCGGTGATGGGGAGCAATAATCAGCCACAATGTATATCGACAAAATAAAATTTAAAAAATAAATAAATAAATAAATAAATAAATAAATAAATAAATAAAGGGTAACTCGCTCTCGGGTAAAACTTCCTTTGCCTTCATAGGACCGTGAATCCTTCTTGGTACATAGGTACTAGGTTATATCTTGCCAGGTGTGCTTACCACCAAGGTGCACATGCTACCAGTTGCCTGCTAATGCCCTTGAGAGGACTGACACAGGACCTGTCACAGAGGGGGAGACAACCAGGGGGAATCCCAACCCACCATTCTAAGAATCACCAGTATAGGGACAGCCTGTCACGACTGAAGCGTGAGGCTATCCACTCACTGAAGGACAACAGGACGAAGACTAAGGGCATGACTTTTCTTCCATTACTGACAACACCCTTCAGCAACAGAAATACTTGGAAATGTGCCACCACTTGTCTTCATATAGGACATCGACTGTAACCAGCTCCTTAGGGGACAAAATCACCTGGGAAACTGATGGCCGTGAATGCGAGGTCATGTTCTGGAAATACAGTACAAAGAATTCTACCTTTTCCACCATCTCGTTCACCCCAGCTGCACCTCCACATGATTCTCCTTTCATATCCCACAGAACATTTGGGAAGATATCTGTAACTTCATCTTCAGAGGGGCATTTACTCTGTGAATCATTCTGCCCTCATCAATAACCTGTGTGTTCATGACTGGCCCTGTCTTTGTTGACAGACCTGTCTCTTGTGGGTGAAGCTCTGCTTGCAGCACCCAATACTTGTTGTACAATTTCTGCAATGAAACTGCTTGCTATTTAAAATAACCTTTTGCAATCTGGTTCCTGACATAATAAGACCAGTATCTCCATTGCCCTCTCTCCTTTTGGAGCGGGAATCATGGACCCAAGAGGGAGGGATTCAGTCCCTTCACCCAGACCTTCATCCACCAATGCCAGGAACCAAGGAACCCCTGAACCACCAGTACTGTGCAGTGGTGATCAAGGTGGTCTGGCCTGTTCTGAGGAGTAGGTACACCCATAGGGAAAAGTTCTACTGGCATGGCACTCCTGGGATCATTAGGCACGCTTGCTGGCCACCATCAAAGCGGCATGATGCAAAGGGAACACACAAGAGGGGCTTCAGGATGTTGTGTGAGGAGGATGCAATTAGCCTCATGGGCAACCATTTCCATCTGGCCATCACAGCATGGAACCTTCATTCCCCTGGGATCTCCAGGAAATAAACTGGTCGCTGTGTGTTTAAAGCCCACATGCCATGAGGCAGGATGATGTGTAGAAGCTCTGACCGGGGTGCACACACGACCAGTTATTAACCTGAGCACTGCTCCAAGGGAAAGATGGTCTTTTCTTGCCTGTGCACTAGATAGACTTGTGGTAGAAAACTTCTAATAGTGCCTGCATGGCCCTGTGAATAAACAATGAGAAAGTATAGATCTTAGAAATTAGTGGCTGACATAGGAAACCTGGAGCATCCCTGTCATCAAATGTTGTGGTATGCACTAGACGTAGGTTCGTATAGCACTGCACTTTTTGGCAAATGCAACAACCCCCTTTGATTGTAGATGACAAGGATGTCATTCTCTGTGAGACTGATATAATGAATGTTCAACAGAGCCTATAATTTTCCTCATGCTGCTGGTTTAATGAAAATTTAAAATGTAGAAATGAAGAGTTTTAAGAGGAATTTAATCATCTCCTTGATAACGAAAGTCTTTCAGTAATGTGAATAATCACTGAATCCCCCATACCTTTAACTGCTAAACAAGGCTTTCTTATGCGGCCCTGTAGTGTGCTGAATAAATGCTGCAATCTTAGGTACTTTTCCATGTTATTTTTAAGCAATATACCTGCATCACTCCTGTGGGGAGTCACCATGCTATGGCAGCATGCATGGTAGTTTCTAAATCAGTAGTGATGGAGGTCAATCTGTCTGTCTCATGGGCATATAATTTTGAGGCCCTAATTCAATCTCTATAGCAGATATAACAAGACCAACTGTTTTTCCTCAGGGAGGTGAGAAAAAAAAAAAAAAAACAGTACCAATGTTCACCTAGTTCAGCAGAAATTGAAGGTAGCCAACATATGACAAGTGGTCCTAGTGAAATTATTGCCTGGTATACATAATATGGCACCATTTATTTCCTCACACAGAAAATATTGTGCTGGGTAATTGTTCACAGCCTGCATCATATGCTGCATATATGACCGTAAGTGGACCCGAGGAAAGTGAACACGGAACAAGTCATTCATATGGAAACCAATCCAATAGACTGACCTTTTAAGTGGCATCCAGCAAAGGGGCAGGGAATGGGATGACAGAGGACAGCTCACCAAGCACCATGAGAAGAAGAGTTGGAGTTTCCTGAGCATAATTTTCACTCAGGCACTGGGGAAACCCCTGAAGCAGCAGTTCGTTGACACTAGACCACACTAGACCAACAATTATTTCTGATGTACACAGTAGTTGTAGTGAGTTACATGTGAGGTAACATCCACTAGAAACTGAACGTCATGAACATAGGGACTGATTCCAAGGTAAACAAATCCACTGCTTTCTATAACACACTCTGTATTAGTCGCATCTATTGGACTTACACCTGGTCCACTTTGTATGTCTTAAAGAACATGCTAGAAAATGACTCCATACAACACTGAATAGGATAAATACTGGGCAAGTCATTCTGGAGTGGAACAATACCCGCTTATGTAAGACCAACACATCACGGTAATCAAGCCTGTGTCATCCAGGGGGAGCTGTGTTCAGAGCCAACAACAATTGCTGGCCCTGTTAGGGTTCAATAAAAAAACAGGGAATCTGGGAAACCAATGACTGACATGCTAGTCTTGACAACTTCACTGTCAACAAGTCACGTGGCCTCCACTGGCTTCATGTTCACATCCTACATCACTACTCGACAATGGCAACAATTGGCTGAGTGGATAAATGCGAGGGAGCTAGTTTTCTGTATGAATCATGCAATGGATTTGAGCCAGGCTTTATAATTTCCATCATGCTGTCAACATGAAGTGAACATTAAAATGAGTTGATATGAAGCACTTAGGAAGGGAATCACCTCTGTTACTATGACGTCCTTCCAGTAACGTGAGGAATCACTGAAGTACCAGCACTGTGAACGTTAGGCTGCTAGACCAGTTCATTTTGTCTCACCTAAATTCCTTCTGGGAAAAAAAAAAAAAAGCAACTCAACCTACGGAACACATCGGTAGTAACAGATCTTCTCTGCTTAAATATTTGGCCCTACGTTTCTCCTGTTTCCCATTTCTACCCACTTTACACACCAGGGACATTGTGAGGACCAAATTAAATAGTCATTTTGAAGTTACTTTAGAGTGATAAAGCAGCTTCTTGAACCTCATCTCTGCCGGACGATTACTAGGAGCAGCAATACCGTGAAATGACAGATCAGCCATTCTCCGCGGGTTTGGTGAAGTACGCGGGTCCACAGCGAGTTGTAGCTGTCGCTGAGCAGGCCGTGAAGGATTTGGAGACAGTGTGAATGAATCTTGGGAAGAACAATCCAACGCAGTGTATACCTGGCACCTTCACTGTCACCAAGCTGAGAGGCACGAAGCAGGCATACAGGAGAGTTCATCACATGTTGTGAGCAGAAGGGATTCAGACTCACACCCACGAAGTTCCTTATGGCCTATGAGGAAAACTGGAATCAGCATTACAATGACTCTAGAGACTGCCCGTCCTTCTTAGGTCTGATGAAGCACATGAACGCCGGCCAGCTGTGGCCACTGCTCAGCAGGTGCTGAGGGTGGTGAATCCAAAGGGGTTGTGAAGATTCCTAGTACGGGTTGAATCTCCCTTTGTGTTCACCACCTATGAAAGGAAGAGGAAAATGTTTCTGAAAATAATAGAAATAATTACAATATAATATGGTTATTGCTTCCATTGAAGATGTGTGGAAGTTGGTGTAAAAGCACAGAGAATGAGAAAAATATTGTCCATTCATGTTTCTCAAACTTAGGCTGCACCACAATGACTTCAGGCTCTTGTTAAAACATAAACCTCAAGAGTTTCTGATTCAGTAATTTTGTTGTGTGGCTTGAGAATTTACATTTCTATCATTTTACCAGGTACTTATGCTGCCTGTTTGGGGTCACAAGTGAGAATCACTGACTTACACTAATGGGGGACACTTGTAATGAGGTCAAAGTCGAGCTGGGTCTTCCAGAGCATATGGAGTCCCCACGGATGATTTTAGAAGAAGGATATTAGAGACAACAAACAGGCATCCTTTTAAGCCACGAAACAATAGCTATGGGGAGTACGGATCAGGAAAGACCTCAGAGATACCGGGTTTGACAACTGAAGATGGAGTATATGTTTACAAGTGAGACAAAGAGTAAGAATATTCCACACAGAAGAAAAATATAACATATGCAGAACAGGGGAAGGGGAAGGAAGCTTGTTCCATTCAAATAATTTCTAATACTGAGATCATTCGTGAGGTCAGCAGAGGTGATGAGGACATGAATGAGAGATGTTCATAAAGTCAAAACCTGAGGTCGCAGTAGTGCGGGTGTAGAAGAAGAAATAAAGGTGCAAAACAAGGGAATCCTGAGGAATTCATGACCAGTTAGATTAGAGTGAATGAAAAAGCGAGGTACAGAAAGGAGTCTGATTATTCCTGGACTTTTCAACACGATAGTTTGTAAATGTTAGGTCTTGCCAGAGAAAACGTGAGGAAAACTATTCTGTGAGTATGTGTGTGTGTGGCAGTGCTGGGCAGGGGAGTTTGGTGGGTAGGGACTGTTCTGTGGAGAGCTTTGAAATGTATCAAAGAGGCAGCAAGATGATGAAGAATTCTCAGGCACAGATTTATGACGTGAGAAAAAAAAGAAAGAAGCCCACTACATTGTACATTGGGATAGTTGTGCTCTGGTGGCATTTACTCATCCTTAAATGACCACCTGAGAAGCTATTGTGCACTTTTGTTGGCCACAGGGAGATAAATGGACAATGTGAGCCTGGGATCTGCTAGAGATCAAGTAAATCGTCAGTTCTTTGTATTTTTGTGATCATTTGTTGACTTTGAGAATGACTGGGCGTTTTTAGATACTAAGGAGAAAAAGCAATGGAGAAGAAATGGGTGAAGATAGAAAAGGTGGGAGAAAGACTGCCTTCGAAGAACCTGTCCTAATTCCTAACATAAGTATGTTTTCAGCATACGTGTAAGTGATATATTTCTCTCACACACATGCATGTATAAAACAGAAGGACGCTGGTTTGGGTGTAAAAAACAATCTATTATGTAGCCGCAATGAGTAGCTTTGCCACAAACAAAGCATTCCTTATTGAAGTGTTTATCACTTTGGCTTCCAGGGGTCTGTCAGATTTGGCCTTAGTGAACATTTATATCAACATTTAGGCAATTAATAAACATAGAATTAAATTGTAATTTTATCCAAAAATGTGCATAGATTAGATTAGTTTTAACATTGTATACTGAACTTAAGGAATTTTAATATAGGCATTTTACACTGGAAAAGAAAATATTATCAAATAATGCTACTATATGAAATATTACAGAAGTATAACTTTGAAAACAGTGAGAGTTTTTATTTTATATAATTTTAAATCTCAAATTATTTAACGAGGTTTTTGTTATCTCATTATTTCTAAAGAACATGTTCTATCGACTTTCTTCCTGCACTCTAATGGATCAGGCCGTGTCTCTCTGCAGGTGCCCTCACTCGACCTTGGTGCCGCTGTCGTGTGTCAAGAACCTACCGAAGATTCACGGGCCTCCTGACCACTGAGCTTGTTCTCTGTGCTCCCAAAGGATCCTGTGTGCCCTTTTCTCACTACTTGATATCATTTCCTACTCTGTGAACACTGTTTGTTTGCTTCTCCATCTCTCTCACTAAATGGTGAACTCAAGAGAAAAAGTTATACCTTATTTGTCCTTATAAAACAATATCTGGCAAAGAGCAGATGTTCCGTAAATGAGATGGGAGGTGTACAGCAAATAAGAATGTAGGAAAACGTATACGATCAACAGACATTTTCACCAAACAGTGGTAAAATGATATTTTAAACAATAAAAGATTGTAATATTTCACCCATCATAAGAGTCTTCTCTGCAATAATATAATCTAGTTAGTATATGCAATGACCACATTTGTATCCAATATATATTTCTAGCTATTTCCAGATGATGATGTGGGCATTTCTTTTTCATTATAATTTTTCTCACGGACACTTTCAAAATTACTACTATATAACTACACACACACAGACACACACACACATACATTATATAAATGCTACTACATAATTTAATATATAGCATTAGAGTAGTATATTACTATATTCATGTAATACACCATGTATATATACTTTATTCATCAAATTTAGACAAGGTACCTCAAATTTTAATATATCTACATTTAAAAAATAATAATCATAAAAAGAAACTTTTTCTGCTTCTCTTCATAAAATATTTTATGCTTTCCTTTCTTCAAACTTAAAGACAAATGTTGACTTTTTTCCCAAATAAAACTCTATATTTATTTCGGGTTACACTCTCTCTAAGCGTCTTCAATTCTCACCAAAAAGCACTCAGAGAGAACCAAGCTACAGCTCACATAATAGCACAGCAAACAACCAATTTTAATTCAGTTTTTAATTATTGCCATTTTTAAAAATTAGGCAGGCGAATCTCATATTGTAGAGAATAATCATGCTTTACCACTCATATATACTGATTATGATGATGGCTATAAAGATAAAGGAGGAGCAAGAAAAAAAGCAAAGGGAAGAAAAGGAGTGGGAGAGGAAAGAAGAAAAGGGAGAATAAAATCCTACACAATTATCAGGATATTATGAAGCCACAATGTCCTTACCGAAATTTCTGTTCCTAAGAACAAAAACTCCATCTGTGACTTGCCTTTACAATGAAAGTGCAAAAAGAGCAACTTCTGGAGTTCATTGTGTCAAGACTTAATTCTCAGCTGCATCAGTTTCCATGGCCAGATTACGTACGCCTTAAACCCCAGTAACGTCATCAAACACATAATATCGATCTGTTACTGTTTGTAAAAGTTAAAGTAAATAACCCACTGCAAGTTCTATGTGCGACACCTGACGCACAGTAGGCACTCAGAAATTGGGGCCTCTCATTATCACTGGTTCCATTCCTCTGTAAGTAATATCCTTCCCTTTAACACAGTATTGCTGTTGCTTAGGCATTTTGGTTTCATTGGTTAATTTGGATGTCCACTTAAGCAATGCTAAAACACAGTGAACATTTTCTTAAGCCTGTAGCTGTTTGGGCTTTGATCACATAATTGTTCCTTGATGAATATAAGTGCCCTTTGAAGCTGAGATCAAGTCATGTTTATCTCCTAATGGAACAAAATAGGATATTCTTTTGATAAATATGCTTTCTGTGACTGCACCCATTTTCCTTTTATTGCTCCTATAAATGGCAGTACCTGGCACCAATGATGAAACAACAGGTTACAGTAAAACCACCCTTTTACAAAGCTAAGGGGAATGCAGAAAATGGTATCACACAAAGAGTACATTAGACAACCTGCTCGCAAAAGTGAATAATTAAGAGATAAGATGTAAGGAGATTTCAGCACCAATTCTTACTCTGTTATTACATTATGTGAAGTAAATTAATTCCAAGGCACCATTGTTTTTTCTCTTCTGTGTGGAAATGTAACCATTCTATTGAATAACCAGTACTGAATCTGGGACACAAAAAAATGTATTCCCTGGGCCTTCCACTGCCTATTTAAATTTGTTCACTGTCTAAACTGTGCACCCCATGGATAAAATCTAAGTATGTCCACAACTTTTTCATTCACTGATAGAAAAAATTATCTTCTGGCCACTTTGGTATCCAAAAAAAAAAAAATTGACTCATTTTAGTAAGTAAAATATTCAAGTACGTATAATAATGGTAAAAACTCAAATATTTATTTAAAATTATATCTTCTCTGTCTACCCTGAAAATCAACAACTCCGCTCCTAGCATGTACCCATGAAAAATAAGTGCTTATTTTCACCAGGACAAATGTACCACAATGTGCATACACCCTTATCCAAAGTAGCCACAGACAGGATAAATTCAAATGTCAGGCAACAACAGAATGGACAAATATCCATGTGATGGAACATTCAGGCAATAGAATACTACACACAAAAAGCAAATGGAAACTGATCCTACAAACGACTACAAAGATATTACTATTAGAAAAAGAAGCTGGATACAGAAAGTACATATTATGTGTCCAGTTAAAAGAAGTTATCTCTTTAAAATGTTTTATTAGCATATACATGTGGTTTAC